>NW_006921839.1:1808486-1822192 GCF_000298275.1 Orycteropus afer afer
ATTTGTTATTTTCTGTCTTGTTGAACTTTGCTACTAGTGCTGGAGCAAGATGGTATCTCATTGTTGTTTTGATTTGCATCTCTCTAATAGCTAATGATCGAGTTTCATCATTTTGAGAATGTTATATATATGGGATTGTGCAGTGTGTAAGAATAACAACAACAAAAGAAACTGAGAACTAGTAGATTTTTGAAAGATAATACTTACTACTGAGTCCAAAAGAATATTTTCTGGTTTCAAGTCTCTAAAAGTTCAAGGAAAGAAGAGCAAAACTGAATATTAACTGACATAAAATATTAAAAATAAATTTTTACATACTTTTACAAACTTCACCTGTATACTATTTTGATGGAGTGCAAGTAACCCAATGCACTGGCGATTTCAGCAGCATAAAACCTAGCCCTGTGTTCAGGAAAAGACCGTTCTCTTTGTAAGTGAAAAAACAGCTGTAAAATTGAAGAAAATGAATGTTAAGACTCATAAAATGAAATATATTCTGTAAGTACAAAAACAAGAACTTTTATTACTTTGAACGTTAGATAACAACACCCCAAAGCACAGACTTGTGGCTCTCCCTTGTCTCTATGGCCCCACCTAGCAATCCTCTCTCTTCAACCAAGCAACCGCTCACTCTTGCTAGCTTCACTATCTCCCAATATCCCACTATCTCCCACTATCTTCCTTCATAAGCCTCAGTTTTGATAGTAACCTCACCGCTCTAGGCAACAGTTCCAGCTAGATTATCACTAATGCAATCAGCTCACTAAGCCTTTTCAGACTATTCTTTCATTGAAGAAACTATTCAGAGACTGAATACTTGTGGCTGGCAGACCAAATAGAATCCACAGACATAACTTATTTGTGCCAAATGCTGTTTTTTTTTTTTAAATTCTGCATTAGTTAAAACCGAAAAAACCAAACTCATTGCTGTCGAGTTGATTCAACTCACAGAGACCCCTCCCTGGGTTTCTGAGGCAGTATCTCTATGGAAGTAGATTGTCCAATCTTCCTTCTTAGGAGTGGCTGGTGGGCTTGAACCGCCAGTCTTCTAGTTAGCAGTCAAATGCCTTAGGCACTACGCCAACAAAGCAAGGAACATTTTAAACTATGGATTTTAAAAATATGTATTATTCATATTTTAATTTTCTCCTGGAAAAAAAAGGGGGGTGGTAGTGGAGGCAGGAACCTTTCTTTAGCATTAGTCTTAAATTCCAATGTGGTAGCAATTGGCTGGAGCTGATTTCTTTTTTAAAGAAATCCTGGCTGTGTTTAAGGCAGAACTTCCCTGAGTTTTTAATATGTTGATTCACTATGAATCACCAAGAAGAGGGTTACATGGAGCATTTTCCAAACTCATTTCACCCCAGAACCTCTTATTAAGTCATCTGACTGGTATTAACAGTTCATACACTTTAGAAAAGGGAGGCTGGAGTAATATTGATGTGCAACTGCTGAAACAAAATTATCTAAATAATAAATCATGTTTTATTCTAATGTTTCAGTATATTATTCTTGCTATACAGCTTAGTGACAAAACTATGCATAAAGTGTAGCATCATACCAAGGTTCTTTCATAAACCTTCCCAACTATACTGTTGTTGTTGTTGTTATGTGCCGTCAAGTCAGCCCCGACTCATAGCGACCCCTCCTTGGGTTTCCAAGGCAGTATCACTACGGAAGTAGGATTGCCCAACCTTCCTTCCGAGGAGTGGCTGGTGGGTTTGAACCGCCAGCCCTCTGGTTAGCAGGCAAGTGACTTAGCCACTATGCTACCAGAGCCCAACTATACTATAACCTGCTTAAGAAAAGAGCTTGGTTTCTATTTCTCTCCATCTTGCATGTGCTTAGCTAGTACCTTGAATACTCAAAAACTATCTGTTGATGATGGACTGTCCATCTGGAGCTTTTAAGAACTTCAGTGTTATATTTCCTTTATCAGTATTAGAAAACTAATTTAAAAACTCACCTCCCCTCCATTAATAAAATCCAGAACAAAGTAAAGCTTCTCAGTTGTTTGGAAAGAATAATGTAATCCAACTAAAAATGGATGTTTCACATTTTTCAAGAGCACATTACGTTCAGCCATAATATGTTTTTGCTGGAAAAAAAGATAAAGGATCAACTCATATTGTACATCAGAAAACAATTCTGTTAATTGAGAAAATGAGCTCAGGAAAAAAATAGCTGTCTTAATTTACCTCTTTTCTGTTAAGAACAACTTTTTTCTGTAACACTTTGACAGCATAAAATTTTCCATCCAGTTTCCGTTTTGCAAGAAGAACCTGTTATAGATGGTACATATGATTAGACATATAATATTTTGAATAGAAATGATTCACTTGTGAATAAATTAATACTTTCACAATTTTGTAAAAAGAAAGTTCACATTTTTGCTTTGAAAAATAAAAAGCAACTGCTTAATTTATTTTTACAATTCTACTTTTCCTTTGATATTGTAATAAAACAAAGAAGAATGTTTATCATTTGAATAGCTCACTACCATTTCTTTGTCACTTAATGTGCTTTGAGATTTTCACTAAGTTGAAGTGACAGTATCTGTAACGCTTAAGAACTCTTTGTGTGTGGGTGGGTGTGGGTGTGTTTGGGAGGGATGTATGTGTTTGTGTGAGAGAGAGAGGAAGAGAAAGAGAAAAGGAGAGAGTGTGTGCTCTGAGTGAATCCTGAAGAATATCCTTAGAAAATACTGAGGCTATATAAAAAAAGCAGTAACAGTGATTTTAGGTGATCAAAATGCATCTCTATAATATTTAGATTCTTCTTTCAGGTTTTTAATTCACAAGAGTTCAGAGAAAGAAGCACCATGTGCAGCTGAGTTTCGGTAATGGGCTGGGCTGCATGTAGAGACTCTAAAGAACAAATAAAAGCTAGAAGACCTTGAAAATGTGAGAAACAACCTCACTAAAGTGGAGAAAAGCTGCTAACCTATATGACTGTGGAAATGAGTGATGCCTGTAAGACTAAAGGCAAAAGAACTGTACGTAGTATGTACTCTAATTGATACAGTTGTTTCTCACATGGGTATGGGTTTCCAACTGTGATACTGCTATACATGTACACTAGAAATGAACAACTGAGTAAATGCATGGCAAATAGTGGGAGCCAGGTTTCTCACTGTTGAAGTAGACATTTACAGATGAGAACAGGAGGAGACTAGGATAACTCAGGTAGTAAGAATACATGTTTATCTTAATACAGATAGAGATTATTACACAAAGAAATATTTATAGATACATGTACATACTTGGGTTAGAATACTTGGGAGCTCTGGTCCCATAATGCCTACAGCATTTGACTGCTAACCAGAAGGCTGGCAGTTCAAACCCACCAGCCACTCTTCAGAAGGAAGACTGGGTGATCTGTACTTCCACAGAGATACCATCTCAGAAACCCAAGGAGGGGTTGCTATGAGTCGGATTTGACTTGACAGCGGTGAGGTTTTTTTTTTTTTTTGGTGCTGTCAAGACAGCTGACAGTCTGCATCTCCATTTGTCTCCCTACTCACTGTTTTCATGCTGGTTCTTGTCAGCTCTTCTATATACCTGGGAATTCTTTTTTTTTTTTTTTTTTTTGGGGGGGGGCGAGTTAGAATACACATATACATATATTTCTTTATTCTGTCAGCTGAGAGGGCCTAAAATAAATGACATCCCAGAAGCAACATGCATACCTAACACCCAGATGTTGGTTTCTAACACTATTTTGCAATAAAAGGAACAAAACCAGGGCTTCTTAGAGAAATGGCCGATTCAAGGATTGAAGCAGGAAATGAGTCAGAGCATCTTGTAGTGCCAGAAAGTAAGGAAGTGGTTCAAAAACAAAAAACCCATACTGGTGAGAGTATGTCAAAGTGATACAGTAGCCAAGCGAAAAAGTGGCCAATGTCCAAAGATGGGACAACCTGAGCAAAAACTAAACTAGCATTGAATTATAACCCAAAGTAAAAAATAAATATGAGTTCACACTGATGTAAATAAATGACTGAATAAATAAGCTGAGAAGAGGCAAGTCTTCCATGTAGAAGAATTCCAAAGAAATTATGTAAATGCTCAGCCCTCAATGAGGGGTCCTTACCTAACCACTTTTTAACATGTGGGCTGTCATAATGTCTTCCTTCCAAAGAGTACAGTATGGAAAGGAGAGAGGAAAAAAAAAAAAAAAAAAGGGAACTGCAGCAGAGAAATTTAAACATTATTCAGTTAGGTAATCAAGGTTAACATCAATAGTCATGTATCATGTAGGCAGAAAGTACCCTTGATAGAATGTGATGAAAATGGCACCTTACACACTTCGTTTTTACTTCCTCACCCAAACCCATAAACACAAATTAATCATGAGAGAAATAGTAGACAAATTCCATAGAGGAGCATCCTACACTATGTCTGGCTACTACTCAAAACTGTCAGTCATCAAAAAGAAGGAAACAAAGTCATCTAAAAAAGAGTCAATAAAATGACAATCAGCATTTAAAAATAAAAACAAAGCCTGAGAAACTGTCACAGACTAAGAGACAACTAAATGTAACATGGTATTCTGGATGAGATCCTTGAATAGAAAAAAGAATTGGGTAAACACTGAAGAAATCTACATAAACTGTGGACTTTAGTTAACAACATATCAGTATTAGTACAATAATTGGGATAAATATGCCATTCTAACGTAAGATACTAATGGTAGGGGAAAACTATGTGAAAATGGGAAGAGTTGAGAATTCTCTATACTATTGAATTTTTCTGTACATCTCAAACCACTCTAAACTAAATCTGAACTGTTCTAAAAAAAAGTCTATTAATAAAAAATTTTGTTACTCAAAGAGTTAAAATATCTTCAGGGTGAAAATGGCTTGTGGAATATGAATTGAATAGTAGAAACTGAATTGAAAATGGCTGATGGAATTTTTCTCATTTCCACTTTTCTTTTCTACAGAGTTTAACTGTTGAATATTCCTTCCTCTTTTAAATGCCTCTTTTTGGGCACCTCCTATCTACATGCCTTTTCCTTTTCTGATGTATTAACTCATTCATCTTCTATACAATTCTGAGAAAAATTCAAAGAATGTGGCAATTAACCAAAAGACAGGCACAAGAGTTGAACATTTACCTGAGGTAAATACACTCCTTGGAGACAACAATCATGGGAGAAAGAAGGGCTGTTTATGCACAGGGAGGCAGCTCAGGGGGCAGGGGTGAATGGAGGGATGGACACAGGGAAGAGGTGGATGTCAGGAGGAAGTGGAGGAGAGCTGTTACATTGGGGTAAATTGTGGTCAATGTCATGAGACAAAGTGTATGTGAACTGCTGTATGGAAAGTGAATTTGCTCTGTAAATTTTCGCCCAAATCACACACACACACACAAGAATGTGGCAATTAAGAGGTACTCATTCCTATCAGTTAAGTTTTTTTTTTTTTTTTTAAGCAGTTTTGTATATTTGGAGAACAGATAGAAGATTAAGAATCTAATAGGTAAATGGACAGTGGAAGCAGGACTACAAGCTACCCGCTGGAGAAGGGTTTAGAATAAAAGTATATACAAGTAGTCTCTGGGTTATGAACCAGATCTGTTCCTAACTGTGTCTTTAAGAATTTGTAGTCAAGTTGGACCAGGTGTATACGATTCATATTTAGCTTTACTTCAATACAACAAAAGGATGAAGCCTTTTCAATGATTTAAAAGCTGGACATAAAGCAAATGAAGGTGATTGCCATGAAGAATTTCTTGCATGTAAGGGATGGTTCAATCGTTTCAAAGTGAGGGCAAATTTACGTAACATCAAAGGGTAACAGTAAGAGTTGCTGTAGACAGTACTTTCATAATTCCCTGGACTTCTGTAGTCATTACTTACATTTAATTTATCACATATATTTGTGTTTCAGAAACTTAAATTTGCATTTCAATGTTTTCTCCTTTTTTTAGTATTGTTTTTCTTTATATTTGCTTTATTTCATTTTAATGGTTTCTAAACATTTTGAAAGATTAAAAATATGTATTTTTATTGTTCAGAATATACACAGCAGAACATACTCCAACAGTTTCTACATGTGTAATCCAGTGACATTGATTACATTCTTCAAGTTGTACAATCATTCTCACACTGCCCCCTAAGTTTCCATTTAATCTTTTGAGTTGCAGTTGTCAATTTGATTCCATATAGATGGATCTTAAAAAGTAAATGTTCAAGTCATTTTCAATGTTCAAAGACATTCTTTACTAGTTAAGCTAAACTATAGTTTGGTTTTAAGAAGACTTCAGGGGATATTTTTTGTTTAAGATTTAAAGATTAACTATCTCAGGGCTATAGTTTCAGGGGTTAATCCAGCCTCCAGGGCTCCAAAATGCCTAGAGTCCATGAGAATTTGAAATTCTATTCTGCATCCACCCTGACTCCAATCCCTTTAACCAGGATTCTTCTATAGAATCTTTGATCAAAATGTTCAGTAATGGTAGCTAGTCTCCATCCAGTTCTTCTGGTCTCAGGGAAAAGGAGGCATTTGTTCAGGGAGGCAATTAGCCACACATTCAATTTCCTCCTCCTATTCCTTCACCTTCTTCCTCTGTTGTTCCAGGCAATAGAAAACAATTGTTGTATCATGGATGGCTGCTTATAAGCTTTTAAGACTCCAGGCACTACATTCTTCAAGTTCAACAAACTAGGAGGTAGAATAGAAGGACTAAATACGGTATTAGGCCAATTAACTGGGATGTCTCATGAAACCATGACCCTAAACCTCCAATCCAAGGAACCAAATGCCATGAGGTATCTGGTTGTACATAAGCAGCTACTTTGTTGTTGTTGTTGTCATAAAAATGTGTATTACACAATTCTGGTTCACTTAACTTTTCACAGGTGTACAACTTATTGACATTACATTACATCAATCAGCTGTGCAACCCTACCTTTAATCAATGTGATTTTTCCATCACTGTAAACCAAAACTCAGTGCTCCATGAGCAATAACCTCCTCTTTTCCCCTCCCTCCTGTTCCTGGTAAACATTAATAAACTTTGGTCTCTATACACGTTCCTGTTGTTTTTTTCTTTTTTTTAGTATAAGTGAGGTCAGATAATATTTGCCCTTTTAGGATTGTCTTATTTCACTCAGCATAATGACTTTCAAGCTCCATGAAATATTTATCAAGACTTCATATCTCTTACTGGCTGAGTAGTAGTTCATTGTATACCACATTTTGTGTATTCATTCATCTGTTGATGCACACTTAGGCTGTTTCTACCTTTTGGCTATTGTGAATAGTGCTGTAACACTGTGAACATCGATGTACAATTCTCTCTGTCTCTGCTTTCAGATCTTTTGGACATATATCTAGGAGTGAAACTGCTGGGTCATATGGCAGTTCTAAGTTCCTCTGGTGGTGCAGTGGTTATAGAATTGGGCTGCTAACCAAAAGGTTGGCAGTTCCAATCCACCAGCCACTCTGCAGGAGGAAGATGAGACAACAACAGTCTGCTTTTGCAAAGATTTACAACCCTGAAAACCGAATGGGGCAGTTCTACTCTGTCCTACAGGGTCGTTGTGAGTCAGAATTCACTTATGCCCATTGAGTTTGATATGGTTTGGTTTATGGTAGTTCTATTTTCAGTTTGTGGAGGAACTGGCACACTATTTTTCACAATAGCTGTTATCATTTTGCATTCCTGCCAGCAAAGTATAAGGGTTCTAATTTTCCCACATCCTCACCAACATCTGTTATTTTCTGTTTTGTTGATTCTATCTTACCCATCCCAGTCAGAGGAAAGTGGTATCTCATTATAGTTTTGATTTACATCTTTGCCTAAGGCACTTGACTGCTAACCAGAAGCCCTCGGAAGGAAGGCTGAACAATCTACTTCTGTAGTGATACTGCCTCAGAAACCCAAGGCGGGGTCACTATGAGTCAGAGATGACTTAAAGGCACATAACAACAACAACAATGGCTACTGATATTGAGCATATTTTCATGTGTTTAATGGCCATTTTAACGTCCTCTGGTAAAATGTCAATTCAAGTCTTTTGCTTATTTTATGATTTAGTTACTTGCCTTTTTATTGTTAAGCTATCAAAGTTATACATATAAGCAGTCCACGAGTTATGAATGAGATCCATTTCTAAGTGTGTCTTAAAGTCAAAGTTTTAGGGAAACTGAACAGGTGAGTATGGTTTCTTATTATTAAAGAGTTATGGTGGTACAGTGGTTAAAAGCATTTGGCTGCTAAAACCAAAAGGCTAGAGATTCAAATCCACCAGCTGCTGTTTGAGAGAAAGATAAGGCAGTCTACTTCTGTAAAGATTTATAGCCTTGGAAACCCTAGGGAGCAGTTCTACTTTGTCCTCTAGCCTCTAGGGTCGGTATGAGTTGGAATCAACTCAATGGCAGTGGGGTGTTTTTTTTTTTTTTGGTTAATGCAAGAAAGGCTTGAAAACTTTTCAATGATTTAAAAGCTGCATATGCAGCAAGTGAAGGTGATTGTGATAGAGAATTTGTTGCCAGTAAGGACTGGATCAATTGTTTCAAAGTGAGGGCAAATTCATAACATTAAAGGGCAAGTAGGAGCTGTCCTTAAGTTAAGACATTCACAACTTGTATATACTTTGGTTATTAGATTCTTGTTAAGACACTCATAACTTGAGGACCACTTGTATGTATTTTGGTTATCAGATTCTTATTGGAAACATAGTTTCTATTCTCCCAGTCTGTAGCTTGTCTTTTTACTTTTTTTGTTAAGTCTTTTGATGAACAAAAGTTTTTAATTTTTATGAGGTCTCATTTGCTTGTCTTGGTGTTTCTGGTTTTGTTATGGTTTGATCCACTGTTAAAACCAGGCCCAACAGCATTGCATCTCCATTTTCTTTTAAGAATTTTATGATTTTAGTTTGCATATTTAGGTCTTTAACCCATTTTGTGTTTGGTGTGAAGCATGGATCCTGTTTCATTCTTCTGCATGTGGAAATTCAATTTTCTCTGCATCATTTATTGAAGACACTGTTCCTATCCAAAGGATTTAGCACTCTTGTCAAAAATCAGTTCACCACAGTTGGGTTTATTTCTGGCCTCTCAATTCTATTCCATTGGTCTGTGTGTCTAATGATATACCAGTACCTGGCTGTTTACTGTAACTGTATAATATGTTTTAAAATGGTTTGGTTTATGGTAGTGTGTGAATCCTCCGACTTTGTTCTTCTCTTTTGACACTGCTTTAGCTATTCATCCTGTTGCCATTCCATACAAAGCTGAGGACTGTTTTTTCCATTTTTGTGAAGAAGCTGTTGGAATTTTGTTCAGGACTACACTGAATTTATAGATTGCTTTGGGCAGTACTGACATTTTAACAATATTAAGTTTTCCTACCTATGAATATAAAACATCTTTCTATTTAAGTCTTCCTTAGTCTCTTTCAGCAGTGTTTTACGATTTTTCATTGTGTAAGTCGTCCACATCCCTGGTTAAATTTATTCATAGGCATTCATTCTCTTAGATGCTATTGTAAATCGAATATTTTCTCGACTTTCTCTTTAAGATTTCTCATTGTTTGTGTAGAGAAACCCAATGATTTTTGTTTGCTGACCATGTACCCTGCAACTCTGCTAAACTCCTCTATTAGCTCTAGAACTTTTCTTGTGGACTCTTTGGGATTTCTCTCTATATAGGAGCATGTCATCCATGAACAGAGATAATTTTACTTCTTTTTTTCCAATCTGAATACCTTTTAATTCTTTTTTCTCATCTTACTGCTCTGGCTAGGACTTCTAATTTAATATTGAATAGCAGTGGCAGAGTGGGCACCCTTATCTTATTCCCAATTTCAAGGGCAAAATTCTGAATCTTTCTCCATTAAATATAATATTGGCTGTTCTTTTGGCTTTCCATTTATGTCCTGAATCACACTGAGGAACTTCCCTTCTATTCAAATCTTGAGGGTTTTCAAGAAAGGGTACTGAATTTATCAAATGTTTTACTGCATCATAGAGAGGATCAAGTGTTTCTTTTCATTTATTCTACTGATGTGGTGTATTACGTTGATTGATTATCTAATGTTGAACCATCCTTGCATACCTGGAATAAATCCTACTTGGTCATGGTTTATGACTCTTAATAGGTTGTTGGATTCTGTTTCCTAGCATTTTGTTGAAGATTTTTGCATCTATATTCATATAGGATTCCAGTATGCAGTTTTCTTTTGTGTCTTTGTCTTGTTTTGGTATCAGGGTTATGTTTGCTTCATAGAATGAATTAGGGAGCATTCCTTCCTTCTCTATCCTTTAAAAAAATTTAAACAGGATTGGCATCAATTTTTCTCTAAATCTTTGATAGAACAAACAGCCTCCAGAGAAGCCATCTGGTCCAGAACTTTTTTGTTGCTGTTGTTGGGAGATTTTTGATCAATGATTCAATCTCTTCACTTGTTATGGTTCTGCTGAAATTTTGTTTCCTCTTGAGTCAGTATGGGTAAGTTGCATGCTTCAAAGAATTTGTCCATTTCAACTAGGTTATAAAGCTTTCCTGCTGAAAAGCTGTTCACAATATTCTGTCCTAATTCTCTTTATCTTTATTGGGTAAATTGTAATGTCTCCTCTTTCATGTCTTACTTTGGTTATTTGAATTTTTTTTTTCTTTGTCACTCTAGATAACGGTTTGTCAATCTTAATGATCTTTTCAAAGAATCAATGTTTGGTTTGTTGATTCTACTATTCTTCTGTTTTTTTTTTTTTTTTTTTTTGGTAATTTCCTTCCTAAGATTTTGGCTTAGGTTGTTCTCTTTCGAGTTTCTCAAGTTATAGAGTTATGGTGTTGATTTGAGACCGTTCTACTTTTGTCACGTGGGCATTTACTGGTGTAAGTTTCTCTCTGAGTAATGCCTTCACTTGCAGGAGCCCTGGTACCATAGTGGTTAAATGCTTGGCTGCTAACTGAAAGGATGGCAGCCACTCTGTGGGAGAAAGATGTGACAGCCTGTTTCTGTAAAGATTATAGCCTTGTAAACCCTATGGGGGCAATTCCACTCTGTCCTGTAGGGTTGCTATGATTTGGAATTGAATCGATGGCAATGGGGAATGTCTTTGCTGCAACCACAAAGTTGTGATGTGCTATATTAACAAAGGTCTTAGTCCCAAAGAGAGGAACACTCCCACCTGGAAACACGATGCTGACTGCATTGAACTGAAAGTTAAGAGTGCCACCTGACCATTTTGGATTCCTTATGCTTCTGGATCAACAAAGAAGGGAGTTACTGTACTGTCTAGTGTGACAGATCCTGATTACCAAGGGGAAATGGATTGATATTACATAATGGAGATTAAGAAGAATATGTCTGGAACACAGGAAATTCTTTAGGGTGTCTCTTAGTACTACCATGCCCAATGATAAAAGTCAATGGAAAACTACAGCAACCCAATTCTGATATGACTACTAATAGCCCAGACCCTTCAATAATGAAGTTTTGGGTTACCTCACCAGGCAAAGAACCATAACCAGCTAAGGTGCTTGCTGAGAGCAAGGGAAAATACAGAATGGGTGGTAGAAGAAGGTAGTTCTGAATACCAGCTACGACCACGTGATCAGTTGCAGAAAAGTGGATGGTAATTGTTATATTTCTTCATTGTATGTGTGCATCAAATATTTTTGTTTTCTTCAGTTATGAACTATAAAATGTAAATAGGGTTATGCTTTCATTTTCACGTGACTTGAAGAAATTCGTGATTTCTTCCATGACATATGGTAACTTAATACTGGCAACTTTTTTCTTTTTAATTTTACTTAACTAGTATACATTATGCATTAAATTGTATTACCCAAAATGATATACTGAAGTCTTAACCCCTGTACCTTTGAGTATGACCCTATTTGGAAATAGGGTTTTTCTTTTATTAATGAGATCATACAGGAGTAGGGTGAGTCCTAAAGCTAATCTCTTCTGAGTGGTATCTTATGAAAAGGGAAGACAGACATGGAGACACATACACACGGGGGGAATATAAACACCATATGATAATCAAGACAGATGCAGCTACAAGCTCAGGCCACTAAAGACTGGTGGAAGCTACCAGAAGCTGAAAGAGAAAGGAGGACCTTCCTCTAGGGTCAACAACCTGAATTTGGGCCTCTGGACCTGTACAACAATAAATTTCTGATCTGTAAAGCCACCTACTTTTTGTTTTTCATACGAAAACAGCATACATATAGAAAAATTCACATATGTTACAGATCAACAAATTATCATAAAGGGAATATATATCTATGTTACTAGCACCCAGGCAAAAAATAAAACATTACCAGTACCCTCCCTGCCCTACCCCAATCACTACTCACTCCCTCCTCCATCTCTGAACTTTATTTTGAACTTTATATAATGAAAATCCAATGGTCTCTGCCTGGTCAATTTGATTCTAAATTATGTAAGATTCACCTATCTTGTGGCATGTAGCATACTGCATATTTTCATTACTGTGCAGAATCTTCCATCACACGAATACATGACAATTCAGCCACTCTTTTTTTGGTAAACATTGAGAATGTTTATGAAAAAAACTGCTATAGACATTTCTTGCATATGCCTTTCCAAGGAATGTATGCACTTTTTTTATTTTGGATAGGTAGCTAGGAATAGGACCAATGTGTCATAGGAGATACCTACGTTCAGGATTAATAATTAACACCAGATTAAACATCATAAAAATGAAACACTTAAGAGTATATCTAATTAAAGATGGTGTAAAAACTCTAAAACACTGCTAAGGAAAACTAAGGATGAGTTAAGTTAACAAAGGAATATACTATGATCATGCATTGGAAGACTCATTATTATAAAGATGAATATTCTCCCCAAATACATTTACAGATTCAATGTAATCCCAATCAAAATCCAATGGCCAATAGATTTTTTTGGGGAAACTCACATGTGGATTCTAAAATTTATACATATGCAAAGGGCTAAAAACTGCCTCTTGAGGAAGAGCAAGGAGGAAGGATTTATTCTGTTGGATACAATGATTAAGACAACGTGGCACTGGTACAGACCAATGAAACAAAATGTAACCTGGCAATAGAAATATGATATATAAAATCTAGAAACAGACACAGGCATATACGAACACTTGATAAATGGCAAAAGTGGCATTACAGATAGTTAAGAAGAGCAGAATCCTCACTAATTTATATGGGATCAGTTGGATATCTTGCAGGGGAAAAAAACAAACTTTGCCCCTACAACTTACACTATACAAAAAATCAAATTCTGGTATACTCTAGATCTAAATGTCAAGTTTCCAATAATAATGATAATAATAATAATAATAATAATGCTGTTTGTTTCTCATGTTATACTATTTTCTAGGATCCCAAGACTCTGAGCATTTTAAGAGTAGAATCCATTTTCAACATTCTATCACTTTTACTATCGCAATGGTTAGCACATAGAAGGTGGTCAATATATCTTTGTTGAATGAATAAACACACATTGTTTTAATTTTGTGACTATAATTTCTAGTCTCTAGGGAACTCAGAAAACAAACTAGAGATAATGAAAGCTATAGACTACGATATAACAAAATATGATTAAGCACATATGTATTTAAGTTTACTACAGATTGAAATACAACACAAAAAACACGTAAATATATTTGATAATTTTGATCACCTCTTCTGTGATAGGAGCTCTGGTAGCATAGTGGCTAAAGCACTTGACTGCTAACCAGAA
>NW_006921839.1:1822292-1831614 GCF_000298275.1 Orycteropus afer afer
CTATGAGTTGGGGCCGACTCGACGGCACATAACAACAACAAACTTCTATGATAACACTGGCCTTAAGTGATTCTTATCCTTACTACAGCTACATAGTCAAATTATATGATTAATCTGATACTCAAAGTATGAAAATAAACAGAGTTTTCAAATATTGCTTTCCTTCCAAATGTGTAAATCAGTCTCAGCTGAAAATAACATCTCTTCAAAGAAGGCCTATTTGACCAATGAAACGAAGTAGGGATTTCTCTATTATCCTGTCATGTCATCCTAGTCTTCATTTCCTTCAGAACCCCATTACTATCTGTAATTATTTAATTGACTGTATATGTGTGTGTATTTATACACACGAGTGAAAATAAAACACAACAAAACATATGCCAATCCAACAATTTCTACATGTATATTTCAGTGTTGATTATATTATTCAAGTTGGTGAAGAAATTATTTCATTACCAGTAACATAAACTCAAAAACCACCCCTTCCACTCTCTCTCCCATCCCTGGTAACCACCATTAATATCTGGTTTCTGTATATTTGCTTATTTCATATAAGTGAAATCACACTGTATTTGTTCTTTTGAAACTGACGTATTTTGCTCAGCATAATGATTTCAAGGTTCATCCACGTTGTGGCATGCATCAGGACTTCATTTCTTTTTTGACTATGTATTTTTAATTGACTATTTCCCTCTCAAAATAAGAAACACCTGCAAACATCCATTACTAACTGCAAAGTGGAATGTATGAAGCATGAATCTAGGAAAATTGGAAGTTGTCAAAAATGAAATGGAACACATATCCTATGCATCAGTGAGTTGAAATGGACTGGTATTGGCCATCTTAAATCAGACAATCATGATCTAACATGCCAGGAAAGATAAATTGAAGAGGAATGGTGTTGTATTTGTCAAGAAAGAACATTTCAAGATCTATTCTGAAGTACAATGTTGTAGTGATAATATCCACACGTCTACAAGGAAGACTAGATAATACTACTGTTACTCAAATGTACAAACCACCAAAGCTGAAGACGAAGACATTAAAGATTTTACCAGCTTCTGCAGTCTGAAAATGACCAAACATATGATCAAGATGTATTGACAATTAGTGATGACTGGAATGCAAAAGTTGGACAGAAGATCGTAAAGGGCGCCTTGAGAAAACAAAGTAATACTATAATGGATGTGCAAATTAGAAAACCAAAAGGCAAAAACACCCTCAGCTTTCCTCAAGTTAAAAGAACTGAAGAAAAATATTCAATCCTCGAGTTGCAATATGAGGATTCTATGAGCAAAATATTGAACAATGCAGGAAGCATTAAAAGGTGGAAGGAAGAATCAGAGTAACTATACCAAAAGAAATGGTTGATGTTCAAGCATTTCAGGAGGCAGCATATGATCAAGAACCTATGGTACAGAAGGACAAAGTCCAAGCTGCACTGAAGGAACTGGCAAAAAAAACCAGGTTCCAGGAATTGACAGAATATCCACTGAGATGTTTCAACAAACAGATGCAGTGCTGGAGGCATTCACTCTCATGCCAACAAATTTTGAAGTTGGCTACCTGACCAACTGAATGGAAGAGAACCCTATTTGTGCCCCTTTCAAAGAAGGATGATCCAACAGAATGTGGAAATTATTGAAAATCATTCATATCACATGCAAGTAAAATTTTGCTGACGAAAATTGAAAAATGGTTGTAGCAGTACACTGACAGGGAACTGCCAGAGATTCAAGCCACAGTCAGAAGTGGACATGTAAGAATGAGGGATATCATTGCTCATGTCAGGAAGATCTTGGCTGTAAGCAAAGAATACCAAAAAGACTGCTTACCTGTGTGGATCATAACAAATTATGGATAACATTGCGAAGAAGGGGGCATTTCAGAATTAAATGTGCTCATGAGGAACCCGTCCATTGATAAAGAGGCTGTCACTTGGACAGAACAAGGGGATGATACTGCATGGTTTAAAATCAGGAAACGTGTGCATCACAGTTACATATCCTTTCCCCATACTTATTCAATTTGGATGCTAAGCAAATAATCTGAGAAACTAGACACAGCATCAGGATTGGAGGAAGACTCATTAACAACCTGCAATATGCAGATGACACAACCTTACTTGCTGAAAGTAAAGATGACTTGAAGCCCTTACTGATAAAAATCTTCAGTATGGATTATACCTCAACATAAAGAAAACAAAGATACTCACAACTAGACAAATAAGTAAATTTATGATAAATGGAGAAAAGATTGAAGTTGTCAGGGATTTCATTTTACTTGGATCCATAGTCAATACCCATGGAGGGTAGAAATCAGACGACATATTGTAAATCTGCTGCAAAAGCTCTCTTTAAAATGTTAAAGAGTAATGATGTCACTTTGAAGAGTTAGGTAAACTTGACCCAACCCATGGCATTTTCAACAGCCTCACGTGCATGTGAAAGCTGGACAATGAATAAGGAAGACTGGAAAATAATTAATGTCTTTGAAATATGGTGTTGGCAAAGAATACTGAACATACCATGCAAAGTCAGAAGAACAACAAACAAATCAGTCTTGGAAGAAGTGCAGTCAGAATGCTACTTAGAAGAGAATGGCCAGACTTGGTCTCACATACTTTGGTCATGTTGTCAGAAGGGACCAGTCCCTGGAAAAGGATTTATGCTTGGTAAAGTAGAAGGTCAGTGGAAAAAGGGAAAACCTTCAATGAGATGGATTGTCACAGTGGCTGCAATGGTGGGGCTCAAGCACAGCAGATTGTGAGGATGGCACACGATTGGGGAATATTTCATTTTGTTGTACATATGGATGCAATGAGTCAGAGCCAACTCAATAGCACCTAAAAACATTTCCCCTACTAGATCGTAAGCATCACAAAGGAAGTAAACATGACAGTCCTGCACAACACTATCTACTCAAGCAGTCGAGTGCTCTCCACTCAATAAATACTGAACAAATGAATTTTATTTTAGAGTTTGAGTAGATATCTTATCTCCATAATTATTATGTTAATACTTTGAGGGTAGGGGAAGTATCTTAACTCCATATTCTACATAAGCCCTGTGGCCTCACACACATAAAACATGAATTCCATTTATTTATTGAATGGGAAAATAAAAACACTCTTACCTTGCCAAAGCTGCCTTTTCCAATAACTTTTAAGAAATCAAAGTCTGTTGGCTTAGCACTGAAATAAATTAACATTAAGAATTAGCTTCATAGATATTAGAAAGATATTAACTTTTAAACATTTCTTAATAACTCATTTTGTCTATTTTTAATATTTCATTGAGTTTTTGGTGAAAGATTATATAGCAAATTAGGCTCCCATTTAACAACTTCTACACATACTGTTCAGAAACACTGGTCACACTTTCCACACTGCATCAACATTCTCGTTATTTCCATTCTGGGTGTTCCATTTCCATTATTCTTGCTTACTTGCCTGCCCTCCCCAACCTTCTCATTGCTCCAAGGTAAATGCTGACAGTTTGGTTTCATATAGGTGATTGTTATTGTTGTTGTTGTTTTTAATATAAAAAGAACACAGTACTCACTAGTGATAGTTATGAGTCGATCCGTTATTTAGTTGAAAGGTAACCTCCAGAGTAGTTTCAGTTCAAAGTTTAAAGGGTATCTCAGGGTGATAATCGTAAGGGTTCCCAGGTCTCTGCTGGTCCAGTAGGTTTAGATTTGACTTTTTTTTTTTTTTTTTAAGATTTTGAGTTTTCTACGATTTTCTCCCATTCTATCCAGGACCATCTATTGTGGTACCAATTATAACGGTAGGTAATGGTAGCCAGCCACCATCTAGTGCTTCCGGTCTCTGGACAGGTGAGGCTGTGGTTCATGTAAACAAATGGTCCTGTAGACTGGTGTGATAGTTAAGGTTGTGTGTCAACTTAGTTGGACCATGATTTTGAGTGTTTTAAGCATCTGTGGTGTGGTCATTCCCACAATGATATATAATGTATATGGTTTGAGCAGTCAATCAGTTGAAAAGGAGTTTCCTTAGGGTGTAGCCTGCTTCCATATATATATATGGACGACCTGGGAAAATTTGGGAACCTTCTGTGGATCTGGATCCTGTCATGCTGCCTACAACTGTCCTGTGAGTCAACAATCCACCATTTTGCCTGCTGACCTTGAATTTGTCATCCACCAAAGTCAGCAGCCTATTATATTGCCTGCAAATCTTGCGCTTGTCAGCCCCTGCAGCTGCATGAGTTAGGAATAGCCTCCAGCTTGACATTTCATCCAAGAACTTGGGACTTGCCAGCCTCTGTAACTGTGTGAGCCATCTTCCTAAGATAAATTTCTCTCTCTCTCTAGGTAAGCTTTACTGGTTTTGCTTCTCTAGACAACCCAACCTAAGACAACTGGTTTCTTTTCTGAGTCTTTGGTTTCCTCCTTTTCTTTTGCTCTAGATGAAACCAATGGGAGCTCTGGTAGCTTAGTGCCTAAGGAACTTGACTGCTAATCAGAAGGCTGGCGGTTCAAACCCACCAGCCACTCCTCAGAAGATGAGGCAATCTACTTCCGTAGTCACGCTGCCTCGGACCCCAAGGAGGGGTCACTATGAGTCGGGTCCGACTTGATGGCATATAACAACAACAGATGAAACCAATAGTTGCACAGGTTTCCCCTGCAATCAGAAGGTAGAGTGTTCCTATAAAATCTTTCATAAGCTGAAATGGCATAAAGCGAAGTAGTTACCACTTATATGGGAATTTTTTTTTTAAGTATTCCAAGACTCAAAAAATAACCTATTTAATCATACCAAAGAATACATAAAACCTGAAATAATACTAACATAATAGTGTTCACAGGCACAGTCCAAAGCTATGACGCCATGATGATAAGATGCTAAGTATAGCTGCCAGGAAAGGAGTTTGGCAACACCACTCTTGCTGCTCAGGGTGTGTGCTGCCTCTTTGACAGCTGGCTTCAAAACAAATGCTGAACACTTTGGTGTTTTTTTTTGGTAAAAGCAACAATCTTCTTCAGGGTTTTTTTGGTTAGCAAAAATACTAATGTAGGTCTTTTGTAAAAATGAACTGGTGTAAAGTGATCTTCAAAAACCAGGAGATACCTGTATATCTTTGAAGGCCCCTTGCAACCTTTTAAGACCCCAGATGTAACTTGCCAAAGTAGGATGTTGACCATAAACTTTATAGATTATAGTACCTCACTTTAGCAAGAAAATGTTGAATACAAAATACTTCAGCATGATGACTAGTTTTCACGCTGAGACTGGTAATATCTCATCATTAATATAAAATAGGTAATAATGAGTAGCAATTATATCTCCTGAGTAGATCTAACATTTAGTAACTTTTTTTAAGCCTCAAATTTTGCTTAATAATCACTCAAAAGAAAAAAATATATATATAAACATAATGTAATTTCTATTACATTAAGTTGAAAAAAATTTCTATCCAAGCAGCTGGGTGGTGCAAATGGTTAAGTACTCCACCACTAGCAGAAAGGTTTGTAGTTCAAATCTACCCAGAAGGGTGTCAGAAGGCCCACCCAGCAGTGCCCTGGAAGAAAGACTGGGCGATTTATTTCTGAAAGGTCAGTCTTGAAAACCCTGAGGAGTAGTTCTATTCTGCACACAGGGGACTGCCTTGAGTTGGAATCAACTGACAACGCTAATAACAGCAATAGTTTCTATCTAAACCAATTTTATTAACTGTGACTTCACCAATATTATTATAGAGGAAACTGCATAACCATGTAAATTAGTGATACATTCCACGTATGACCTAAAACCAGTTGTCATTAAGTTGATTCTGACTCATATCAACCCCATGTATGTCAGAGTAGAACTGTACCACATAGGGTTCCAACGGCTGACTTTTCAAAGGTAGAACCAGGCCTTCCTTCCAAGGTGCCTCTAGGTGGATCAATCACCAATCTTTCAGTTAGCAGATCTGCATCACCCAGATACTCCCAAGAGCTACCCAGTATCTGAAAATTCTTTTGAAAAGGAAGGTACTAGATAGAACATCTAGTAAAGCTGCTACAAAAAATGTCTGGTGGAGGAAAAGTCATCATTGCTTTTTTCATTTACATCATTTATCATATATTAGAGACAAAAACATCTTGCTATTTATTCTCATGGATGGTACTGTAAAAAGACAGACGTAGAAAAGTCAGAGGGAATACCAAGATTGTTCTTTTATTTATATCAACCTGCTAGGGAAAAAGGAGCTCTGGTAGCATGGTGGTTAAAGCATCTGACTGCTAACAAAAAACGATGGTGGTTCGAACCCACTAGCTGCTCCATGGGAGAAAGAGAAGCAGTCTACTTCTATAAAGATGTATAACCTTGGAAACCCTATGGGGCAGTTCTACTCTGTCCTAATGGGTCATTCTGATTTGGAATCAACTCAATAGCAATGGTTGGATTTTTTTTTTTTTTTTAATTGGGGAAAAGAGCGTTCTGGTGGCACAGTGGTTAAAGCATTTGGCTGCTAACCAAAAGGTTGGCAGTTTGAACCATTAGCCACTATTTGTGAGAAAGATGTAGCAGCCTGTTTCTGTAAAAATGTACAGCCTTAGAAACCCTATTGGGTGGTTCTACTCCACCTACAGGGTTGCTATGAGTTGGAATGAACTTGGTGGCAGCGGTTTCGTATTAGGTAAAAATGGCATTGGCTGTATGAAGTCAAAGGTACACAGAAGCAGAAGGCTTAGATAAGCAGACAGTTGTTTCCTTCAACATGGCCTAAATGCTGAAGTTGTATTAGGAAGCAGGAAATGATTACACTTAGATTTGAAATTTTCTTCATATTTGAAGAAATAGTCAATTCAAATATTAGAGTAATACCAGAGCTGGGTAAAGATTATTGAGAAAAAACTAAACTTAAATGTTTTTCTTTTTTTTTTTTTAATTAGGATTTGGGTGAAGATTTACAGAGTAAATTCACTTTTCATACAGCAGTTCACATATACTTTGTCTCATGTCATTGACCAAAATTTACAATGCAGCAGCTCCCCTCCCACTTCCTCCCCATAGTTACCTCCTCCCAGTGTCCATCCCTTCATACTCTTCGAGAGGCCCATTTTCTGCCAACCCTGTATATGATCTTGGATACACTCTCCATTTAGACATACATAATTGTTTAGCTTGTTCACCCATCTATCCGTCCCTATACCCATATTTGCTTTCACTAACAACTCAGTATTGTATTTACAAAGGGGTTCATATTTGTTGTTTGTACTGCCCATGTAACTCTCTCTGTCTTTCTCATCCTCAATGCTGCCATATTGGTCACTCACATTAAATGTTTTTCTTCTTAAAAAACCTGCTTTTCGGGTATTTTGTTCTTTAATGATATGCTGAGAAGCACATGTAACAGTGAAATAAACAGGCAAATCTCTCAATACAGTAAACAGGAGGAGGTCATACTCAAGATCCCACTGTTAACAGCTGGTGGTAATGTTAATTGAAAGAAAATTTCCATTCCTGTGCAGCAAAAAGCAAGCTCAAATCCAAACTTCCCCTGCCAGGTCCCATCCCATTTCTTGCTCTCCTTTGTAACAGAACTCAATGAAGTTTTCTAAACTGACTGTCTGTATCTGCTGTCTCTCCTTTAGTTTTCTTTTGAACCCTTTCCCGACAGCCTTTTGTACTCACTGTACCACTGAACATGCTCCAGAGGTCACTGATGACTTCTGCATAATTAAATCCAGTGCTCAAATCTCAATCCTCACCCTACTTGACCTACTGCAACATTACCAGTGTTAACTGCACCCTCCTCCTTGAAACACTTCCTTCCTCTGACTTCAGGACACTACATTTCTAGTGTTCCTCCTATCTTACTGATTACTCTCTCTTTCTCCTTTACTGGTTCCTCTCTGACCTCATAATGTTGAAGTGTCCCAGGCTCTAGTCCTTGGATCACTTTTCCTGTCTGCCTATACTTATACCTGAAGCAGACAAAAAGGGCAAGGGAAGCATGATATGCTGTAATAAAAGGCAAAATATTTTAGAATTAATCTAACATGTGTGACAGGACAACTGCGAATAAAGAAGAGCAACACTACACTCTTCCTCCAATCCATGGCACTGCTTCAAATTGAGCCAGGAAATTGCCATGGAGTCCTCCCTTGTTTTCAGTGTTAGGAGCTCTGGTGGCATATTAGATAAGGGGCTGACTGCTAACTGGAAGGTCAGCGGTTTAAACCCACCAGCTGCTCCATGGAAGGAAGACTTGGTGATCTACTTCTATAAAGATATGCAGCCTTGGAAACCCAACGGGGGTCACTATGTGTCGGAAATGACTTGATGGCAGTGAGTTTGGTTTCTGGAAGAAATCACTTCTAATTAACTGCTGGACCTGACATTCAAGATGAATATCCTCTGTGGTCAAATAAATATGAGAATATGGGAGAGACTGGTTAAACAAAGTTTGATATCCTTTACTATGCTAATGTTCATCATGACTCTGGAACACACTGGCTAACTAGGACGCACCAGCAACACTGAGTACCCAGGAGAATATTAATTTGGCCTGCACAGATGTTTTTTTTTAGAGCACCTCACAGGACTAATAGTCCTTTGGAAAATACGGTATACTGATTGGCTACACATACACACACAAAACCTGAAAAAAATGACAATGGCAAAAACAGCAGACCTCAATTAACAACCTGTGGATTACAAACTCCTCAGTGTTCTACAAAAGGAATGAAAAGCTACAATAATAAATAAGCCAAGCACATAACAGTACTATATTCACCCTAACTGTGATTATATTTCTTAGGGCTCTAGTTAAACTGGTATTAATTATAGACACACAGAAAAAAAAAAAATCTTCCTAACATTAGTTAAAGAATTGTTTGAAACAAATTAAACTTACTGAGGATTTCCAGTTGGTCCCAGGTTGATGCTCTGTGAGGTAGAGTGTAGCTGTTTGGGTAGGAAAAAAACAAAAAAATAGCATTCTTATTGGAGTTTCAAATATCATCAGTCACTGAATGTTTCTGAAATAATATATATATAATTACATATAATACAGCTTTCCATAATTATTTGGTGTATTATGTTAAAGAAACATTCTAATTTTTAATAAATTTAAGATTGTTTGGAAAAATAATAAACACAATAATTTTTTTATGGTAAATTTCAAGATCAGTTTTAAGGGAAAAAGTAATCAAACAATCACTCTCAAAGTTGGCAAATGAATGAAGTAAACTGTGGACAGTTCCTTGGAAGAAGTGGGTACTGAAACCACAATCTAGAGCAATCATTTTCACATTTTAAAAACTGGCTCAAAAACTGGTTTTCAAATTTTTTTTTCCTTTA
>NW_006921839.1:1838861-1843749 GCF_000298275.1 Orycteropus afer afer
CGCCTCTGGTTTTCAAATTTTAAAATTAACACCTTACTAAATAGGAGATGATGATTGCAAATGCTGGATTTTCAGTTTTAATTTGATGGTTGCTGTTGTTGTTGGTTATCTTCTAGTTGACTGTAACTCATTGTGACCCCATTTTGGAAGCAGATCACCAGGCCTGTCTTCCACGGCACCTCTGGGTAGGTTCAAAGTGCCAATCTTTCAGCTAACAGTCAAATACTTAACTGTTTGCACCAATCTGGAACTCCCACTTGAAGGCAGGTAAACTTATTTCTAAAGCAAATACAAAGAATATTTTTTTTCATTCTAATTGCAGCATTCTAAGCTGCTTGATTGATTTTAGATAGGCTTTCCTCTCTGCAACAGTTAATATTGCAAACTTAATCCCTGGTATGAATTTAGAAGCAATTTTTTTTAAAGTATCTTTATTTGGTAAATTGGTCAGTTTAGCCCAAGCAAATTATTTTTGCACATGCTTTCTTTCTCTAATAAAAGGTAATACTTCCTAATATCTTCTCCTTGAGGGCATTCTTTGTCTTGTTCAACTCTGTATTTCCCAATGGGCATAATACATTATCTTATATGATGTACAGTACCTGCAAAATATTTGTAAAAATTATCAAACTGCATCATGTACTTGAAGCTAACTCAATTATCTTAAATTTACAGGGTTTTACTAATTTATTCTGACCTTCCTCACAATTAGTCCAAGTTCACATTTTATTTTACTTCTAAAAAGCATACTATGTACATTTTTCCTATGTTTTACTAATTAATTATAGTAAAGATAAGGATACAAATGTTTTCTATAAATTAAGTGCTAAGCTATGATAGTCACAACCATTTCCACATTTCTGAGACTGAAGCAAACAGCTGTATAATTTCCTTCTGTTTAAGAGAATGACACCCTTTGGGGCTGTGCAATGTAGTAGCAGGCTCATTTCCTCTGGCTCAGAACAGACAGAACCTAATTCATAAGAACATTTCCCATTCTGCTCCAGTCAGAGGTTTGTAATACAGCATTATTTTTAAAAGATTACCCAGACCACAGACAATAAAGATAAACCCTTTTATATATACAATACTGTACTGTCAGTGATAACAAACACTGATTAATCGGCAAATGGGTAGACAAAAAATAGTATTTAAAAAAAAGAGATTATAAAGACCTTTCTGCTTAGAGTAGAAAAGAATAAAGACAAAGGATTTTTAGTTTACTGCTTCAGCTAGTCAGAACAGAGATCAAACTATATCATCCCTATACTTTTCAAAGAATGAAAACTTTAAAATATTTCTTTATAAGGTAAGTAACTATATTTGAAATTAAACAGTTCATCAAGCAATTAATTTTTTTTGTCTGTATTCATATTTCATTGTTTTTATAAATGAGACAGCCATACTTTCGTTTGTCTGAACATGTAACTTGTCGTAACATGTGGGTTCTAGTATCAGATCTTCCAATTAGTTGTATGGCCATAAAAAAGCCATTTTAGATTTCTGCCTTCACCCAAATCAAATAGAAGCAATAATACCATTTTAAGAACCTACCTTAGAGGAGAGTAGACATAAAATTTATAGGAAAACGTTGTTTTTTAATATTTGGTTTACATTTTATAATTGAACCAAAATAAAGATTGCATACTTTCCAAGCTACAAAATCCAGTAGTTATACAGGGTGAATTGAAATAGTAAAGCTATTCATCCATGTTCTCATTTAATCATTCTTATTGTTATATAATAATAAATCTACTCATCTATATTCTCATTTAATTAATCATTATAAAATAGGTAACGTTTCATGAAACTATTTCTATTTATTTTATCTTAGAATTTCTTGCTCCTATCAGTGGATTGTTTGGCATCTGCTAAGTCGGGTACTCAGTCATAATAGCCACAGACTTTGTCAAATAGCCAGCCCAACCATGACCTGTTAGTCCATACCTAGATCAAGCATCTTCATCAGTGACTGCTACTAACTTCTCATAACGTGATCTTGCAAGATGAGGTGACACCAAAACCATCAATGCCTAGATTCTTTTCAACCACAACATCTGGCAGAGAGTCATCACTTTTTCCCTTGGTTGTTAATATTTCAAGGTCATGGTTTATGAAGTGGACTCACACTGTATCTGCTGAGCTGCTCTGTGTCACCAACTACACGGTAGCGGCTGCCCCTAGCCCACGCTGCCGCCAACAGCTAGACGCCCTGCTCCTGCATGGCCCCTGGCTACCTGGAAGCCCCCTGGCCCGGGTCCTGGGGTCTGGTGAGAAGTAGCCATCTGCAGGCTGCATTGCCCAGAGCCACCGAAGTGGCCTACAAAACCCAGGCACCTCCAGCAGCAGGTTTGGCTCACAGGGCAGGTAACTATCCAAGTTGCTGGTTCATGAGCAGTATGGAAGAGCGCCAGCAGACGCTGCTCCAGCTCCAGACGCCCTTGGCAGGCAGGGGTGCAGTTGTGTGTGCATCCTGCTCCACCTGGTGCTCCCAGGGCCTAGAAGTAAATCCTTACTTAGAATACCATAAAGCATTAATAAAAGATTCTAGTTTACCAATTGGGAGCTCTGGGGGTGCAGTGCCTAAGATTTGACTGCTAACCAGAAGGCTGGCAGTTCAAACCCACCAGCCACTTCCTGGAAGGAAGGCTGACCGATCTACTTCCATTGTGATACCACCTCAGAAACCCAAGGAGGGGTTGCTATGAGTCTGGTCTGACTCCACGGCAGTGTGTTTTGTTAGCTTACTAATTAATACTGGTGGTGCAGTGGTTAAAGCTCTTGGTTACCAACAAAAACCAACAGGTCAAGCGATTACCCACCAGCCAGTGTGCAAGAGAAACTTGTGTCACTCGGCTTCTGTCAAGATTTACAGCCTTGGAAACCCTATGGGGCAGAACTACTCTGTCCTATAAGGTTGTTATGAATCAGAATTCACTCCATCACAGTAGTGTTTGGTTTTGGCTTTGTTTTATTTAGCTCATTAATAATTAGAAAATAATTAGTAAATAATCTGCAAAGATGGACTATATGACAAATGCAGCATCAAGACTAGAGGAATACTAACAATCTGCGATACACAGACAATGAAACATTACTTGCTGAAGATGAAGACTCAAAGCACTTGCTGATGAAGACCAAAGACTATACAGCCCTCAACTTAAAGAAAACAAAAATCCTCACAACTGGACCAATAAGCAACATCATGATAAATGGAGAAAAGATTGAAGTTGTCAGGGATATCATTTCACTTGGATGCATAATCAAATCCCATCGAAGCAGCAGTCAATAAATCAATGTATTGCACTGGGCAAACCTGCTGCAAAAGAACTCATTCCCATGCCTAACCTTCTAGCCAAACAGAGAGGTGAACAATTACACCTGAAAGGTATACTCCTTGGAACAATCAAACATGGGAGAAGAAGGGCAGAATTTGCACAGGAAGAAAACTCAGAGGGCAGGAATGCACAGAACAGAAGGATACAAAAAAGGCAACCACAGGGAGAAGTGGAAAAAGAGCATTTACACCGTGGAGATTACAATCAGTGTCAGGAAACAAAATGTGTAAAAACTGTTCAATGGGAAACCAATTTGCTCTGTAAACTTTCACTCCAACACAATTAAAAAAATAAAGAGGACTTTCGCAGTTGAAAAAAAATCTTCTGCAAAATATCTATTTAAAGTGTTTAAGAACAAGGTATCACTTTGAAGACTAAGGTGTGTCTCACCCAAGCCATGTTATTTTCAATAGCTCCACATACATGTGACAGTTGGACAATGAATAAGGAAGAGAACAGAAGAATTGATGCATTTCAGGTGTGGTGTTAGTGAAGAACACTGCATGTAACATGGACTGCTAGAAGAATGAACAAATCTGTCTTGGAGGAAGTCAGCTGGAATGCTCCTTAGAAGCAAGAATGGCCAGACTTCATCACACATACTTTGGTCGTGTTATCACAAGGGACCAAACCCTGGAAAATAATATCATGCTTGGTAAAGTAGAGGGTCAGCAAAAAAGAAGAAGATCTTCAATGAGATGGACTGACACAGTGGCTGCAATGATGGGCTTACGCAGAGCAATGATTTTGAGTTTGCTACAGGACTGGGCAATGTTTCTTTCTGTTGAACCTAAGGTTGCTATGAGCTGAACCAACTCAATGGCACCTAACAATGACAATAATTAGAAATTTAACTCAATCCCAGAAGATCAATCTAGTGATCCTATCAGTGGGTACTTTTATAAGAGCCAAGTATAAATGAATTCCACTTCACATTAATTCACTTTGAAATTCTTTACCCATTCAAAGAATTCAATCAGTTATAAATGTCTCAAATATGTAAACTTTTCCTAGAGCTCTAGATACTTCATATAATCTATAGATAGGATATAAGCTTTAAAAGCTCCTGTTTCCATTTAAATTCACTTGAAACGTACAAACAATCTTCAGGATACAAGCAATTTTTAACAATAAAGGGCAAGGACTCTCATCTTTCAAAAGTTCCAAAGTATAGTGAGTTTCTTACTATGTTAAGAAAACAAACCAACCAACTTTCGGCAACAGCTTTTCATATAGATTTTACTGATACTAGTAAAAATCTTCATTTGAGAATTTTCAATTCCCAGAACCATACAGAAACCTAACAGTCTAGCAGAGACCAAAAAAAAAAAGCACACATTCATTAAATGTGCTGTTCATTAATTTAATTTAATCATTAATGAATTCAGCAAATTCATTAATTTGCTGTTGTGGCTTAACTTTAACATACCAGTAGTCTTTTATGTTTAACTATTAGAGTGTACCATGTTGTTGTTGTTGTTAAGTGCCGTCGAGTCGTTTCCGACTCAGCGACCCCATGCACAGCAGAACGAAACACTGCCCTATCCCGC
>NW_006921839.1:1846646-1860177 GCF_000298275.1 Orycteropus afer afer
GAGCCTTTTAGCCTAAACGGACTGTTCCTAAAGTTGCGTGGTAATGTACCAAACAGTGTTTCTTTGCTATTCATAAGGTTTTCCCTGGCCAATTCTTTCAGAAGAAAGAATCTGACAATGTAATTCAATCTAAGTTGTAATTTCAATACACTTATTCTTTTAGTAAGTTTTCAGAGAAATTATCAATTTTCCATTCAATAAATTTTTCTTATATAGATGAGGGAGGAGAATTATAAAAAACCCAAACCAAACCCACTGTCATCGAGTCGAATCTGACTCATAGTGACCCCCACTGGGTTTTCAAAGGAGGTAAATCTTTAAGGAAGCAGATTGCCCAGTCTTGCTTCTGTGGAGTGGCTGGTGGGTTTGAATCACCAACCTTATAGCTAGCAATCAGATGACTTTTGCACCATGCTACCAGAGCTCCTTGAGAATTATAAAAGCTTGTGATAAAAAAACAGAGACAGCTTAGTCCCTTAATATGTTGTTGTTATGTGCCGTCAAGTCAGCCCCGACTCACAGCGACCCCTCTTTGGGTTACCGAGGCAGCATCACTATGGAAGTAGATTGCCCAACCTTCCTTCCGAGGAGTGGCTGGTGGGTTTGAACCGTCAGCCTTCTGGTTAGCAGTCAAGTGTCTTAGGCACTATGCTACCAGAGCTCCTCCTTAATATGTAGTGTGATTTTTATTATTTTTGGCAATGATTTTCTCAATGGAGCGCATTTTAGAAATAATAATGCCACTGGGATACATAATTGGACAATTTTTCACTATACCTACTAGTTTTTCAGTAATATTTTATTGTTTTAGGTATAAGTATACACAGGTGGCATAGTGTCTAAGGCATCTGACTGCTAACCAGAAGGCTGGCAGTTCAAACCCACCAGCCACTCCTTAGAAGGAAGGTTGGGCAATCTACTTTTGTAGTGGTACTGCCTCAGAAACCCAAAGAGGGATCGCTATGGGTCGGATCTGACTTACTGGCAGTGAGTTTGGTTTTTGGTTTTTAACAATTTTTATAAAAATAATTCTGTCATTGGTTACAATTTTTACAAAGTGTCAGCATTCTCAGTGTTTACATCTACTCTTGTTTGGTCTGTTTCCATGAATCTACCTTCCCTTCCTCTCCTTGCCTTCTCACCTTGGCTTTTGGGTAAAATGACCTTTTGGTTACATACATTCACGGTTAAACGTGATACTGTTTATTTATAAGCCAACCTGTTATTTGGCTGAAAGGTGACCTGCAGAAATTCCATGTTCAAAGGTTATCTGAGGGCAGTAGTCTTCAAGGTTCCTCTAGTCTCTATTAGTTTAGTAGGTTTGGCTTTTTGGAGGAGTCTGAGTTTTGTTCTACATTTTTCTTTCATTCTATCCAAACCTTCTATTGTGTCCCTAGACTGTACCTACTATTTTTAAAGATTATATCTATTCAGTAAATTGAGGGTGAAATAGAATGAACATTAAGATCATAACTGTTTTGACTTTTCTTGGTCTCTATTTGTCTTTATAAACGAGGGGGGCACTTATAAAGACATCATGTAAGATACTTTCTAGCCCTTTCTTTTAGTTACCTACTTAAAAACACTTAATCAAAAGCAGTTGTTGTTAGGTTCTGTTGAGTAGGTTTCGATTCATCGTGACCCTATGTACAGCAACAGAACAAAACATTGCCCAGTCCTGCACTATCCTCACAATTGTTGTAATGCTTGAGCCCATCATCATAGCCACTATTTCAATCCATCTAGATCCCCTTTTTCGATGACCCTCTACTTTACTAAGCATAGTATCTTTCTCTAAGAACCAATCTCTTCTGACAACATGACCAAAGTATGAGAGGTGAGCCTAGCCATTCTCACTTCTAAGGAGCATTCTGGCTGCACTTCCTCCAAGACGGATTAAGTTTGTTCTTCTGGCAGTCCATGGTACATTCAATATTCTTTGCCAACACCACACTTCAAGTGCATGAATTCACTTGTGGTCTTTTTTATTTATTGTCCAGCTCTCACATGCACATGAGGCTATTAAAAACACTATGGCTTGGGTCAGGCACACCTTAGTCTTCAAACTGACATCTTTGCTCTTAAACGCTTTAAAGAAGTCTTTTACAGCAGATGTGCCCAATGCAATACGTTGTCTGATTTCCTGACTGCTGCTTCCATTAGTGTTCATTGTGAATCCAAGTAAAATGAAATCCTTAACAACTTTAATCATTTTTCCATTTATCACAATGCTGCTTCTTGGTCCAGTTATGACAATTTTGTTTTCTTTATGTTGAGTTGTATCCATACTGAAGGCTGTAGTCTTTGATCTTCATCACGAAGTGCTTCAACTCAAGATCTTCACTTTTGGCAAGGAAAGTTGTGCCACCTGCCAAAGCAGGCTGTTAGTGAGTCTTCCTTCCACCCTGATTCTGTGTTCTTCTTCATATAGTCCAGCTTCTGGTATTTTATGCTCAGCATACAGAGTGAGTAAGTTTGGTGAAAGGATACAACCCTGACGCCTACCTTTCCTGATTTTAAACCATGCTGTATCCCCTTATTCTGTTTGAATAACTTCCCACTATTCAGTGTTCTGGAATTCCCATTTTTCGTAATGCTATCCATAATTTGTTATGATCCATATAGTTAAATACCTTTGCATAATCTATAAAACACCAATAAACATTTTTCTGGTATTCTTTGTTTCAACCAAGATCCATCTGACATCAACAATATCCCTCGATCCACTCCCTCTACTGAATCTGGTTTGAATGTCTCACTTTACTGTACTTCACTTATTGCCCTTCACAGATATTGCATTTTTTACAAATTGAAGGTCTGTGATAACCTTGTGTCAAGCAAGTCTATAGGCGCCATTTTTCCAACAGTATGTGCTCACCCTTGTGTCTGTTCCAACATTTTGGTAATTATCACAATATTTCAAATTTTTCCATAATGTTATTGCATAATTCAACAGACTATAATATAGTGTAAATACAACTTTTATATGCACTGGGAAACAAAAAAATTCATGTGACTCATTTTATTGTGATATTTGCTTTATTGTGGTGGTCTGGAACTGAACCCGTAATATATCCGAGGTCTGTCTGTACATAGATAAAAAGGTACTTTAACCCATTATCCCAACACCTTTGATTTTCATGCTTGTACTTAACAATAATTAAGATCAATTATGAATTATAAAGACATTATATGTATATAACACTTGATTTATAATTTTAATTCCTATACAATAATCCAGGGTTAAATTATCCTAATTTACCTTTTCCACATTATTTCCTAAGGCAATTGTTGAAAATATATTCATAAGACACAAGCTTATTACATTTACTTATTTGCTATTACAGCATCATGATCTACTTTAAAAAACAATGGCATATCTTTCTTTCATAGGAATATATACTGATTTTGTACATATGCCAAAAGAAGCCAAATATACATGTGTACTTGTAAAAATGATGGTGTAGGGGTGTCAGACTTCCCTGTCTAACTTCACAAGGAGGGAGCAGAATCATTATCAGTATCAACAACCCAGGATGACTCCTGTGAAGCAGAGGTCAGACATACCTCCTCTCCCCAAACCTTTTATCATTTCTGACACCAGTCCCAACCATGGCACTCTCTACTTCTGTGCTGGGTTTGACAATTTGCTGCAATGGCCACACAGAACACATAGACAATACTCATGATTATAAGGTTTATTAGAGAAGTAATGGAGTACAATTTGGGATTGGGATCAACTTGGAAGTAGCAGGAACACTCAGGACTTAGTTCCTTAATCAGGACAGTTTCTTCTTGCCTTCTGCTGCCAGGCCCTGCTGGGGGCCTTCTTGGGCATGTATTACAATTCTTAGCTTTGTAGTTCAGCAAGACCCACCACAACCATCTTGAGCCAGTCTCCTGGTTCCTGTCATCTTGTGCTGCAGTCACTTTTGCTACCACTGCACCACCATCTCTTGCTCTCGTTTGTGGGTCTGTTTCTCTGTCTCATGGGTCTAGGATGTTCTCAGAGCAGGAATCCCAGATCCAAAGGACGTGCTCCACTCCTGGTTCTTCTTGGTGGTAGTGAGATTCCCCCCGGGATGGCTTATTTTAAGTCCAGCAAGATGTCCAAACCAACCAATTCTCTTGTTAGGGTTCTGTATGCCTTATTTGCCCAGTTCTACCCCTTGAAAAAGGAGTTCTGGTGGCATAGTGCCTAAAGCATTTGACTGCTAACCAGAAGGATGGCAGTTCAAACCCACCAGCCACTCCACAGAAGGAAGATGGGAAAATCTACTTCCATAAAGATTTATTGCCTAGGAAACCCAGTGTGGGTCGCTGTGAGTCAGAATTGACTCGATGGCAGTGAATTTGGTTTTTGGAGTTTACCCCCTAAAGGGTGCCATGTACCTTATTTGCATTATTAGCAAGCTGTCCAATCCCCTTTGGTGGGCTACAAGCACCTTATCTGCACAGTCCCACCCAATCATTTGGTGGGAGTTACAAGACCATGGAAAGAAAGATCAAATAAAAGCAATCTGTGCGCTGCAGTATTGATTGCTCTATGTATCAAAATCTGACAGTGCAGATGTAGAGGTATGCAATGTTTTGCCTGAAGAGGCCTTTCCTCCTGACCAAAATTCAAAGTAGTAATTTCAAGTGTGGTGATGATAATGAAGTCTATACAATGACCAAAAAATAAGATGTAAAGGGAAAAAAGGATATAAAATTCCATATACTACATAATTAAGATAAGATAAATTTTCAAAACATATATATTAACAGAAGACTGGGAAGAAAACTACTAAAGTATTAAAAATTACTAGGTTTAGGTGGTAGTTATTGGTAATACTTGTTACTATTTTCAAAACTTTAAAAAATCAACATCTTACTTTTTGCAATAAAAAATACACTTCAAGTTTCATATGAAACAGTCATCAATAAGAGGGGGTACATATCATTCTATGTGTTCTACAAAGCAGAAAATCTATGGATAAAATTATTTCATTTTAAGTAAACATTATCTTAAAGTTGCTACTAATTCCATCTTTGGAGAATGGCATTCTTTTCTGTTAAAAAATATCATCCATTTTTCTACCTTCTGAGTACTTCTTTCATCCTCGTCTTCAGAAGGATCTGACTGATGTTTTGGGCTGTCCATTTGAAGGAACACTCTGACATCTGGACTAAAAACAAAAATTAACTCTGTTAGGACTTTGAAAACGTTTCTATACTTTCCTCTCTTTTAAAATGAAACCAAAATAAAAATAACTATATTACCATTTGGAAGCTCTGGTGGCGTAGTGCCTAAGGCACTTGACTGCTAACCAGAAGGCTGGCCGTTCAAACCCACCAGCGAAGATGGGGCAATCTACTTCCGTAGTGATACTGCCTTGGAAACCCAAGGAGGGGTCGTTATGAGTCAGGTCCGACTCGACAGCACATAACAACAACATATTACCATTTACAGAAAGAAAACTAAACAAAATTCATTAATATTCATTATTATAAAAGAAATAAGCACATTCATTTTAAAAAGAAAAAAGAAAGAAAGACAAAGAAGTTAGGGAGTCCAACAAACAAACAAACAAACAAACCAAAGGATATAAACAGGCCATTCATAGAAAGGGAAACCCAAATGGCAAGCAAATTTAAGATGCTTAACTTTACCAGTGATCAGAGAAACACACATTGAAATGGTAAGATACCACTGTTTGCCCATTCACTGGCAAAATTAGAGATGGATGACACCAACAGTTGGTAAGAATGAGAGGAAAGAGATACCCACACATATTACTGTTCAGAGTGCAGAAGAGACAACTCCTCTAGAAAGCAATCTAGCAACTTGGTAGCAATGGGTATATATTAGCCCTGGCTCCAATTCTAGGGATAAATCCCAGAAAAACTTATGTGTAAGTTCAGTGAAGGACATGTATAAGAGTGCTCATTACAGCATTCTTTAAAGTAGTGAGTTGGAAGCAAAACAGTTATCTATCATTAGAGGGATAAGTAAGTAAACTATGGTCAGTACTTGTCAGAAAATACCAGTAAGTAGTTTAGAAACAATGAACTAAAGGTATGATGGTAGCATGGGTAGATCTTAAAAACAGTTTTTTTTTGGGAAAAAATGAATGAGATCTAGAGTATAGTACTCTCTCTCTCTCTCTCTCTCTATATATATATATATACACACACTAAATTTTCCAAAATTTATTCTAAAATTTCCAAAGATAAACACATACTTAAAGACATATATCAAACATATTAAAGTGAGTATCACCAGTGATGATGAAGAAATGGGTATGGAAATCAAAGATGAAGAGAAAAAAAATGGACAAAAACTTGCATTGACTAATGATCCTGAGGAATGATTAAATCTCTATGCCTTGAGGTACCTTGTCCTCCAAAGTGTTCTTAATAGTTAAATACAAACAATATACATTCATTGTAGGAAACCCGGGAAGATCAAAAAGTATTTTTTAAACGAGGAGGGGTTTGTGGGAATGTAAAAGGGCACAGAAGCTATGTAAAACAGTTTGTCAGTACCTTAAAATGTCAATTCCACTCCTAGGTATATACCCAAAAAAACTGAAAATAGGTATTCAAACAAATACTTATACATGAATGTTCACAGCAGCACTATTCACAATAGTAAAAAACTGGAAAGAACACAAATATCAACTGATGAATGAATAAAATGTGGTATATGCATACAGTGGAATATTATTCACCCATAAAAAGGAATGAAATACTAGTATGTGCTATAACATTATGCTCGATAAAAGAAGACAGACACACATATTACATGATTCCATTTATATGGTATGTCCAGAAAGTAAGAGACATAAAGTAGATTAGTGATTGACATGAGATGAGGGAAAGTGGGATCGGGAGATACAGGGTTTGTTTTTGAAGTGAAGAAGTATTCTGGAATTAGACAGTGATGATGGTTGCACAGCACTGTGACTATACCACAAATGAATGAACTGTATACTACAAACTGATTAAAATGGTGACTTTTATCCCAATAATAATTTCTTCAAAAAAAGGGAGGAAGAAAGATCTTCAATTTTACCACATAGATGAAGCCATTATTAACATTTGGGAATTTTATTTCAGTCTTTTTTACTGCACAATTAAGATCATATTATACTAAAAATAAGGAACTCTGGTGGTGCAGTGCCTAAGGCATTTGACTGCTAACCAGAACACTGGCAGTTCAAACCCACCTGCCACTATGCAGAAGGAAGATAGGGCAATCTACTTCTGCAAAGATTTACTGTCTTTGTAAAGACATACGTAACAACAACAACAACAACATTAAAGTAGCTCAGTGATTCTTCCACTTCAGGATTGTATCAATTGATTCCAACTTCTCACTATTATTGTTGCTGTTGTTACGTGTTGTCGAGTCGGACCCGACTCATAGCGACCCCTCCTTGGGTTTCCGAGGTAGTATCACTATGCAAGTAGATTGCCCCATCTTCTTTCCGAGGAGTAGCTGGTAGGTTTGAACCGTCAGCCTTCTGATTAGCAGTCAAGTGCTTTGGCACTACGCTACCAGAGCTCCATACAACTACTATAAACAATGCTGCAATCAACACTCTTGTGCATAATACTACAACTGCATTTATGATTTTCAAGACAGATTTTTAAAAATAAGATTATTTGGTCTGAAGTATGAGCCATTTTAAAGCTGTATGCATTATTTGTTTTCTAGTATGAATAGATTTTGTTAAGCTGATTTCCAGAGAGACTGCATCAATTTATACTTGCCCAGCAGTATATAAATATATTGAAGCTCTCTTCAGCCTTGGTTAACAGTGTTTCAATTTATATTACCACGAATGATAATTTGGTAAGTGGAGTATAGTATTATAAAGAAAAAGTACTCAAATTTATTAGTAATTAATGAGATGCAAATTAAGGTTACAATAAGGTACTGCAGCCCACTCACCAGAACAGCTAAAACTAAAAGACTAATGATACTAAGTGTTGGTGTGGTACAGTGAATTACTTAATAAGGCCCTTCTAGCCACAGTCCTCTATTGTAATGTATTAAAAATCCTAGCCTCTATGCCTGTGGTTATGGTACCATTTTCGAGTGAGTTGTCCATTATATCAGTAAGGCAGGATTGGGGTGGGATGTATCTTGAGTTACTACCTTACCAGAGTGTGTGACTCAAATCACCACCTTTAGTTTCCTTGAGGGTAAGGTCTGTATCCAATAGATATTAAAAGCTCTGGTAAAGTTCACTCTCCTGCTGTGGATCTTGCATCTGACTCATCTTTATATGATTCATGGTAATGGTATTCATAATAGCTAGAAACTGGAAGCAATTCAAATGTCCATCAGTTGAAAAATGGATCAATTGTGGTATATTCTTAAAATGGAATATTATATAGCAGTAAAAATAAACCAACTATAGCTTTGTGTAAAAACATGGATGAATCTCAAGACTATTGAACTAAGTAAGCCAGAGAATAAATACTGCATATATTATTTCACTTATATAACTTCTTAAAATGGGGCATAATAATCCTTGCAGTTAAAAATCAGAATAGTAGTTACCTTTGGAAAGAAGGGAAGGAATAGATTGAGAGAAAGGCTGGGAGGAGCTTCAGAGGTGCTGGTAATGTTCTATTGATCTGAGGGTGGCAACTAAGGTGTGTTTCACTTTCTTGTAACTCATTGAACAGTATAGTCATGATTTATACATTTTCCAAATGTGTTACACTGTAAGAAAATAAAATAAGGAACTGTATTTCTACTTCTATTTGAATTTCTTTAATAGATAAGGAAATGTTCTATATCTCTGGTAATCAACTGGTCATTTTTATCTCTTTTTTTCATAAATGGTTCACATCCTTTGTCTATTTTTCTTTTTAGGTCTTAAATGTATATTATTTGTATAGGTGCTTTCTGTATTAAATATATTTATCTATTATCAATTACTATAGGATATTTTCTTTATATTTTCATTTTCACTTAAAATTTTTAGAGTTCAAAAGTTTTTATTAGTCAGATTTATCACTCTTACTTTGTGATACATCATTCATTGCGAATACACTTAGTAAACGTTCCCATTCAGTGGTAAGATAAATCCTAACATTTTATTCTCATTTTAAATGATTTTTAAATTCAGTTTTAATAAAGTCATTTAAAAAATTGGCTTCAATGAAGTTAAGTGATTTTTAAAGGTGTTATTTCCCTAACACAGCATATAATAAATATCCATGAACCAACTACCAAACTCAAAAATTAAACATCCAAATCATGGATCTACCAACGTGTGCCTAGATATTTCTTGTATGAATCAATTTTCCTCCCCTCATTGGATGCTGCTGCCCTACAGAATAGTTTAAACTCATTAATAGGAGACACATACTAAGAAAGGAAAGTGGCTTGATCTTTTTTTCAGTTTTTTTTTTTAATGTGATTGAGGTGAAAGTTTACAGAGCAAATTGGTTTTCCATTCAATAATCCACATACATTCTGTTATGTGACAATAACACAATGCAACTGCACTCCTCCCATTTCTTCCCCACACCTAACACTTCCTTTCCTAGCTCTATTCCTGGGCAAATGTTACCCTCTTGCTCTCTTATGGTTGATTGTTCTAATGAGTGCATAGCCTCCTGGTATCACTTCACCTTACAGGCCTACCTGGCTGAAAGTTGAGCCACAGGGATTGAGTTCAGGTCCTGGCTTGAAGGATGACCAATGGCTAAAATATTGGGGGTTCCACTAACCTTCATCAGAACAGTAAGCCTGATCTTTTTAATAATTTTGAGTTCTATTCCACATTTTTCTCCTACTCTATTTGGGACCTCTTTCAGAGTAGTCAGGAGTGGTAGCTGGCACCATTTAATTCTTCTGGTCTCAAGGTCATGGAGGCTGGGATTCACATGCCCCATTAGTCCTTTGGACCAACTGTTTCCTTGCATCTTTGATTTTCATCATGCTTCTTTGCTCCAGATGGGGAGAAACCAATAGTTGCACCTTAGATGGCCCCTCACAAGCTTTTAAGTCCCCAGTCGCCACTCACCAAAGTAAAATGAAGAACACTGCCTTTGCAAACTATGTTATGCCAATTGACCTTAGTGGCCCTTGACAGTATATGGTCCTGAGCCCTCATGCTCAATGACTCATTCCCTCAAGGTGTTTGGTTATGAGTAAGAAGTTTTCATAACTTTGCCCCCGGTATGCTGTACATTCAAGGATATATTTGCAGCATACATAAACATATGGGTAGAGACAGCCTCTATCAAAACTATGTATTCATGGGACTAAAGTATAGTCCCATTTGCCTTCCTACTCCTGTTCAGCTTGAGTGTCTATCTATGTATCTCCTTGGAAAGTATCATTATTACTGTTATTGCAGGATTGTGTATTGAATAGAATTCACCTTTGTTGCCTTTAACTCTTGTGTTTCTCCTGTTTTTTTCCACTGCCTTGATCATTTTGTGCTGAGCTCCCCCCCGTTAATGCACACTACCTTTCCCTTCACCCAAGTGAATACCTGTCTGCCCTCTAGAGATTTACATTCCCTTTTGTGATTGACTAATTTCATTCAGCATAATGTCCTCTTGATTCATTCATGATAAGAGGTATTTTTCAGACTATCGTTATTCTTTAACTGTTGTATAGCATTCCACTTTGGGTAGGTACCATAATTTGTTTACCCATTCGTCCACTGATGGGCACTTAGGTTGTTTCTATCTTTTTGTACAGTGAAGAATACTGCAATGAACACAAGTATGCATATATCTGTTTGTGTCATAGCTCTTGTTTCTCTAGCATATATACCTAGTAGTGGGATTGCTGGATCATACGTTATTTCTATTTCCAACTTCTTAAGGAAGCACCATAATCTTTTGCCAATGAGGAGTGGCAATTAATTGGTTAACTGAGGATCACCAAAACTCTGGTTTTAGTTCTTGCTGCTAAAAACCTTTTTTAAAACATGCACAGGAAATACCACTCCTAGAAAAAGATGACGACACATCTTTCCACTTTACAGTGGAAAGAGAACCACTATATAGTCCCCCACCAGCAGTGTATGAGGGTTCCAGTCTCTTCACATTCTTGCCAGCATTTGCTGTTTTCTGTTTTTTTGAACTCTACTATTAATGCTGGGGTGAGGTATCTCATTATTCTTCTGAATTGCATCTCTTTCATGGCTAATGAGAAAATTTCCTTATAGGTTTGTTAGCCAACTAAAGTCTTCTTTGGTAAAATGTCTGTTCATGTCATCTGCCGATTTCTTAATTATATTGTCTTTTTGCTTTTGAGGTGTTGATGATTTCAATAAATTTTAGACATTAGTCTCTTTCAGATATGTTGTTGCCAAATTTTTTTTCCTAGTCTATGGGCTCTCTTTTTACTCTTTTGGTGAATCTTTTGATAAAAATACCTTCAACTTAAGGGGATACCTGGAGTGCTGTGTTGAGAAAGAAGAACAGGGAGACCTTGTCTGGGTAGACAAAGAGAACAGCACCCAAGGGGGAACAAGAAGCAGTGACATGTGTGCTCGACCCTTGCCTACTCAACTCCTTCAGACTCACCACCTTTCCAAAAACCTACCCTTCTTCTGAGTTCCACTCACCATGAAATGTTACATACAAGCTACAAAACTAATGCAAGTACAAAAGGAAAAAAGAATATAACCATAGCCTTGAGTTGATGGAGAAAAAAGGTGATGAAGAAGATAACAGGAGGAAAATCCTAGAGGACTTTTACAAACATATTTAGTATTGCACAGATATTATTAATATTTTTCACAATATCCTGAAATTTGGTTTTAGTGCCTCTTTAGAAACACAATTAAATTTACTTACTGGTTGTAAAGCTCTGGGTGCCTAACTAAGTTCTGAATGAATTCATTCAGTCCTGCTCTTCTTTGTTTAATAAAATCTGTTAAGAAAGAAATAAATAATTAGGATTTAATAGTAGACTATGTAATTATCATCAATGGAGTTATGTAAAAATAAACAGCCCAAAAGTGAATTTTGATTAAGAAGCTATTTCCTAATATGTGTTTCTTGGCTTACAAGAGGAATAAATACTTAGAAATACATATATTTTAAACTATAAATACAATTAAAATTTGAAATAAAGCAGATAATGTATCTCTTGAGAAGAAAATTATTTTAAAACACTTATTTTAGGTTCTAAAAAGATTCATTACAAAATTTGGAGAGGTACTTTGCTTTGCCCAACTCCTCATATACTCCCAGGCAATTAATAAAAATGAACACTATGAAATTAATGACTGAAAAACATACAAAATCTAGAAAACAAGAAATGGAAATCTTTTGTCAATGAGGAGTGGCAATTAATTGGTTAACTAAGGATCACCAAAACTCTGGTTTTAGCTCTTGCTGCTAAAAACCTTTTTTAAAAAATGCACAGGAAATACCACTCCTGGAAGAAGATGATGACACATTGTCTGTAGAAGTTGACTAAGTTCTGCCTGTAGAATCCACTTGTACATATGTTTCATATGTTATCTTCATTGCCTCCGATAATATATTTTCAAGGATTTTTTATTTTTGTTAACATTTAAATAATCCGTATGGCATAATAACTAAGGAGAAAGGAAAACTTTCCTACTTCTAACTGTGATACTGTGATATTTTAGGCACTAAAGCAAACCTAGTAATTATTTTCGAGTTTCACATTGGCTTATTTAACAGATTGAAGTAATGCCTGTTGTAAAGTATACATAACCTAATGGTAACTCTGTGGTCTAAAGTGTTTAGCCATTAAGTAGATTCCTTGGTAAACCAATTTTTTTTTTTTTTTTTGTCATTGAAGTGTTGAGATGTATCCTGATATGTAAAACAAAAATCTTTGTTGAAATAACTTGTGTTTTATCTTCTTGGATCTTCTTTTTAAGGCTTCCATCTTCTATAGTTATTAACTCTACATGTACTAAACCAAAAAAACGAAACCCACTGCCCTCAAGTTGATTCTGACTCATAGTGACCCCAATGGGTTTCCAAGGATGTAAATCCTTATGGAAGTAGATTGCTTCATCTTCCTCCCATGGAGAAGCCTGTGGGTTTGAACCACCGAACTACTAGTTAGCAGACAAATGTCTTATTGACTACACCACCAGAGCTCCTTCTACGTGTAGTCAAAAAAAACAAACTCACTGCTGTCAAGTCGGATCTGACTCATAACAACCCCTTGATACTGCCTCAGAAACCCAAAGAGGGGTCGCTATGAGTCAGATCCAACTCAACGGTAGTGAGTTTGGTTTTCTGACTACATGTAGAAGGCCTCTAGAAATTAGTATGTTACACTGAACCGATGCAATGGGCCTAAGTATTTATGGGGCTTGTTTTCCAAAGAAAATAGTATTGTTTAGTGTAGCAAAATTACACTACTGTAAAGGCTACTGTGGGAGCTCTGGTAGCATAGTGCCTAAGGCACTTGACTGCTATCTAGAAGGCTGGCGGTTCAAACCCACCAGCCACTCCTCGGAAGGAAGGTTGGGCAATCTACTTCCGTAGTGATACTGCCTCAGAAACCCAAGGAGGG
>NW_006921839.1:1866397-1870943 GCF_000298275.1 Orycteropus afer afer
GAAAGTGAATTTGCTCTGTAAATCTTCACCCAAATCACAATTATATATATATATATATATATATATATGTGTGTGTAAAAGAATGTCAAAATAAATAGCCTACTTCTGTAGTGATACTGCCTCGGAAACTCAGAGGGGTCGCTATGAGTCAGGTCTGACTCAACGGCACACAACAACAACAAGAACATATGTACATCATATCATGTATAGTATATCTTTGGTCAAAGTGCATATATAATTTTGCTTAATAACGAATTCCTCTATGTATCCACTGTACCACTTTGCATTTTCACCAGCAAAGTAGGAGAATTCCCATTTGCCCAAAGCCTAAACAAATGAGTACATTATCAAACTTTGGATTTCTGAGTATAACTTAAATTTGATCTCCCAAAGCAGGGCTTTCCAAGATATCTGTGACATATAATCTAATTCACTGTTGCCAAGTCATACTTAATAAGCTCAGGACAGACTCTGAAATTGTCCTTCAATAAAAACCAATTTTGCTTTAGTGTTAATTAATCTACCAAAACATAAGAAATACCATAGGACATTTGGTCTGATATCTTGCTTTTCACAATGAAGAAGTAATGTTGTATGCAGGTCTTTATCTCTTTGCCTTCATTCCTAGATGAACTGATTCTATCTCAAGGTTCAACTAATGGCTCAACAGAACTCCAACATGAGTTCAGCCCCATATAATCACTCGGATCCAGTATGATTCCTCTGAAATGTCTTCTGCCACTCCAAAATAATTTTCCATTACCTAAGCTGATATGAGTCGGGTCCGACTCGACAGCACATAACAACAACAACAAGCTGGTATAGGGAGGTCTGGTGGTGTAGTGCCTAAGGCATTTGACTGCTAACCAGAAGGCTGGTGGTTCAAACCCATCAGCCAAGGAGGACTTGGCAATCTACTTGTGTATAAATACCACCTCGGAAACCCAAGGAGGGGTTACTATGAGTCAGATTCCACTTGATGGCAGTGACTTTTTTTTTTTTTAGGCTATTATAAAAGAACTCTGGTGGTGGAGTGGTTAATTCATTTGGCTGCTAACCAGAAGTTGGTGGTTTGAACCCATAAGCCACTCTGTGGAAGAAAGCTGGGGCAGTTTGTTTCTGTAAGGATTTACAGCCTTGGAAACCCAGTGGGGGTTGGTATGAGTTGGAATCAACTTGACGGCGATAAGATTGGTGTTTTTTGTTTGTTTGTTTGGAGGCTGTTATAACCCAGTTAACTGTGATTCTCTTCTCTATATATTTTCCTCACTTAGGCAATCACTAAGCTTCCCTGCGATCTCTCATTTAAAGAGTTTTTGCATAAGCTCATTTTTAAGCCCCATTTTCTACCCTAGTCCAGGTTCTTATTATATAATGCTGGGACTATGGAAATATAGTCACAGTTTCCCAGTGTCTGTTCAGTGTCTTCCCTTTGTTATGCCTATTATACACTATACATCGTTGGCTTCATGTCACTGCACCACCCTACTGTTGAAGGCCCACATGCTACCTATGAATATTGCCCACAACAATGTTTTCAACCTGTGCTCCACAGATATACTTCACTATTGCATCAATAGAGTAGTTCAATTTTTATTTGTTCTACATATTATAGTTCTGCATCAGATTCCATTGGGAAGAAAAGTATTCTGCTAAAAACAAAACACAAGTACAAAAGCCACTGGCCTACAGCATCAATTCTATAAAATCTATAATCTGGCTTTGTTGGACAAATTAAATCTTTTCTTGCTTCTCTTTATAAACTGAGTCATGTACTGAGTAATATTTATTGAGAAACTAGTATTTGCCACATACTATAAATCAATACAAAACACAATAGTCCCCACCTTCATAAAGTCTATAGACTACTATAAGAAAGCTTAGCAATTACAATGAAATGTGCTAAATTCTCCCAAAAGAAAAATTTCTACTTATAACAGGGGAAGTGAGAACATTCTCCAATCCTCAGGTTCATAATATATAAAAGAATAAACAGCTTCCAGTTGAGAAAATCCAGGGGGACAATCTAATGATCTTCAAGGCAACACCAGGTTTTTTTTTTTTTTTAATTTTTTGGGTGCAAATTTACAGAACAAAATTTGCCTTACATTCAACAGTTCATGTACATTTGATTTTATGCCCCAATTACCATCCCCAACCATAACAAACTCTCCTCCCCTCCTGTCCCTGTAACTACCCCCTCCCTGTGCCCTTCTTAACCATGCACTCCTGTCTGTCCAGCTTTCCTTCTATGTCAATGCTGCCCCTCTGGTGCCCCATGGCTGACTGCTCTAAGAGATGTATCTCCCTAGAGTGGGTGGGTGCATCACCCTGGGGTAGGTGTTCTGCATGGAGGTCTTTATATCGTTGGGCTGAGAGCCAATCCATAGGAATGAGTCCAGTTCTAGGTCCGAAGAGTAACCCGGGGCCACAGTCGTGGGGGTTCCACCAGACCCTATCTGACCAGTAATTCTGGTCATTTTTGTGTTTTTGAATTCTGTTCCACATTTTTCCTCCCACTCTATCCAGGTTCTCCAGTTTTTATCCCTTTCTGAATGGCTGACATTGTTAGCCGGGCATCATCTAGTTCTTCTGGTTTCAGGGTTTACCATATCCTTGGATTAACTGTTTCCAGATACCCTTGATTTTCTTCACTCTTTGCTTCAGATGAGAGGAGACCAATAGTTGCATCTTAGATGGCTGCTCGAAAGCTTTTAAGACGCCAGTTGTTACTCACCAAAGTAGGTTGTGGAACAAAATTTTTATGGGTGCCAACTGAGCTTGGTGTCTCCCAAGACTTTGGTCCCGAGTCGGCGGCAGGCCCAGTGATTCTCTCTCTCAAAGTGTTTGGTTGTCTCTGAGAGGTTACTCCCATTCTATCTTCTGTTGCTTCTGTAATGGGTATGACTAATTTTGTAGCACAAGTGCATATGTAAGATTATCTTCAGCTAAATCTGTCTTTGGTCTGGGGTATATTCCTGTTCGCCAACCCTCACCTGATCTTCTCACTTGTCTATGCATTTATCTGTAGCCTGGTGTTTAGTGTTAGTAGTAATGCAGTATTGTGTGTATACTAGTATTTGCCTCTGTTGTCTATATCTTATGTGCACATTTCTGTGTCCTTACTTTCCCCAATATCATCACAGACTCTTTCCATACTATCCCTCCCCTCACCTAAAACATGTGAACCCCAACTACTCTGAAACTTTCCTTTCCCTTCCCTCCCACCCCTAGTAACCTACAAAGTGAGTTTCCTTCCCTAAGTAAACCCTTCCTTGACTTTTTACAAAATGGGATCATACAATATTTGTCCTTCTGCGATTGACTTATTCCACTCAGCATACTGTCCTCCAAATTCATTCACACTGTGAGATGATTCGTGTATTCTTCATTATTCTCTAATGTAGCATATTTTTCCATTGTGAGAATGTACCATAGTTTAGTTATCCATTCATCTGTTGATTTAGGTTTGTTGCCATCTCTTTGCTATAGTGAATTGTGCTGTGATAAACATGGGTGTGTATACGTCCATTCACGTCTTGTCTCTCACCTCTTTAGGATATATTCCTACTAATAGAATTCCTGGAGCAAAGCCAGGTCTCAATGAAAGCAAGAATGTGAAGTAAATATGAAAAAGATGGAGAATAAAGAGGTTTGTTAATCCTTGACAGAATTCCACAGGGTACAGTGAAAACGTCTTAGAGGGAAAAGAATGATGTAGTTTAGGTTGGAGAGAAGACGCAAAGAGCTTATATTTTGAATTGTGAGCAAGAATAGCAGAGATGTGAGGCATCACAGATTTAACGTGCTATAAGGTTACAAGCAAATTTATTGAGGAGGTTAAGTATGTGTATGGGGATGTGGTGTGTGTACAACTCTGGCTTAATTTCTGGTGGATAAAGAGACTTCTGTCTCTCTATAAGTAGTCATTTGTGGCCTGGATTGATTTCTTTGATTCAAGGTTTGTGGCTTCAGGTATGTAAGCTCCAGGTTTCTGAAACCCTGTGTGTTGGTAGATATTAAAGGGTTCCCAAGGGTGAACAGTAGGACATTTTTTTAGTATCCTATTCAGAGGCCTGCAGGGTGCTGTGTAGAAAGCATATATTTAATAATTTTTGCTGGATACAGATGAATGTCCTTCATGGTACTGACTTACAGATAGAAAAGTATCTCTAAACGATCCTTAATGATTAACAAATTTACCTGCAGCCAGACTGATTGACTTTAACTTCCAAATCTCCCATGTTTACCCATATGTGACCCTGGGCAAGTTAATTTACCTAACTGTGCCTCAGTTTCTTTACCTATAACTTAATGGTAATGACAATAATACCTACTTCATAAAGTTAGAGCAATGCTCAAATGAATTAAAACACATAAAGTGGCTAAAACTATGCCTGGCATATAGTAAGTACCTTCCTGAGAGGTTGTTTTCACAGAGCATGAGAATAATTAACTTTGTAAAGCCCTGTACTACTATATAGTGTTCAAACCCACCAGCCACTCCTCGGAAGGAAGGTTGGGCAATCCTACTTCCGTAGTGATA
>NW_006921839.1:1871043-1873898 GCF_000298275.1 Orycteropus afer afer
CCCACCAGCCACTCCTCGGAAGGAAGGTTGGGCAATCTACTTCCGTAGTGATACTGCCTCAGAAACCCAAGGAGGGGTCGCTATGAGTTGGGTCTGACTTGACAGCACATAACAACAACAACAATGAGAGGAAAATTAGAGCCACAGGGCCCCTCCTTTGTTGGAAAAAACAAAACCAAACCCACTGCCATCAAGTCAATTGTGACTCATAGCAACCCTATCAGACAGAAAAGAACTGCCTCTTAGGGTTTCTAAGGCTATCAGTCTTTATGGAAGCAGACTGACTCATCTTTCTCCTGTAGAGCAAACTGCAGACCTTTTGGTTAGCAACCGAATGAATGCTTTAACCACTACACCACCATGTATTCCTAATGTTAGAATACAGAATGTTAAAAACAAATTCATTAGCTTTCTTAGTAAACTTCTGTCATAATCTTTTATGTGACTTATTTTGAAATTACTTGTTTCAAACACATTACAAAAATCTTAACCTTTTTCCTAATCTAAGACATTTGGGTCAAGACTAAATGATCTCTGTGGACTCTGTCACACTCTAGCTGTTTGATTATAAATATAATGAGGTTACCCTGGCCATCAGTAACAGTATTGTGTAAAATCCAAGGTCTCTTCAATTCAAAGTCAGTGACTTTTTCCCTGCCCCATACTACTGATGATAATTTCCTCATAGGTGATTTTTCTTAAAATTACAGTGAGAAATCTGCACACAAGTCTGTTTAATAATTATTTAGGAGACTAAAACTTTAATTTTGTTATTTCCTCAAGCTCCCTTGAATTTCCTTTTGAATTACAGCAGGTTCATATAGGTACATTCACATAAATCTCAAGTTAAGAGCTTAAATATATGTGTGTGTGTGTGTGTGTGTATATATATATATATATATATATATATATATATATAACTATTTGTTGTTATGTGCTGTCCAGTCAGAATCGATTCATAGCGACCCCTCCTTGGGATGCCAAGGCGGTATCACTATGGAAGTAGATTGCCCAACCTTCCTTCCGAGGAGTGGCTGGTGGTTTGAACCGCCAGCCTCCTGGTTAGCAGTCAAGTGCCTTTATCCCCAAATAAACACTTATCTCTGACTATAATTCTTATAGATAGTATGTCAGACTTACATAAATTTCTTAAAACTTATCTTATAATGGACTGGTACACATTTTAGCATTACCTGGCATTTTTTCAGATATTTGCTTGCTAAATTTTGAAAAATCACACTTAAAGTTGCCCGCATATTCTGACTACTACTGGGTTTCTTGTTTCAGTAGTGACTTCTTTTTTCTCTTCTTATACACCCATTCCTCACTTAGAAACATGGACAGATTCCAAAGACCAGGTCATTATTTGAAAATTGCTATCACGCAAAAATGGAGGATAACCACATCAGATCACAAAATGGAGGATGATTACATCATTATATAACTGTCAAATTACATTTTTATGTAACTACCAAACCACTGAGAATCATAACCCAGCCAAGTTAACACACATCCTTAACCATCTCAGCCAGTGTTACTCTTACCTTGCACCTCAGTATTTATTACTGTTAGACAGGTATCACTGATGTGCAAATAGTTTGACAGCAGATTTTTTGCTATTGTTGTAAATGTAAAACATCAGATAACAAGAGAGTAAGTAAGAAGTAGGTATATAAGACTTTACATATGGTTTTCAAAACTGTTTAAAGTCAGTAAAGAAAAGGTAAATCTAGTAGCTCCTACTGCAATGTGGGCTATACATAGCTCACTGAAGAAAGGAAGTTCCTCTCTTCTCAACTGGTCTCCAAAAGCAAAATATACCTTCAGTAAGTCTGCAAAGAACAATTTAAAGTTTCTTCCATATAATCATTAGTTTTTTTTTAAATATTCCTAATATAGTCATTCATTTTAGTTCTTCCTCATATCTCTATCACTTTAGATATGTAGGTGAGTCTAGTTCCCAAGAAATACCTTTTCAAGTAGTTTTAAATGTAAACCTCACATATGCTTTACTATCTAGTGACATGACAGATGTCTCTGGAAGAGATTTTATATGATGACTTCCTGAAATTTCTCAAGAAATTCAGAAACAAGTATCAAGTGCATCTAGATTCAAGAGGCCAGGATCTAATTTATATTTGTTCTTTAACATCCATACCAGATACTTAAGAAACAGAAATAAACCCGTATGACCCATAATAAACCCACAATTTTAGTGACAAACACTTCCATTAAAAGCTTTATTGAGTAGGAATCTATTTACTAAACCAAAGCTTATTATTAAGTGGAATATAATTTATAAACTATATTTATTCAGACATTTCACTGTTAGGAGACATTTTCTCAATTCTTCTGTGCTCCAATGTTAAAGCTATAAACAAGATTCATTCAGGGACATCTAACTTCTATCACTGCTCCCTCCCTTCCACTTGAAGTCATCAATTTTGTTAGTTTTTGGTTCATAGTCCCATTATTTCCTTTGGACTCTCCACACTTTTCCTACACATTCATCTGCATGTTGCTTTTTTTCATAATTTATTCTAGAGATCACTCCATGCTCACACATAAAGAGCTTTCTCATTCTTTTTTTTTTCACTTACATTATATTCTAATGTTGAAATATTTGGGTTTCCAGTTTTTGCCTTTAAAAAGAATGTCAAAATCGAGTTCCGGCAAGATGGCGGAGTAGGCAGAAAGACTGCACAGACCCTCTTCAACAAAGAAAAGGGAAACCAATTAACACAGACACAGAAGACAATCCTGGACTCCTGAGCCTTGAAGGGAACAATATAGAAGTGGACTAAACACCAACTAGCAGAAGAATTTGCGTGAAAATACCAAAAAAGGAGACATAT
>NW_006921839.1:1882303-1885405 GCF_000298275.1 Orycteropus afer afer
ACTGCCTCGGAAACCCAAGGAGGGGTCGCTATGAGTCGGGGCCGACTCGACGGCACATAACAACAACAACAACAACTATATAGTGTAACAGATACATTAAATGCTTCTTGAAACATCAACCATCACTAATAGCTGGTCTATGAAATTATTACTTACCTGGATCAAAATTATCACCAAATATTCTCTTGGCAGGAATCTTCAGGGCCATGGCAGGAAACTGTTTCCTTAACTAAAATTAAACAAATAAACAACAAGAAAAAATTATGTAAACATAATTTTATAAATCATCTAGATATACGCACCAAAACCAAATATAATCTGACTTGAAAAAAAATCTATCATAAGACATACTTCTAAAAAATGATCATTCAACATACAATATTAAATTATCGTAAAGATGAGACAATCAACTTCTGTAAAGATTTATAGCCTTGGAAACCCAATGGGAGTCAGAATTGACTTGATGGCAGTGGGTGGAATAGAATAGACTAATCATCCTATTTTGTCTGTGTGACCTTGGGTAAGTTATTTTATATCTCTGTGCCTCAGTTTTCTTACATATAAAATGTGAATAATTTTTGCACTTATCTTATGGATTTGTTGTGAGTCTCAAAGGAGGAATATATGTACAGTGCTTAGACTAGAACCTAGTGTATAACTGTCAACTATATGTCACCCATCATGTATTACCCCAGGAGAAAATACCATCTTTGTGTTCTCACTACATGAACTGACTGACAATAGTTTTCTAAGAAAGCTAATGAATTTGTTTTTAACACTCTCTATTCCAACATTAGGAGCTCTGGTGCTGCAGTGGTTACAACATATGGCTGCTAAACAAAAGTTTGACAGTTTGAACCCACCAGCTGCTCCACAGGATAAAGATGAGGCAGTCTGCTTCTGTAAAGACTTATGGCCTTAGAAACCCTATGGGGCAGTTCTACTCTGTCCTATAGGGTTGCTATGAGTCAGAATCAACTTGATGGAAGTGGGTTTGATTTTGGTTTTTGTTCCAACACCGAAGGAGCCCTGTGGTTCTAATAATCCTCCCATTAGTAGTCTAATATATTTATTTATATTTTATAATAATATAATAAAATAAATTACATACTTATTTAATTATAAGGTATTTACTAAATCTAAAATTTGTTTATCACCATAGAAGGTACCACCTTGTCCTGAAGAAATCAAATTTTTAACAGCAAATTCAAAAGATTGGGTTATATTTTTATTATAACCTTGATGCCAAAACACTGAACACACACAACAGAACTATAGACCTAACTTAACTACTAAATGACAGGAAATGCAAAGAACAGAAGATCACTCTACAAGAACAGAATCACTCTACGCCATGAGGATGCTATCAGCAAAATCCAGACTGAAAAATCTATAGACAAATTACCCTGTTTTGCTCAACAACAACAAAAAAATTGAAAAGGAAAGAAGAGAGACAAAGAGGTAAACCTATCATTAAAAGACACTTACCAACCAATCACATAAACACTAGTTGGATATTTGATATTAAGACATCATTGCTAGCTTTTGTTGTAGTGTGATATGACATTGTATTTTAGGATCCTTATACTAAACTTGGGAGTTCTGGTGGCATAGTGCATAAGGCATCTGACTGCTAACCAGAAGGCTGCTGGTTCAAACCCACTAGCCACTCCTCGAAAGGAAGACTGGGCAATCTACTTCCACAGAGATACGGCCTCAGAAACCCAAGGAGGGGTTGCTATGAGTCGAATTGACTCGAAGATAGTGAGTTTGGGTTTTTTTTTGTTAACACTAACCCTGTTGTTAGAACTCTATACTAAAATATTTACAAATGAAATGATAGGATATAATGTCTTGAGATTTGCTTTAAATTATGATGGGCTGGGCTAACTAGGGGTAGAGATGAAACAAGGGTTTCAGTAATTGTTGAAAATGGATGGCATCTTACATTATATTTAGTACAAGTACTAGTCCCTCTACTATATGTGTTCTGAGAATTTTTATAACAAAAGTTTTAAAACTGAAACTATAAATGACACATTTAAGTTGACAGACAATTAAAATGCTTATGAACTGGAAATTTTACTTTTGTCTTTTCTTTTATTCTAAAAGGAATACAAGGAGAACATTTGCATTTTTGAACTTAGGGAAGCCCAGGCCAGGTTCAGCATGATTTCTGTAGATTCAAAGGGCAAAAGTGATACTGTTCGCTTGCTTTTTTTCTTTGCCTCCCACCACAGAAAGTAGAAATGGAAGGAGTAACACAGAAGAGACACACAGACATAGAAAATGGTAAAATGAAAAAAGTAAAGAAAAATATGGGAGAAATGAGGGAGAGAGATCGATAAAAACTGAACTACATGTTGAGAAAAATGTTCTGCAAACACCTTACTTAAGATGAGGTGTTCAATGGAACTGAGAATGAAGGTGATTGTAAGGGGGACAAGTATCTAAAATGAGCTTTCCTACTTTGCCTTTATGCTTAAAGATACTCATATATTAACATTCTTATCTAATTAATCACCAGCTATTTGAATCATGAAAGTAGCATGAAGATCCTAACCTTTTCCTTCATGTAGCTCGCCACATGACTGTTTCCTCATCACACCCCTTACAAGTTACCTTCTTATGAACAGTTCTAAAAAGGAAACTGGTTTAGAAGGTAAATGTAGCCCTATATAATCTTTTAAGAAAAAAAAAAAAAAAAAGAAACTACAAAGTTTCAGTTATTAGTAGCTCTGTGAACAGAATTGATCTTAATACTCTAAGAAGTTTACATAAACCACTTTTGTTGTTGTTGCTGTTATGTACCGTCAAGTCGGACCTGACTCATAGTGACCCCTCCTTGGGTTTCCAAGGCAGTATCACTATGGAAGTAGATTGCCTCATCTTCCTTCCAAGGAGTGGCTGGTGGGTTTGAACCACCAGCCTTCTGATTAGCAGTCAAGTGCCTGAGGCACTATTTATATATCACTAAAAAATTACAGAAGTTATTCCCATACATAAACTCTAACTGGCTGTTCTGGTTACCTAGTACTGCTCTGAAAAGAATATACCACAAATGGATGGCCTTAACAAACAGGAGTTTATTCTTACAATTTG
>NW_006921839.1:1885775-1886838 GCF_000298275.1 Orycteropus afer afer
AGCAGACCACATCCCAAAGGCAGCTACTCAGCTGCTTGTGGTAGATCCCACCATGGAGTTGATTGCCAGTCTCATCATGGGGAATAACTACCACAGCTGCCCAGCCAAGCTGAACACAAACATAACCATCACAATTCCACCCCTTGTCAACTTGACACCTATACAGATCTTCAATGGGTGGTATCTGTACAGGCCTCCTCCACTGGGTGGCTCCAGTCCCCTAGATCCTCTAAGTGGTGACCTCACCTCCTTGGCCTGGCGGCCCGTTCCTCTCCCTCTTGGGCATGGCAGCCCCGCCCCCTCACTCTTGGGCAAGGGCTATGGCTCCATCCCAGTGGCTCACATGAACGAGCAGCCCCACACTCCAGAAAAAGTTGGTGAAGGCCTGGCTCTTTGAAACCTACTAGGGGGCTGTGGTCATTCCACCCCGATAGGCCATGATCCTACCCTTAAGGCTGAGGCAGCTCTGCTTTCATTTCCTTGGTCTCTCTGCTTCTGCCAATTAATGCCCGAGGGCAACCCAGTTGGTCAGAAATCTCTCTGCCCAAAAGACATTTAGCTTTCTTGCTCCATAGGCCGGCCAACCTGCTACTCCATTTTATGCTGGCCTTCTCTACCAATTAATGCCCGAGGGCAACCCACTCCACCAGGAAGTCATCTACCCAATGGCACCTGGCTTTCTCCTCCGTGGGCTGGTAAGGCTGTCGCTGTCTCATGCTGGTTCTCTGGGCTCTGCTCCTGCCGTCTCTCATGCCAGTCTCTTGCCATCAGTCCTGCTGTTTGTCATGCTTTATGCTGGGGTCTCTCTGTCAGGGTCTCAGGTCAAGGACGCACTCCACTCCTGTTTCCACATTTCAGGTATCTGTCAGAGCATCACCCCACTCTCTTGGTACCAAATTCTGTTCTGGTTACCTAGTGCTGCTCTGACAAGAATATGCCACAAATGGGATGGCCTTCACAAACAGAATTTTATTCTTACAATTTGGAGGCTTTAAGTCCAAGTTCAAAGTGCCAGGCTCTAGGGGCTGGGTGAAAGCCCCTCAACCTTGGGGTCCAGCTCTGC
>NW_006921839.1:1887103-1902404 GCF_000298275.1 Orycteropus afer afer
AGGCAGCTACTCAGCTGCTTGTGGTAGATCCCACCATGGAGTTGATTGCCAGTCTCATCATGGGGAATAACTACCACCAGCTGCCCAGCCGCTCAAGCAGGCCCAGCCAAGTTGACACACAAACATAACCATCACACTGGCTATTGTTTTGTTTCAAAACTGTGACCTCAATTACAGTAAAAACAAGACTATCTCAATATCCTTTGCTTAAGAAAATACTTAAAACTATGTATATATGTTAAGTCCAGTAACATATGCATTAAAGAACAGAAGACAACAGTACAATGTTAACAGTTATCTCTGAAGTACCATTATTTTTTAAAAAAAGGAAACAACCAACCAACTAGTTGGCCTCCAGCTGATTCTGACTCAGGCTGACCCAATGTGCTGCAGGACAGAACTGCACTCCGTGAGGTTTTCAAGTCTGTGATCTTTCAGTGACATATTGCCAGGACTTTCTTCCAAGGTGTCTCTGGGTGGATTCAAACCACCAACTTTCAGTCATAATTGAGCATATTACAATTTTCACCTAGGTGAGTTTTAAGTTTAATCTAGTTACTCTTTCCTCTATTTTCCAGATTTTCTAGAATATGCAGCAATTTTATAAAGGAAAAAAATAAGTATTTTAAAAATTCTGATGTTAACTTAAAAAGTTAAATTTCATTCAGCAAATGACTTATATATTATTTATATATCATATAAATGCAAAGTATAAATGAAACAGAAGCCTAACTCTCATGACTTAGCAAAGTATGGAAGCTGTATAGCTAGATAATGTTTGCGTCATTTTGACCCATACAGGAAGTAATATAAGGAGCTCTGGTGGTGTAATGGGTAAGGCAATTTGGCTGCTACCCCAAAGGTTAGTGGTTCAAATCCATCAGCTGCTCTGCAGGAGGAAAATGAGGCAATCAACTTCCATACAGATTTACAGCCTTGGAAACACAATGGTGGTCACTATGATTTGGAATTGACTCAATGGTGATATGTGGTAGTAGAAAGTAAGTTCTCTTAACTGAGTTATGGTTAACTTCCTTTGAATTAAAAAATTCTCACAAGTGATAGCCCAAAGGTTTATATATCCATCTATCCCTATTCTTAAAACCATGAGACAGGGTTAAGAATACTAAAAAAATTACCTTCTTAAAAACAAAACAATTTTTCTGGAGGTCAACTATTCATTAAACAATAACACTAGGGGATCCCTATTTATTATGAAATGATCTCAAAAGAATTTTAAATTTGGGATTTGAAACACAATTGCCTCAAAGTAGAACCCAGAGTTTTCTTAACAATCTGGGATTCTAACTTCTGAGTTCTCTGGTCTTCTACACACATATGACATTAAAGCAATGTTGTTTTTAGGTGCCCTTGAGTTGGCTCCAACTCACAGCAATCCTGTGTACAACAGGAAAAAAATGGTGCCCAGTCCTGCACCATCCTCCTAATTGTTGCTGTATTTGGGCCCATTGTTGCAGCCACTGGGTCCATCCATATCAAGGGTGTCCCTCTTTTTCTCTCTCAGCTTTATGAAGCATGATGTTTTTCTCCAGTGAATTAAATCCTTGACAACTTCCATATTTTCTCCATTTATCGGGACGTTGCTAAGTGGTCTGGTAAAGATTTTTGTTTTCTTTATATTGAGGTATTATCTATACTAAAGGCGGTAGTCTTTGATTTTATCAGTAAGTACTTCAAGTCCTCTTCACTTCAGTGGGCAAGCAAGGTTGTATCATCTGCATACTGCAGGTTGCTAATGAATGTTGGTCCAATCCTGATGCTGCAATCTTCTTATCATCCAGGTTCGCGGATTATTTGCTCAGCACACATATTGAACAAGTATAATGAAAGGATACAACCCTGACACATTTTAAATTATGCAATTATGCAGTATCCCCTTGTTCTGTTTGAACGACTGCCCCTTGGTCTGTGCATAGGTTCCACTTGAGTACAGTAAGTATTCTTGTACTCCCATTCTTTGCACTGTTATCCACAATTTGTTATGATCCACACAGTCAAATGCCTCTACACAGTTAATAAACACAGGTAAATATCTTTCTGGTGTTCTCTGCTTTCAGCCAAGATCCACCTAACACAGCAATGATATTCTTTGTTCTATATCCTCTTCTGTACCTGGCTTGAATTTCTAGCAGCTCCTTGTTGATGTATGGCTGCAGCTGTTTTCAAATTATCTTCAGCAAAATTTTGCTTGCGGGTGACATTTAATGATATTGTTCAATAATTTCCTCATTCTATTGGATCACCTTTCTTTGGAATGGTCATGAATATGGATCTCTTCCTCTACCTGGCCAACTAGCTTAAACCAATACTCTCTTCCAACATAGGTACCTATGTAAGATCTGGCCTGGTGTGTTATAATTACTTAGTGGTGTCTATTACAAGTTTAGAAAATATTTACAAATGCAAACACTAGATTATGATTAACATTTAATGTGTGAATCAGAAATATATAAATAGAAGTTTATCAGGTATGTCTATGCAGAGGGGACTGTGTCCAAGACCATGTATAGGGTTGGCAGACAATGTTTCTACAAATGTATTGGTATGTTCTGTAAGAATCCCAAGTATATAGTAGAGCTGACAAGAGGCAAGGTTGTACTCACTTCTTGGGCACAGCCAGCTACCCAAAGGGAGCAAGCAGTTGGACCCATGGACTTGGGACCATAGTCTCAGGGGACATCAAGCTCAATTGGCATAACATACTACATAAAACCTTGTTCCACATCCTACTTTGGCAAGTAGCAACTGGGATCATAAAAGCTTGCAAGCAGCCACCCAGATGCAACAATGGGTCTCTCCTCACCCAGAACAAAGAAGAATGAAGAAAACCATTCATGAATGATTCATGAAAACAATTAGTCCAAGTGATTGGTACACCATGTGATCTTTAGCCTATACAACTATGAGACCAGAAGAACTAGATGGTGCCTGGCTACCACTGTCAACCACTCAGAGGGGGATCTATGTAGGGGATCCTGGATAGAGTGGGAGAACAATGTGGAACAAAACTCAAAATCATTAAAAAAAGGAAAAAAAAAGGACCAGGTTTGCTGATCTGACAGAGCCTTATGGAACCATTGAGACTATGGCCCCTAGCTGCCTTTCAGGTCTGGAACTGAACGTACTCCCGGGCCTTCCAGCCAAATAAAAGACAGGTATGTGAGGTGAACATTTACATGAGGTAGATACACTCCTTGGAGAGAACAATCATAGGAGAATAGAAGGGCTAGGTATGCACAGGGAGACAGCTCAGGGTTCAGGAGTGCATGGAGGGATGGACACAGGGAAGAGGTAACTATGGGGAGGGAGTGAGAGGGGAGCTGTTGCATTGTGGTAAATTGTAGTCAATGTCATGAGACAAAGTGTATGTGAGCTGCTGTATAGAAAGTGAATTTGCTCTGTAAACTTTTACTCAAATCACAATTTAAAAAAAAAAAGTTTTAGATATTTAAAAAGCTAAGGATCTCTTAGATCTCACCCCCCCAGGTAACTGTCAGACATTTTGAAAGTCAGTATTCATTTCAGGTTTGTAAGCTACTTAAAATCTAGAATGTGATACTTACTTTTAATTAAGGGTAAAATTATGGGAAAAAGAGTAGGCTTCATGATACAGACTCTCAGATCTAAGGCTAATAGTTGGGCAATTGAACAAGAAATAACATGATTATTAACAATTATTTAAAGCCTTGGAAATCCTATAGGGCAGTTCTACTTTGTCCTGTAGGGTCACTATGACTCCAAGTGGACTCAATGGCAATGGATTTTGGAATTTTTTAGGTAGTTCTTGGCTGCTAACTGAAAGGGTGGTGGTTGGGACCCACCCAGCAGCTCCCTGGGAGAAAGCCCTGGCAACCTGCTTCGGTAACAATTACAGCCAAGGAAATCCTATGAGGCTGTGGAACAAAACACAAAATCATAAAAAAGACCAGGATTACTGGTCTGACAATGACTGGTAGAACTCCCAAGACTTTGGGCCTTAGACACCCTTTAAGCCTGGAACTGAACTTACCGCAGTGGCTCAACTTTCAGCCAAATGACAGGCCTGTAAAATGAACAGTAACACCAGGGAGGTATGCATCCCTTAGACCAACCATCCATACAAGATCAAAAGGGCAGCATTTGCTGGGGATAAAGCTCACATGTCAGGAAAGGATAAGAATAATGGATGAAGAGGAATGGTAAACACAGGGAGGAAGTGGGAAGAGTGCTATTACATTGTGGGGACTGCAATGAATGTCACAAAACAAAGTGTGTATGAATTGTTGAATGGAAAATCAATTTGCTCTGTAAGCATTCACCGAAATCACAACTTAAAAAAAAAAACCCTATGGGGCAGTTCTATTCTGTTACATGGGGGTGGGTGACAAGGCACTATGAGTCAGAATCAATGGGACAGCACTCAAGAACAACATGACATAAAATATATGTTAAGCTATGCACCTAGTTCTCGTATTTCCAATGGTTTATTTGGAACTGATCAAAAGTCCCTTTTCCCCTACCCTTTTTCACTTATTTGATATATGTAAGAATTAATTTAAAATCATTTAAGTAAATCTTCCCAAAAAACCAAATTCACTGCCATCGAATTGATTCAACTCACAGCAACCCCTCTTTGGGTTTCCAAGGCATTATCTTTATGCAAGTAGACTGCCCAATCTTTCTTCCGAGGAGTGGCTGGTGGGTTTAAAACTCCAGCCTTCTGGTTAGCAGTCAAATGCCTTAGGCACTACACCACAATGGTGGGTTTTCTCAGAGGTTTTGCTTTAAATAAATTTTTAAAAAGGCTGACTACTACTTACAGTGTTATAGAGCTTATCAAACTCTGCATATCTCCTGAAGACAAACCATTCACTCCTGCCCACTGACACCAGAACCTTATAAACCTGTGGAAATAAAAAATAAAACTAATAAAATTTAACTGCAAAAACAAACTCATTAGCCATTCAAATACATTAAACTTGTTTTCATATTCATAAAACATTATATATACGATTCACCAACATATATAGGCTTATCAACATGATCAAAAGTCAGTATTTTGTTTTAAACTGTTATATTTCTGAAATTTTCAGAGAATAAGATAGTGAGCACCATGTACCCATTATTAAACCAGTTGCCATCAAGTTGGCTCTACCTCGTGGAGACCCCACAGGTGTATGAGTAGAACTGTGCTCCAGAATGTTCAGTGGTTGATTCTCTGGAAATACATCATCAGGCCTTTCCTCCAAGGCATCCCTGAATGGACTTGAACTTCCAACTTTTCAGTTAGCAGCAGATGCTGTTACCTCTTTGCACGACTTAGAGACTCCACCCACTATTTAGATCTACTATATTGTAACATTTTTGTTTCAGATTTTTTTCCCTAAGAATTATAGATTCAATTGATGCCATTCCCCTCTTTTCTTACCTAGCAGTATGCACTACCCTGAAATTATGTGGTATTTATTTTCAAAAGTGATGCCTGACACATACCAAAACCAAATCTACTGCTAAGTTGATTCAGACTCACAGCAACCCTATACGACAGAGCAGAACTGCACCAGAAGATTTCCAAGGCTGTAATCTTTATGGGAGCAGACTGCCACGTCTTTCTCCCATGGAATGGCTAGTGGTTTCAAACCACCAACCTTCTGATTAGCAGCCAAGTGCTTAACCACTGTGCCACCAAGGCTCCCTAACTGGCACACAGTAAATACCCAATTAAATGTCAGTTTTCTGCTTCAAGGTCATCTTATACACAGTATTTTCAAGAATTATCTTCAGATTTCCTGATATGATCTTAATAAGTGTTTAATATTTTTATATCACCTCATATAATCTTAACAACCCTATGAAATGAGCAGAACAAATATTCTAACTCCACTATACATAAGAGGAAATGATGGCTCAAAAAGTTAAGTAATGTGCTCAAGTTCACAAACTTAATAATAATGAAAATATATATATATATAATTGGAACTAAAATCTAAATCTAAACCCCTCCATGCACCAGAATGAGTATCAAGATCATTAATACTTATAATATAGAAGTAACTCTCATAATTCATCCCACAAGTATTTCTAGAGTATAACTTAACATGCCAATGCTGGAAAAAACAGCATGGAACCCCAAAGAGCTTACATAATTTCTAAAGGGAAAATAACAATATCTGTATCTATATACACAGAAGTTAAACAGGTATATGAGGAAGAAAGTTGACTGGTGTGTGGCTTGGGTTATCAATCACAATATTTTACAGTAGAGACTAGGAGAAAGAGATATGAGTGTACTGGAGTTTACAACATAATTGCCATAGTTGGTTAGACAACTTAAAAGAGGAAACCAGATTTTTTTTTTTTAAAGATGGACATACAAATGTGTCTAAACTATCCTTTCCAATTAAAGGTAGGTAAGCTACACTCAGGAGCCCTGGTAGCATAGTGTCTAAGGCACTTGACTGCTAACCAGAAGGCTGGTGGTTCAAACCCACCAGCCACTCCTCGGAAACCAAAGGAGAGGTCGTTATGAGATGTGTCCGACTCGAGGGCACATAACAACAACAACAAGCTACATTCACAAGTTCATAGTTAGATAATAGCACTGTGAGGGAAGTGACTCTCTCATACTGTATGTAACTTTATTGCATGAATAATATAGAACATTTAAGGTATGATCACATTAATAAGCCCCCGGTCTCCCTGAGGCACTCCTGAATGCAAAGCCATACTGCTCTACAAGAGAGGAGATAAGGTCTCACTTGAAGGTAAGGCAAAGTCATGGGATTCAGACACTTGTGCCAGAGATGCATTACTCAGAGCTGACAGAAAAAAACTCAGGCACCCTAGATGAGCTACAGGATAGTAATCTAGCTCTAACTAGAAGGCATCAAAGTTATCTACTGGATGTAAGATGTTAGAATCAGTTGTAAATCATAGCCTCCAGACAAGAGTCAGCCCAGAAAGAGAGTAAGGGACCTAGTCAAGGTGCCAGTGAAGTTGAGCCATGTTGCCAAGACTAGACTACAAATTTATTTCATATGTCATTCAGGATCAGACTACTACAAAAGGATCAGAAACTTAGTTTATACGACTGTACACTTCTTGCATTCTTTGTGCCAACTTCCAGGTGAGGAAAGCAGGGCTCAGAAAGGTGAAGTTGCCCTCTATGGTTATGCAAAGAGTTAAGACTAGAACCCAAGTCTAAGTTCCAGAGTAAAGCAGCTCTGCTCCAAATATATTTATAGGAAGTAAGACAAAACCTTGTGAAGTTACTAAATAAAAGTATGATTTATGAACAACTGCTTATTGTTAAGTTCTAATAAAATCCAATAGGCAAAACCAAAAAACTTTTCAAACAAATATTTTCATTAGAGAAAAAAATCCAGAATTTCACAGAAAGCAGCACAACACTAATTACAATATAAAATTATCCTATTTATTTGCATTTGAGTACTTGTTTATTGTCTGTCTTGTTCCACCAGAAAGCAAGTTCCTTGAGAGCAAGGGCCGTGTCATTCTATTCCCTACTGTATCCCCCCAGTGTCTAGAATGGTGCCTGGCATACAACAGAAACTCAATGACAATTTCTTGAATGAATAAATTAAAGTATAATTTAGACTTCGTTTAAGTTAAGACATCCTAGAATGCAAAGCATTTCTCTGTTAGAAGCTTCATGGTACTGAGCTATATAAAAGACATATGAAAACCAGAGTATAAACAAATTAATGAATATTCAGCAACACAATGTCTAATTTTGTTCCTAAATAAAATGTAGGCATCTGGGTCTACTGAGGCTGGTATGGAGTTTATGTTTGATGGGTATAGGATCTATCTGGACTAACCAGAACCAAAGTTTCAAGAGGACAGAGGACTGCACAGTATGTGATCTGCAACCAATACTGAACTCAGTAGTACTTTTCATACATCAATTCCAACAAATATTTATTGAATGTCTACTATTTCTGTTCTAGATGCTGTTCTGTTCTAGATGCTGGTGAAACAATGGTGATGGATAGCCCTTGTATTTCAGTCAAGAAAGACATACATAAGTAAACATAAAGTATGCTGAATGGTGATAACTGCTATTAAAAATTAAGTAGAGTAAGAGGAACAAGGTGGGTGTGAAGAGTGGTCAGAAAAAGTTTCTCTGTGATAAGGTAACAGTTGAGAATGTAAAGAAATGAATAAACCAGATAATCTGGATAGGGCCTCTGAGAAATCAGGTTACAGCTCTGGGAACAGTGTGTGTGTATGTGTGCATGTGAGTGCCCAGGGGGAGGTAATACTACAGGTCTACCTGACCCTTTAACAGAAAACGGGAAAATATTTCTACCCTGAAAAAATAAAAAGACACCTGAGCTAACCCACTGCTTATACTGCTTTGTATGAATTTTTGTCAAATATGGCAGGAGGTAATGTCTCAGAAGGAAGAATGGACCAAAGGTAAAAATTAAGGAGAGGAAAGCAAGGAAAACCTTTGTTATGGATTGAATTGTGTCTCCCCTGAAATAGATGTTCTGAATCTTAACCTCTACACCTATGACTACAATCCCATTTTGGACTGGGTTGTCTTTGTTATGTTAATAAGGCAGGCTTAGTGTCGTGTCAATCTCTTAAAAATACACAAGGAGTAGATTAAGCGAGCAGAGATGGAGGAAGACAGATGCCACCACATGGAGATGTCCAAGGGGCCAGGAATCAGGAAACAGAAGCTGAAGAGAAAAGGACCTTCCCTCAGAGCCGAGAAAGAAAGCCTTCCCCTAGAGCCAGAGCCCTGAATTCAGACTCCTAGCCTCCTAAACTGTGAGAAAACAAATTTGTGTTTGTTAAAGCTATCCATGTGTGTTTTTGTTAAAGCAGCACTAAATCACTAAGATAACCTTTATACTCTTCACTATTTTATCCAAAGTAAGCTGACCCTGTTTACTTTCAATGTGATGCTGCTAAAACTTACTTACATGGATGTAGAATACATGCACAATGTTTATTAAGATAAAAAAACAAACAAACAAACCAAACTCACTGCCATCTAGTCAATTCTGACTCACAGCAACGCTGCAAGACAAAGTAGAACTGCCTAATAGGGTTTCCAAGGCTGTAAATCTTTAAAGAAGCAGATTGCCACATCTTTCTTTTATGAAATGGTTGGTGGATTTAAATCACCAACATTTTCCTTATCAGTCGAGCACTTAATCACTGTGCTACCAGAGGTAGGTAGCCAGACACACATTCCAATCTCTTAGCTCTGAGCTTCAGTGTAGCATATGGGAAGTGTTTTTTGTTAAGGAAGGGACTACAGGGAGAAGGGTGGTTTTCCCAGCTCCTTGCCTGAGACTCAGAGAAAACCACCATGTGGGGGCACCAACATGGGACATTTTACCTACTGAAGAAGGCAGAGTGGAGTGGTCAGAGAGAGGGGTTAGTTGAACTCTTCAGCTTTCTTCATTTTCCATGTGATGTAGACTCTGAGTGGAAAGGCACTTGTCTTGGGGCTCTATTGGCAGGAACTAGGTGACCTCCTTTTCAAGTAGCATAGACCACTTGAGCCAGGAGGACCAGGTGAAAGATGTGTCAGGGACTCCATGGGCTCTACACCTATTGAGAGCCCAGAGGAAGCTGAGTCAGCACGAGTGCCCACCAGACCCTGGCCAAGCCAACAAAGAACAAACCACAAGTTCTTTCATCAACTGCAAGTGCCAGCAATGGATATGAGCAAAATGGCAGGCATAGACTAGGCCAATCAAAGCCAAAGGTTTGCCAGACCAACCCATCCACAGCTGGAATGGTAAGGATCTAGAGTTACAATAGGAACACAAGAGCCTTCATCCTACTCCCATGAGCTCAGCCACTGACTCAGCACGTACTGTAAAAGGAAAGCCCTCCCCTCATAAACCACAGTCTGCATTCAAATAAGAGAAAAAGAACAAAATTAAGACAGCCCTGGTGTTTGCACTTAAAAGACTAAGTATTACTCAACTGACGTCTAAATTATTAGATCAAATAAAGTGTTAAACAGAATTGGATTAAAACCCAGGTGAATAGGGGTTTGCAAGAAGACCCCTATTAGTTATAGACAAAATAAGTAACATTTTCTCAGGGATAGTGGTGGTGAGAGGTATCTGTATATATGAACAGATTGGAACTGAAGACAATATCGTATTTTTTATGACACTAATTAGAAATCTGACCAGTGTTTTCTAAGAATAGTCATTGATAGGTTAACTCAGCAAATATTCACTGCACACAGGCAATCCTCAATTGAGGATGGCGCTCCAATCTGATGATTCAGTCGTCAGTTCAGACATAAAATGCTTCATTGTTCACTTCTGGTTTTCATTATTATTGCCTTTTATTATCAGTATCTTTACAAATCTAATCTTTATTTGTCTTTGGAGGTTGGCATGAGAATGACAATTTACGTGCTGGAACACTATATGTAGTACAAATTACTTACGGTAAGATGTACCAAAAAAAGAAAACTGACAGTTGTAAGTGTAATTCATCGTAACTAGAATATGTCATAAATCAGGGACTACCTGTACTTATTATTTATAAAGCCCTATAGTAGATTAAAAACAAAACTCATTGCTATTGAGTCGATTCAGACTCACAGAGACCCCCTTTGGGTTTCTGAGGTGATAAGTCTTTACAGAAGTAGATTACCCAGTCTTCCTTCCATGGAGTGGCTGATGGGTTTGAATTGCCAACCTTCTGGTTAGCAGTCAAATACCTTAGGCATTGTGGTGGTGAAGTCTCTGTGTCAACTTGGCTGGGCCTGGTTGAGTGGCTGGGCAGGTGGATGTAATATTCCCCATGATGAGACTGGTAATCAACTCCATGGTGGAATCTATTGTGAGCAGGTGAGTAGCTGCCTTTGGGTATGTGGTCTGCTTCCTGTATATAAGGAGAAGCCTTGGGGAATGGTCTGTAGCTTATGGCATGCTTGAATCCTGCAAGTAGCCATGTTGTTGTTCAGCAGCCTGCCATGTTCTGCCGACCTTGGGACTTTCGATGGACTTGAATTAATGGCCTGCCGCGTGGTTTGGTTTGGTAACATTGGGACTGTACCTTTTTATTTGTCAACCTTGGGCTTGTCAGTCTCAGCAGCCAGCAGCTGTCTGAATGACAAAAAGCCTCCAGCTCCAGTAGACCAGGAACAGGAGGAAGAGCTGAAACCCAAGGTTGACGGGCTTTCAGCCAGCCCCTAGAGCCTGGCACTTTGAACTCAGACTTAAAGCATCCAAACTGTAAGAGAATAAACTCGTGTTTCGTCAAGCATCCCATCTGTGGTATATTATTGTCAGAGTGGCACTGGGTAACCAGAACAGGCACTATGTCACAAGAGCTCCTTATAGTAGATAAGGCATTGGTGGTCCAATGGTAATATTCTTACCTCCCATGTGGGAGACCTGGGTTTAATTCCTGGTCAGTGCACCTCATGCACAGTCACCACCCACCTGTCAGTGGAAGTCTGAGTGTTGTTATGATGCTGAACAGGTTTTGGCAGAGCTTCCAAACTAAGATAAACTAGAAAGAAAGGCCTGGCAATCTACTTCTGAAAATCAGCTAGTGAAAACCCTATGGATCACCGTGGAACAGTGTCTGATCTATAACCAGTCACGGGAGTGATACAGGATTGGATAGCATTTTGTTCATTTGTGCACGGGGTTGTCATGAGTTGGAGGCCAACTCGATGGCAGCTAACAACAGTAGTTGCTATGGTGATAAAAAGTAAAATTAAAAGTGGGGAAAAGAAAGAAGATAAAACAGTGGATTAAATATTTAAAAAATTGAGACAGGAAATGATAAATACCATGATATTGTGGAAATTCTAAGACAGTGATTCTTAACATGGGATCAATGACTTCATGAATATATTGATTGCTGATAGGGCATGCAAAATGATACAGATGTATGCATCGGTACAAGGGTATGCACATGCACATTTTGTGGTGAGTGGGTCCATCATTTCCATAGTTTCTCCAAGGTGGTAAGTACATATGTGAAATTCTACACTAGAACCAAAAAACAACAAATCAAACTCACTGCCATCAAGTTGGTTCCAATTCACAACAACCCTATAGGGCATGGTAAAACTGCCCCACAGGGTTTCCAAGGCTGTAAATGTTTACTGAAGTAGCCTGTCTTATCTTTGTCCAGCAGAGCAGCTGGTAGGTTTGAATCACTGGCCTTTTGATTGGCAGCTGAATGTTTTAAGTAATGTACCACCAGAGCTTCCTATCCACACTAGAACAGGAACCTTTATTCCAGGATTGACAGGGATGACTTTGTATAAGACACATCATTTGAAAGACAGATAAAATCTGGATATGTGGAGATGGGGCAGCAGTCTAAGCTATGGAAGAATAAGAGCAGAAATGGAAATATTCTCTATATCAATGTTTTCCCATATGTTTTAATGCTACATACTTACAGTAAACCTCTTCTTTTTCTCTCTGTGTTCATCAGAGCTGGGAATGCTAACACTTGGGCAGCTTTCCTTGTAGTCCATGGTATAATTTCTTTGGGTTTAATGCCACAAAAAGACACCAAAAACCGAATCCGAAGAAACAGTCAGCAGACAAACATCATTAACTAATCCAAAATATAAAACCTCTTGAAGTAATGTTCAAATTCCATCATGCAACCTTAACCAACAGGGGGGAAAAAAAAAAGAATTGATTAGCAAAACAACTTAAAAAAAAAAATACCTTGATTTACAATTCCTTGTTAATAGGACCCATTTTATGTTACTTCTGGCAGTAATTTACTTTTGGCCGTAAGACTTCACCCTCATTTAGAGATTTAGTTTCTCTTACATCCTTATCACTATAGCTAAACCACAATCAAACATCTGTATCCCATCTACTTCCTTGCAGCTAGGAAATTCTCGTATCTTATGCACAACAGTTTATGAGAATGATAAGCTAACTCTCCCCTAAAAGATTGATAACACAAACAACACCACAATGCACTGCTGTCAAGTCGGATCCGACTCAAGGCAATCCCTCCTTGGGCTTCCGAGGCAGGAACTCTATGGAAGTGGATTGCCCAACCTTTCTTCTGAGGAGTGGCTGGTGGGTTTGAACTGTCAGCCTTCTAAGCAGTCAAATGCCTTAGGCACTATGCCACCAGAGCTTCCACCAAGATTCATATACCTAGTAAAACTGTCTCTCAACTATAATGGTAAAATTAGGACATTCTCAAATAAACAGAAATTAAGATAATTTGTAAAAACCAGACCAACCATAAAATAAATGCTAAAGGGAGTCCTTCAGTCAGACAACTGACAATAACAGATTAGACACATGGCAACATCAAAGAGAAATCAAAGAAGATAGAGAAGTATCAAAAATAAAATGATCCTACAAGACTGAAAATCAGGAACTAGAGATGAAATTTTGTTAAAAATGATAATTACAAAGCAAAAAGAGGTAATAAATCATGTAGTTACAAAATTTCCAAATAGAGAGGAAGTCCAAACAGTATTAAGATAGAATAGAATGCTTTAAACTTGGGGAGATAATAATAAATTACAGGGTAAATAAAAAAATTAGTAACCTCACCAAAATAAAAAAAGAGAAAATCATAAAGTTTTAGTAAACACTAACACAACAGCAATGAAGGAAATAAGAAAATCCATAAACAAAAAGAACTCAGCATAGAAAAATATATTCAATGAATAAACCATCAACATTACCACAAAAACAAAAACCCACAGCAGTAAATTTATACATATTGATAATTACACTGACTATAAATGGATTAGGAGCTCTGGTAGCACAGTGCCTAAGGCACCTGACTGCTAACCAGAAGGCTGGTGATTCAAACCCACCAGCCACTCCTCGGAAGGAAAGTTGGGCAATCCTACTTCTGTAGTGATAATGCCTTGGAAACCAAAGGAGGGGTCGCTATGAGTTGGGGCTGACTCGACGGCACATAACAACAACAACAACAATATAACTGGGTTAAATGATGAGTCAAGAAAGTACCAGAATGGGTAAGAAAACAAGACTCAACAACACACTGTCTAAAAGAGACACAACTTGGACACACAAAAATAAGTTAAAGATAAAAGGCTGGAAAAACATATTAAGGAAAAGGCAATCAGAAAAAAAGCAGGAGTAGGAATATTAATTTCTGATAAAATAAACATTAAGGCAAAAGACACAAAGAAGAACATTACATAATGATTATGGGGTCAATTAAACAAGAGAACCTAAACATAATAAATATATATGCAGCCAATGAAAGAGCCTGGAAATACATAAATCAAACTTTAAAATAATTGAAAAGAGAAATAGATGACTCCACAATAATAGTTTGTTATTGCTGTTGTTGTTATGTGCCGTCAAGTCGGACCCGACTCATAGCAACACCTCCTTGGGTTTCCGAGGCAGTATCGCTACTGAAGTAGATTGCCCCATCTTCCTTCCGAGGAGTGGCTAGTGGGTTTGAACCACCAGCCTTCTGGTTAGCAGTCAAGTGCCTTAGGCACTATGCTACCAGAGCCAGTAACCTTTAATACACCACTTTCAATGAGGGACAGAACAACTAGACAGAAATTCAACAAAGTTACAGAAGATCTCAACAAAACAATCAACAAACTAGACCTCTCACAGATACATACGAAACACTCTAGCCAATAACAGCACAATACATATTCTTTTCCACTGCACACAAAACATTCTCCAGAATAGATAATACATTATGCTACAAACCAAGTCTCAATAAATTTAAAGACACCAAAATACTACAAAACATCTTCTCAGATCACAATGCTATAAAATTAGAACAAACAGGAAGATCAAGGAAAAAATATAATACGCAGGGAAACTGAGTAATACCCTGCTTAAAACTTATCAGGTAATTATGGTTTAATTTATTATAAAATGAAAAAATTCCCTGAAGCAAATGAGAATGAAAACACATCATAAGAAACTCTTTGGGTCACAGTAACAGCAGTGCTGAGAGGAAAATTTATAGCAAGAAACACAAATCGGTGGCCGCCGGCAAGATGGTGGACTAGGCAGAAAGGCTGCACAGACCCTCTTCAACAAAGAAGAGGGAAAACAATTAACACAGACACAGAAGATAATCCTGGACTCCTGAGCCTTGAAGGGAAGCATACAGACGTGGACTAAACCCCAACTAGCAGAAGAATTTGCGTGAAAATACCAAAAAAGGAGACAGATAGAGATGCAGTCTAGCAGTGATCCTGAGTGATCCTGACAGCACAGACAGCTTGGAGATTCCCAAGTGGTGGTGGTAGTGTTGTTGTTATGTGCCGTCAAGTTGGCCC
>NW_006921839.1:1932559-1942345 GCF_000298275.1 Orycteropus afer afer
GAGGAGGTAACTATGGGGAGGAAGTGGGAGGGGAGCTGCTGCATTGTAAATTTTGGTCAATGACATGAGACAAAGTATATGTGAACTGCTGTATGAAAGGTGAATTTACTCTGTAAATCTTCACCCAAATCCTAATTAAAAAAAAAAAAATGTACTGGTTAGCACATTAGAAAAAATTTCCCAAAATACATAAATTACAACCAATTAAACACTTAAGTTATAGTACTTATTTAAATTGTAGTACAGTAGTTTCAAATCTTGATGTTACAATGGCTACATAACTAAAATAATATGCAGAATTTTACCTTAAGTTTTAACATTTCAAAAATTAGGACATTTGTGCATGTATTCCCTACCACCTCTCTCCTCTGAATTGTAGCTTCATTCTAGGAATGGAAGAAATAAATTGAGATTTTCACCAGTAAGTACTTGAAATCAAGAGCAAAGAAAATAAGCAAGCTGATGCATGCCCGAGGATGGGTAAATCTCAATCAAGGTATGGGAGGCAAGAGTAGAGAAGAAAAGAGAAAATTAAAACGCAGAATCTTCTGTACAAGGTCTAGAGTCAAGTTTTAATCTGAAAAAGGAACAAATAAAAAATACTGACTCAATTAGAATACGTAAGAAACTAAAAAACAAACTCATTGGCATCTAGTTGATTAGACTCATAGCAACCCCTCCTGGGGGGCTGGGAAGATTCTGAGGCAGTATCTCTACCAGAAGTAGATTGCCCAATCCTTCTTCTGAGAAGGGGTTGGTGGGTTTGAACCAATAGCCTTCTAGTCAGCAGTCAACTGCCTTAGGCACTACACCACAAATGAAGCAAAATGTTATTAGATACTGATAAAAAGTTACATAGAATCAAAAGCTTCAATAAGATACAAATTCAAGTATCTTATATTTATCACCTTTCTCTGAAGATCTGAGAGTTACTGACATATATCTTCTCCATACAGCCAGAAAAATAAATTAAGAAAAAGGTACAAACATTTTTTGGATCAATGAAAGAAAAGGAAGTAAACTACATTTTGCCCAACAGAGGAAGAGAATGTTCAATCCTATCCTGCTCAGCAAACAAAGAAGCAAAGATAGGATTTTTGTGCCTAGAGTTGAAAAAAGAAACAAAGACTCACATAGAATAATATCCCCTAAGAAAACCCAAAGCTGCAGGTGCTGCTCCATAAAGTCTGTCTTGTCCTGATTGTTTCCTGTGTGAAATTATCATGTTGGGTTTTTGTTTTGTTCTTTTAGCATCTACCTGTCAATCTATGTGGGTGTTGGTTCTATTGCTCTCCCTACACTCACTCCCTCCCACAATCCAGATCTAGGTGTCTTCATTTGTTTCTCTTCATCTACTACTAAGTTTCTCCCTGCCTTCTTAATTGTCCACACTGCGGAAATAAAGCTTGTGTGCTAAAGCCCAAACTAAAACCAAGCCAAACCCATTGCCATCAAGTTGTTCTGACTCACAGAGACCCAACAGGACAGAGTAGAATTGCCCTATAGGGTTAGTGGGTAAGGCATTGGGCTGCTAGCCAGGATGTTGGCAGTTCAAACCCACCTGCCACCCTGCATGAGGATGATGAGACAATCTACTTCCAAAAAGATTTACAGCTTTGGAAAGCCTAAGGTGGTCGCTATGAATCGGAATTGACCCAGTAGCAGTGGATTTGATTTTTGGCTTTAAACCTTTACAGAAGCAGAATACCTTCTCTCTCTCCAGTGAGAGAGCAAACCATTTGTTGGAGTTGAACCCCCAACCTTTTTATTAGCAGCCAAATGCTTTAACCACTGCACCACCAGAGCTCCTGTTGAAGCCCAATATTTAATTGGCCTAGTAAATAGAACTTAATGTCCACAGTGAATTTAAAAAGCAGGTTAAGTCAGTGTGTGCCTTATTTTTCTTTAAAAAGTAACTGGAATTTGTGAAGACAAGCTTCTTGTCCTCCAGGAGCTTATATATAGTAAAAAAAAAAGGTCCAAAGAATTATTACCCAAAGTAGACCATGATATAAATTCTCTAAGAAAGGTATGAAAAGACACCAGAATTCAGAGGAAGGAAAAAGCATCTCCATCTGGACTTATCTAGGCAGGCTTTGGGGTGGGTGACATGTGAGAGAGGTTTTGAAGGATGGACAGTCAAAATATAAAAGGCAGCAGAAGCAAAAATAGAACAAAGTGGGAAATTCCTCAAACAGGGAATGCCATTAGTCCAGTCTGTTTGAATCCCTGTCCACATGGGGAGAAAAGACATACCGACTAATAAAAACAGAAAGAGAAACTGCATGGAACAACCGCCACCCTGGAATTTTATGGGGCACTACCATTAAAGCCTTATGTCATACATATTTACAAGTGTAAACTGGAAATCTCTCTTCTTATCCATAGGAAACAGAGGCTGGAAAAGCTGACTTAAGATAATCTTTTAGAGAACCCTAAATGCCAGGCTACACACTCAAGACTTCATTCTGCAAATGAGGATGTACCATGAAGCCATCTGAAAAGGGAAATTGCATGGCTATAGCTGTTGAAGGAGCTCTGGTAGCATAGTGGCTAAGTCACTTGCCTGCTAACCACCAGCCACTCCTCGGAAGGAAGGTTGGGCAATCCTACTTCCATAGTGATAACTGCCTCGAAAACCCAAGGAGGGGTCGCTATGAGTCGGGGCCGACTCAACGGCACATAACAACAACAACAACAACATAGCTGTTGAAAGTGGAATAAAAAGGAGGGACAGGAAGAAACAGGAGAGTGGCAACAACAGGATCGACAGGATTCCAAAAATGTAACACTAACTGGGAGAAATAAAAAAGGAATATTCCTTAGAAGCCAGAATAGTGAAACATTCTCTTGCTTACTTTGGACACATCATCAGGTAAGACTACTAAACGACATCAAGTTTGGTAAGGAGAGGGTAAGCAAAAACAAAAGAAACCCTCGATAAGATGTACTGACGCGCCAGTGGTAACAACAATGGATTCAAGCAACTGATGATCGTGAAGCTGATGCAGGACTGGACAACCAACATTTCATTCTGATACACATAAGTTCACTATGAGTAGGAGCCTCCTCCAGGCAACTAACAACAACCACCTGAGAGAAATAACTAGATAAGGGGGGAGGAAACAGCATAGCAAATGACTAGCCATGCTGGAAATGGCTGCATCAGATCCACACATTAGACACCTTCCACGTGCCAGGCATGTTCCTAGGTACTTGAAATACAGTAGGGAACATAACTGGCAAGCACAGTTGCCCTCATGGAACTTACCCTAGTGGTAGTGTAGTGGTTAAGGCATTTGGGTGCTGACCAAAACATCAGTGGTTTGAATCCACCAGCTGCTCCTTGGAAGAAAGATGAGGCAGTCTGCTTCTGTAAAGATTTACAGCCTTGGAAACCCAATGGGAGTTGCTGTGAGTCAGAATCAACTCAATGGCAGTGAGTTTTTGAGTGAGTAGTACGCAACAAATAATTAACAAATTAATAAGTACAGAAATAAAAATGTATATGTACATATAAATATAGTTCCTTGGGCACAAATGGTTTGCTCTCAGCTACTAACCAAAACATTAATGGTTGGAACCCATCTAGCAGCACCATGGAAGAAAGACCTGGCCATCTGCTTCTATGAAGATTATAGCCAAGGAAACCATATGGAGTACAGTTCTCTTCTGTAACACAGGAAGTTTCCGTAAGTTGGAATCAACTGAACAGCAACAGGTTATACACACACAGAGACAGATACCACTGAATTGTTGGTGAAGAATACAGAATATACCATGGACTGCCAGAAGAACAAGTAAATCTGTCTTGGAAGTAATACAGCCTGAATGCTCCTTCGAAGTGAGGATGGTGAGACTTTCTTTTATGTACTTTGGACATGTTATGAGAAGGGATCACTCCTGGAGAATGACATCATGCTTGGTAAAGTACAGAGCGAAAAAGAGGAAGACCCTCGACAAGACAGATTGACACAGTGGCTATAACAATAGGCTCAAACACAGCAATTATTGTAAAGATGGCACAGGACCAGGCAGTGTTTCATTCTGCTGTACACAGGGTTGTTATGAGTTGGAACCAGCTCGATGACACCTAACAACAACTCACTCTCACATTCTCTCTCTATATATAATGAGTTCGAGGTTATATGTAATTTTAAATAGGAGGATCGGACAGAAAATGTGACATCTGAACAAATACCTAGGGGTGAGGGAGTGAGCTATGCCAAGAGCTGGGAAAGAGCCAGTAACTAACAACATCTCTGAATAATTTCATCCCATAATGCTTTTGAAGTTTGCAGCAACACTGTAACATCTCTCTTTGGTGACCCTGTCCTATTTCCTTGGGCTAATATTTGGTGTTCCATTACCTGACTATCCTACCCAATCAAGGAAATCTCACCAATAATGAAGCGATAACAAATTGCCTAGCAGGTCAATTTGTTTATACTGGCTGTTTGTGCTCCCACATGGAAGAAAGGGGTTGCATTTTAAAACAACAAAACCAAAGTACTGTTAGAACATGTTTGTACAAAGCTTAAGGAGACAATCATCTTGTTCTCAGAGCAATAATTGATATAGCAACTTTGAGACTTTTGATTTAAATCAAAGGTGCTACAGAATAATTATGCATCATGCAATTAAAATACAGAGCAGGATGTTGCTAAGGGAAAAACCATTCACAACACCATAAAACTGTCAAAAATAAAAATAGCACCATCATCAAAACTGTAAGTATTATCTTTTGATTTTATAATATGCTTATCAGTAGAGCTGAATTCTAGACTAAGCTCTGCCATTGTTCTGGGTCTTTGGTCTTTGGGTCTCATACTTACTTATCTGTAAAGGGAGGCTGGTCTCATTTTTCAGATCCCTTTCTATGCTGAGATTCTGTGTGGCAAGCTATGGATGGGTTCTATAATGTTTAAGTATTTGGGTGTTCTGGTTAGTCTTGCAAGAGTAGTACAAATAAGCATCCATTCAAAATAGCACAAAAATATTATGAACTTCTTTAAACAAATCTACCAAAACCAAACTCACTGCCATGGGATCGGTATCTACTCCTAGTGACCCCCACTGGGTTTCTGAGGCTGCTTCCACAGAGCAGCTAGTGGGTTTGAACCCCCAACATTGCGGTTAGCATCCAAATGTCTTACCCACTACACAACCGGAGCTCCTTTAAACAAATCTACCAGATTTTAAATAAGGCTCCACTCATCATAAAGGTGCTGCCTTTTTACAACTTTCTTTTAGAACAGCCTTCAAGACTCTGAGGTTTCTGAATCATGAGAGTGGATTTGATTTGGAACGGGGGTGGAGTCGGGGAGGAGGTCGGGGGAGGATGATCACATGAGGTCCTTGTATGAGAGAAAAGCAATGAGACTTTTTCTTACGGGATTCAGTTTATGGCAATGTTCCAAAGGAGTCCCCAAGCATTTCTCACAAGCGAAACGGTTCTGAGAAAGGCAAAGCAGAAGTCTTCTGGTGGTGACAACGTTGAAGATTAACGCCCATCTGAATACATAATAAGCGATACAGCCAATATTTATTATAGTGGCTTCATTATATGCCAGGCACTAGCACCAACTCATTTAATCTTCATAACAATCCTATAAAGTTGTAGCTATCATTATCCCCATTTATGTATAAGGAAACTAAGGCATAAAGAAACTAAGCAAATTTTTGAAGTGTCACAGCTAATAAGTAGTGAAACCACATGGAAACCCAGGCAATCTAGCTTCAAAGCCTGCGCGCTTAATCTCCATGATATACTGCCTACGTAAACCTTGTTTAAATGTCCTTGTTTAAATAACAGTCCCATTAGCAGTCGCGCCCTTCTTGCAAAGTTAATTACACAAAATCAAAATAAAGCCGCGCCTCAAGCTCACTATCCAGTTTCTGCTCCAAGCCCTGAACCATGAACTATAAGTACATTTTTAAATATATAAAAACTCTACAGTACCTGAGCCTTCTCCAGACTTGGGGAGGGAAGGGTAGAGCGATTCAAACATTTTCTGTCCGGGAGCGGGTGCCGGAACAAGCACTGCGAAGCTGGAGCCCGACCCAGGGTCGTCCCAGTGGCTCCTGCCGGGCAGGGTTCAGGCAAGTGGCCTCCCGCCCGCCCGCCGGCCCGCGCCGCTGCCTGGCGCTCTTACTCGCTGCGGAAGTGGCACCCGGCCCATCCCAGACAAACCGCACCTGCCTCCGGCGCGCCCGCACGGCCCCTCCACCTGGCCTACACAGCGCCGGAACCCTCCCCACTCGCTTCCCCGGGCGAGCTTCGCGGGCTACTTGCTTACCTTTAGAGACGCACCCTCTCCGCCGCGCGAGCGGGAAGTTCAGCCTAACCTGCGCCACACTCGACCCAGCTCGGAGCCCCGCCACCCGCCCCCTGCGGCTCCCGCCTCGCTCCCCGCCGGGTCCCGCCCCACCCCCCCACCCCCGGCAGGCTCCGCCCCCACGGTCTCTGGCAGAAGGAAGGGGGAAAACGAGAGTGAGCCGCAGGGTAAAGGTGAAGAAACAGGCTTGGGAAGGTAAAGAGAAGGTGCTCTCCTCAGATTTGAGCTAAGGTGGTGGTGGTGTTGTTTGCCATCGAGTTGGTCCCGACTCATAGCGACCCCTCCTTGGGTTTCCGAGGCAGTATCACTAGGGAAGTAGGATTTGCCCAACCTTCCTTCCGAGGAGTGGCTGGTGGGTTTGAACCGCCAGGCTTCTGGTTATCAGTCAAGTGCCTTAGGCACTAAGGTGTAGACACTTTAAAAGAACAGAGTTCGATCTCCGCAGGCAGACAATGAGTACTATACACGAATCCAGGGGCCCATGGGTGATAAGTCCTTGGAATGAGCTTCAGAAACCAAAACAAAACCCACTGTCATCAAGTCCATTCCAACTCAGAGCGTCTCTATAAGACAGAGGAGAAACGCCCGTAGGGTTTCCAAGATCTTAAGTCTTTACCAAAGCAGACTGCCTCATCTTTCTCCTGTGGAGCTGCCCGTAGGTTTGAACCGCCCACCCTTTGGTTAGCAGCTGAATCCCATAACCACTGCACACCAGAGCTATCAGATTCAGCGGGACAGCAACAGGAAGCAATTTTGATCTCCATCACACATCCTTGTTTCTGATTTTAAATATTGTGGAAACTGACCCACAGTAAGAATTCTCACCAGGATTTAGATTAACGGTTAGTTAGTATACCCTCTCTCCTCAAACAGCAGGTACATTTCAAGATAGCAGATCCACTACACTCTGGCCAGTTTTTCTTCAATGTCCCTAGTGTACTTCTACAAGTCTTATAACTGCAAGGATAAAGGAAAATCAGACCATTTGGAAGGAATTATTTGGAAGGAATTATTTTAACTGTCAGTGTGCTTGAGTTTGGAAGGTAAAAAACAATTTGAAGAATCAAGTTAGTAACTAATTGAATGACGGTGGACAATACAGGATTGTTTTTTTTACAACAAGTAGGATTTACATTCCGTAACCTCTTCCACAAGCATTTCAGAAAATTGAACCTAGATATATATTAGCGACTTGATGGCAAACAACAACAACAACAACATATATTAGCAAGAGCCGAGCAGAGCAGAGCAGAACCGTGTGGCTTTAAGGGCAGTCACAATCTCTGAAGTCCTCAATAGAGCAGAACCGTGTGGCTTTAAGGGCAGTCACAATCTCTGAAGTCCTCAATATCGTTATCTGTAAAATGAGAGAATTAGATCTGGTGACCTCATGGCCTCTAAACTACCTTCCATACTCCAGAGTTCGCCTTGCTAGGCTCAGCTCTTAAAGGAGAAGAATGCAGGGAATAAAAAAAAAAGGCTGTCCAGTCAGGATCCACATAGAGAAATTAAGAATTTTTAGGAAAAGCTTCAGAGATCTTTGGGATCATTTAATTCATACTCTCCCTTCTGACTTTTCTCTTTGTAATAATAATAATCACTCTTCTCCTAGCTCAGAACCTTTGACTCTTCTTCCTTCTTAGACCTCACAGTTATTTACCAGTTGCTTGGCTTTCTCCTTTACAGAGCCTCTTCAATAAACGAATCTTCCAGGTTTCACTGCCATCCTGTATAAGGCTCATATTCCAAGAACTCTGGATCTTGGATCTCACCCTAACCTACTTTTCCCACCTAATCTCCCACAACACTGTGCACACTATCTGTTTGGTAGGCTGTCTCCTCACTGTACAGTATCTACAACCTACAATTAACATTCCTGCCACTACATATGCACACCCACTGCTTCCCAGACCAGAATTCCTTCCTCTCAGTCCTAGCTGTTTCAGCTTTCTGACTGCAATGGCTCAGCTCAGGGAGTTCTCAATGCAATTAAATGCTGTTACACTCAGCAGAGCTAAGTATTACACTACTAGCAGAGCTACTTGCTGTTTTCAGTTATCTATACTATTTATCCCCTCCTAAAACATAAGCCACATACTAGATATTCCCAGGCAATTAGGAAGAAAAAACTATTTTCAATATCTCAAAAAAACCTAAAAGCAACTATATGTTCATCTATAATTAGGCTGCTTAGATTACCTGTAACAGCAAGGTTCTATGTTTTTGTGTGAAATATTAAAGTTCTTAAGTAACACCAGTTACTTTATGCTAACCAAAACTTTTAATTGGCAGTTATATATAAATTATTTATAAGAATGGGAAAATAAACTATGACTAAGTAAGATTTGTTTGAGATACTAAATCACTGAGATTCATGGAGGTAAATAAAAATAGCCTATCTACTCTTGTCACCCATTGTCAAAATAAATGATATATCCATATGAAATAATTAAAAATATTTTTAATAAAGCTATGACTATTTTAAACTTTCAAGCTCTTGCTCTCCCTTGCTATAATTAAAGTAGTGGTCTTTTCTTTTTCAGGCAAATAAGACTGTGGGAGTTTCCCCTTTTAATTTCAAATAAATTCTCAAGAATAAGGTAAACAAGTACCACAGAGCATTTCTTGGAATTGTATTAGAAAGGTTTCAGTGTCCCAGAAATAAACCCCCAAATTACAGTAAATTCCCTTATGTTAAAAGACCCTACTTACGATTAACATCCTCAGAAAATAAATTTTCCTTAACTGCAATCTTACCCAGGTAGCACAAGTAGAAGTTGAACCAAATTTGAAGAATGATTACCAAATAAGAGTGAAGACTAATTTGCAATCTATCAATCTATTTGTGTTTTACAAAATGTCACTGGCACATTTAAGGGAGGCTGCATAGCTCTGAAATCTGGCCTAAACAATCTATAAATCACAGCACAGGGCAAACCTTTATAATGTTCTAGAGATCTGAGAAATGTTAAATACCCCAAAACCAAAGCCATTGACTTCAAGTCAATTTCAAGTCATAAAGAGTCTGTTGTTGGCCAGAGTAGAACTGCCCCATACTGTTTCCAAGGCTATAATCTTTACAGAAGCCGACTGCCTCATCTTTGTCTCAAGAAGCGGATAGTGGGTTCACTGAGCACTTAACCACTACATCACCAGGGCGAAGTATTAAATAGGTAGACTACACAGCAGACATGTTTCATTTTACAGAGTGATTGTACCAGAGGCAATTGTTTATAGACTTCTGCAACTTCCTTCTTCTGCTCTTCAAAATGTGAGGTGACTGTTAATCCAGCTAGATGGGATAAAAGGAACCAGAATTGCCCTCTCAACTGAAACAACACAACCACAACAAAAGCTAGACTAAATACATTTATGTATAGGAGCTCTGGTAGTGTAGTGCCTAAGGCACTTGACTGCTAACCAGAAGGCTGGTGGTTCAAGTCCACCA
>NW_006921839.1:1942475-1950412 GCF_000298275.1 Orycteropus afer afer
TATATATATATTTTCCCCCCAAGATTCGTCCATCAAGCAATGAAGGAAGTAATCCCTGAGAGATGGGAAACAAATGAGATGAGCCCTAATTGCCTCAGTTTGAGATAATTTACAGGTCACTGCACAGGGTAGGGAAATGTGGGAGAACCTGCAGACTCCCTGAGTTGAGGAGAGGGAGTCATGGGTCCAGGGAAAACAAGGTTGCTAGAGTGGACAGAACAGAATGAAAGTAACAGTACAGAAAACCCCAGAGATCTGCAGAGGGTCCTTCTTGAGTGTTCAGCAGAGTGCTGATCAATGCATGATGTGAGGGAACTACCCAAGCCAGGGAATGAATGAACCATCTTAAAATTTTAAAGAGAAAAGTACTAGGTGCTCACAGAGGGCTGGGAACACTAGTTATCACTAGTAGGCAGACTGGAAAATCTCTTCCTTCAATGGTATGGAGCACTCAGAAGGGTCTTGCCTCAGTACTTGGGAATAATTAGTTGTAGATTAAATGTTTATTGGTTATCTTGTTTAAAAAATCATAAACGCAAGATCCAAAAGGATCAAACTGTTTTCATGTAATTTAACTGCATATCAAACTAAAATCAAACATATTTATAGGAATACAAAAATATCCAGCACCCAATAATGTAAAATTCACAATGTCAGGCATTCAGTCAAATATTACTAGACATGCAAAGAAGCAGAAAAATATGACTCATAGTGAGGAGAAAAATCAATCACTGAAACTGATTTACCATTGATGCAGATATTAGAAGTAGCAAGCAAGAACATTAAAACAGTTATTATAACTGTATCTCACATATTTCAAAAGTCAAGCAGACATGAGAAAGGTATAAAAAAATTCTAAATTAAACATCTATAAATGAAAACTACAATTTCTTAGATGAAAAATCCCTTAGATGGGATTAACAGATTAGACACCACAGAAGAAAAGATTAGTGAATTTTGAAGACATAGCAATATAAATTTCCAAAAAGAACCATATGGAGAAAAAGAAGCTATTTTTAAAAACATGAAAGAAAAAGAAAGAAAATGAATGAGCTGTTGAACAACTTTAAGCTTTCTGATACATGTGTAATTGGAGTTACTGAAGAGAAAGAGGGTGTAGGGGTAAAAAACCAAAAACCAAACTCACTGTCATCAGTTAGTATTTGAGACCTTAAAGATTTGCTTCACCAAAGGAACATTAAGCCAAGCCAAACCAAACCCACTGCTGTCAAGTCCACTGCCTAAGGCATTTGACTGCTAACCAGAAGGTTGATGGTTCAAACCCACCAGCAGCTCCTCAGAAAGAAGATGGGGCAATCTTCTTCTGTAAAGATTTACCGCCTCGGAAACCCAATGAGGGTCAACATGAGTCAGAATCGACTCCATGGCAGTGAGTTGTTTTTGTTTTAATACGGCAGAATAGAACTGCATCATAGGGTTTCCAAGGCTATAAATCTTTACAGAAGTACATTTTTCTTCTGCAGAGGAGTTGGTGGATTTGATCTGCTGATGCTTCTGTTAGCAGTCAAGTACTTTCACCACTGTACCACAAGAGCTCCTTGATTCAGTATACCTGGGGCAGAAATGCAATCTCTCAGCAGGGGATCAAGCCAGAATGAACTAATTTGAAGCCCTGCTGCTATCATGGCACTGATCACAAAAATAGAAAACAATAAATGCTAGTGAGGATATGGGGAGATTAGAATCCTTACCAATTGCTAGCAGGACTACAAAATGGTGCAACCACTATGGAAAACACTATGGCATTTCTTCAAAAAACTTGAAATTGAACTATCTTATGATTCAGTAATACCATTCTTAACCTAGAGACCTAATAAAAGTGACAGGAACGGACATATGCACTCCTACGTTCATTGTAGCATTATTCTCAATAGCAAACAGATGAAAGTAACCTAAGTGCCCATCAGTGGATGAATGGATAAACAATATGTGATACATACACACAGTGGAATACTATGCAACTATAAAGAATAAATGTGAGTCATGAAAGCATAATGCGAGTGAATCTGAAACATATTACGCTGAGTGAAATATAAGGCAATCACAAAAGGACAAATATTGTATGATTTCATTTTTATAAAAAGGCAAAAATAGATAACATATAGAAACTAGTGTTCACTGGTAGTTACCAGAAATGGGAGGTAGAGAGAAACATTTGTTATTTCTGGTGATGGGAAAGGTAACACAAAGCAGCTTGACAAAGGCAAATGACCCCACTAATAAGTAATAAGAAAAAAAGGACATTTTTGGTAAATGCTAGACCATATATAATTTTGCAAAAACAGCAACAACCAAAAAATATATGTGAGGTTACATATGTGTGTATGTATGCATATACACCTACTCCTCACTTATCGACTATCTTGCTATCTGATATTTCACATTTATGATGGTAGTAAAAAATCTACTATCCAACTGTTTTTCACATTAACGACATACATCTGTCAGTAATGAACTCCAAGGTATGAGGTGACAGGGACGCTGGCTGTGATGGTTAAGATTTTGTGTCAATTTGGCTCGGCCATGATTCTCAGTGGTTAGCAGTTTTGTAATGACGTAATTTGGCAGTTATATAATAATGTAACTTGGCAACTATGTAAAGATGTAGTCATCCTCCATTTTGTGATCTGATGTGGTCATCCTCTATTTTTGCATAATGCCAGTTTTCACACAATGACCTGGTATTTGGAACCTAACTATGTCAGTAAGTGAGGAGTAGGTATATGAGAATACATATGTGTGTGTATATATGCATTGTTGTTACGTGCTGTCGAGTTGGTCCCGACTCATAGCGACCCCTCCTTGGGTTTCCGAGGCAGTATCACTACGGAAGTAGATGGCCCCATCTTCCTTCCGAGGAGTAGCTGGTGGGTTAGAACCGCCAGCCTTCTGGTTAGCAGTCAAGTGCCTTAGGCACTATGTTACCAGAGCTCCCGTGTATATACATATATGTATTTGAAAAAAAAAAAAAACACCAACTTACTGCCATCGAGTCAATTCAACTCATGGCAACACCTCCCTGGATTTCCAAGGAGGTATCTCTACGGAAGGAGATCACCCAATCTTCCTTCTGAGGAGAGGCTGGTGGGTTTGAACCACCAGCCTTCTGGTTAGCAGTCAAATGCCTTAGGCACTACGCCACCAGAGCTCCCAAGTATATATGAACATACATGCACACACACACATGTATATACGTATAGTCTCAAAGACTATCAACATATATGTATATGTATATACATGTGCGTGCATGCGTGTATGTTTATATCTATAATAAAGCACATAAGGGCGCAGTTACTGATACTTCTTAGACATAACTAAACACCTCATGGGATTGGTTGTCTGGATTGGAGACTTAGGACTACAGTCTCATGGGACAACTCAGTCAATTGACATAATATAGTTCATAAGTTTATATTCTACATCCTATTTTGATGAGTAGCATCTGCAGTCTTAAAAGCTTGCAATAGCCATCTAAGATACAACTACCAGTCTCTTCTCATCTAGAGCGTAAGAGAAGGAAACCAAAGACTCAGAGAAGAAACTAGTCTACTAGACTAACAGTCTATACGAACAGTGGCCTCATCTACCCTGAGGCCAGAAGAACTAGGTGGTGCCTGCCTACCACTAATGACCATTCTGATCAGGGCCACAATTGATGCGTCCTGATAGAAGGAGAGAAAAAGTAGAACAGAACTAAAACTCTTAAAAACTGCAGACTTTCTGGACCAGTTGAAACTAAAGGACACCCCAAGACTATCACCCTGAGATACTCCATAAATTATGAACCAAAAACACCCCCTGAGGTCACCTTTTAACTAAATAACAGATTGGCTCATATAATAAAGAATATTACCTGTTAACACTGCACACCTTTTAAAAATGGTATCTCTCACTTTCTTTGTGTCTATGTGTATATATATTTAAACCATTGGCCAACAATTACACTAAAGCAAAGACGAAAAGGTAAGGGGTCAGGAAAACTGGACTACTGGAAATGGAACATCCAGAATGGAATTAATGAGAATGCTGACACATTATGAAAAATGCAACCAATGTCACTGAACAATTTGTGTCAAAATTTAAAATGGGAACCTAATTTGCTGTGTAAATTTTACCAAAAACACAATAAAATATTATTTAAAAAAAGAAAAGAAAAGAAAGAAATAGAAAGGTCAGAGGGACATGTCAAATGATATCAAAGGGATGCAACTAGACAAGTTTAGTGGGAAATTCTACAAGACAAATAACTTCATTTCTTCATCAAATAAATTGTAAGGAAGAAAAAAGAGAGGAGACGTATAGATAAAAATGCTTAAAAAGATGTACCAACTACCAATTATAATATATGGATAATATTTAAGATCATGATTAGACTAAACAAACTGAAAAAAAAAATAGACAATTGGAGATATTTGAATATGACTAGATACTTGATTACATGAAGACATTATTGTTAATTTGTTGAGGAATGATGATGTTATTGTGTGATATTTTAAAAAGAATCTATATTTTAGAAATAACTCTGAAATACTTGTGGATGAAGTAGCCTGATATCTGGGATTTGCACCAAAATTTTATGGAGAAAAGTGATGAGCAGAAATAAGATTCAGCCATAGTAGGTAACTATTGAAACTGGGAAAAAAAAAAACCAAACCAAACCCATTGCCATGGAGTCGATTCTGACTCTATTGACCCCACAGGAAAAAGCAGAACTGCCCCCATAGGCGTTCTATGGCTGTAAATCTTTACTGAAGCAAACTGTCTTATCTTTCCCCTGCAGAGCAGCCATTGAGTTCGAACCACCAACCTTTTGGTTAAGTGGAGGCTAATTATACTATTCAGATTATTACTGTGTATGTATGGAATTTTCTATAATAGAAAGGGTTTTTTCTTAAAAGAGAGTTTGATTCAGAGAAATGGTGAGGCAAGAGATTGTTGTTTTTCATCATAAGCCCTCTCATACTAGATATTTGATTTTTATTTTTAGATATATTCATTTATTTTATTACCTAAGGAACTGGTCCTATTAAATGAAAGAATATTCACAAGTTAAAATTTTTTAAAGAGTCTATGATTCAGTTCTAAAATGAATGGTACATACTAGCAACTCTCAAAGCATTGTCTATGGATGCCTGAAAGGCTCTCAGACCCTTTCAGGGGGTATGTGAGGTCAAACTATTTTCATGATACCAGTAAGATGTTATTTGTCTTTTTTACTGTGCTGACATTTGCAGTGATGGTGCACAAGCGATAGTGGCTAGAAAGGATGGAGTCCTGGCATGAATCAAGGCAGAGCCACTGGTGTACTAGTAGTCACTGGAGACTTCACTGCCACTTACTTGCATGTATATATTAAAAAAAAAAAAAAGTCAGATTCACTTAAGGATGTCCTTGATAAAGCAGTAAAAATTATTACTTTTCTTAAACCATGACCCTTGAATACATTTCTTTTTAATATTCCGTATGATGAAATGAGATGTAGTCAAAAGCACTTCTGCTGTATATCAAAGTTTACTGATTGTAAGAAAAAGCCTCACATGAGTTGCAAAATGAACTAGCTGCTTTTTCATACAACACCACTTTTATTTGAAAGAACGACTGACAAACAATGGTTATTTGCCAGATTTGGGTATTTGGCAGACATTTTCTTGAAAATGAACAAAGTAAGCCTTCACTAGAAGGAAAGCAACTCAATGTATTTGCTAGCAATGTTAAAATTCAAGCTTTCAAGCAAAAATTAGAGTTTTGGAAAATTTGTTTCTGCCACCATGAGCTTCTCTGCTTCCCTACACTTAAAAGACTTTCCTAATGCACTCAGTTGGTGATATTAACAAGTATGATTTCTTGATATTATAAATTGTCAACATTTGGAAGATCTGCATAACTCAGTGAACCAATATATTCCAAATGCATGAAGTTGCAAAACCGTGCATGGATCAAAGATTCATCTAAACTGCAAGATGGCTATAGCAAGCTGAATGGTGGCCCCAAAAGAGATATGTCCATTTCCTAACCTGTAGAACCTGTGAATGTGACTTTATATGGAAAAAGTCTCTATAGATGTAATTTAGGATCTCAAAACAAGGTCATCCTGCAAGTCCAGTGACAAATGTCCTTCTAAGAGACAAAAAGCTCTATTAGCATAGTGCCTAAGGCACTTCACTGCTAACCAGAAGGCTGGAGGTTCAAATCCACCAGCCACTCCTTGGAAGGAAGGTTGGGCAATCTATTTCTGTTGTGATACCACCTCGGAAACCCAAGGAGGGGTCACTATGAGTCGGCTCCAACTTGATGGCACATAACAACAACAACAACAACAACAAAAGACAGAAGAGAAGAACAAAGAGACACATGGAGAAATCCATGTGAGGACAGTGGCAGTTATTTGGCCAAAGCCAAGGAGCCAGAAACTGGAAAAGGCAAGGAAGGATTCTCCTCTAAGCTTTCAGAGGGAGTGGAGCCCTGCTGATACTTTGCCTTCAGAACTATGAGAGAATACATTTTTGTTGTTTCAAAGTCACCCAGTTGTTACAACAGCCCTAGGGAAAGAATATAATTAATGTAATTTAGTAAAAAAAGTTTGTTGATAAGGATTCAGAGTTCATAGTTGCATATAATCTTTAAGAAACTACTGGGGGATTCAAAATGGAGTCTCATCAGTAAACACCACGCTATTTCCCTCTAGCATCTAAGTGCTTGAAAAACTAGGTACAGCAGTTTAAATTAGGGATTTTGGTGCTCTGAAAAGCTCACTGAATCAGAGTACACCAAACACAGAAAAGTAGAATTAGAGGAAAGGCACAGGGAGATTATTTAAGAAAGAGCTACCAGACGGAGGACAGACAGGCAGCCAAGAGAGGCCATTGGAAATTTCCCTGGGGCAGTCACTGACTGGCGGGCAAGGGTAGCCACTTGAGATCCCCGTGAGCCAAGAAAGAAGACAACCTATATCACTATACCAGTGACCACTCCAACATCCCAGGAGGCAGCCCCAGTGATCTGCCTCCAGCACCTGATTTTGTTGGTAATTTGGGTCACCAGGGTGCAGGCAGGCGCGTGCAGCACCACTGAGACTCAAGCGGAGAACTGACTGTTGTGCCAGGAGGGCGAGCTTGCTCCCCTCTCAGCAGGTCACTGAGTGGGTTTGGGTCAGCCTGGGAGACATTGTGCTTATCTTTGTCACTGATATTGGGACCACAGTTTACTAGCAGGTACTCCCCCCACTCCAACACAGCTGAAATCATGCGCATCTTTGGCGCCACAGGTGGGCAGTATCACAAACTAGTGAGCCATTAGTGGTCTGGCGGAATTGCGCCAGCGCCATGGGCAGACAGCGCAGGGAGAGAGAGGAAGCTGCGGCTGACTGCGGTCCCGGGAATTTGCCTTATATTGGCTTTTTGGCACCTAAGGGCCTTGGAAGCAAGGTCCTTGAGTGTGCCTGAGCCTAGCGGAAAGTGATGACTCCCTAACAACAGGAATCCTTGCTGAGATTGAGCTGTGGTCTTGTAAATAACTACGTCATCAATAATAGCCTGTGCAAAGCCCTAGAAACCGACCCTAGCAACACCAAGTTTTCCTTCTTCTGCTCCCACCTCCTCCATCAATAACTTCACTCATTCGACAGAAGAAACCATATTCAGCCAATAACCATAAAACCTCCCGCTTCGAACTCTAAACCCTCTTTACAACAAACAGAAATACATATCCACATTTCACACAGTGATTCCACCATCACAAAGAAAACAGCAGAGCAACCCAACACACCTGAATCATTAATAAAATAAAACACACCACCTTGACCTTTTCAAAATATTAAACCATAATCAATTGATGCAGAAAAGGCATTTGATAAAATCCAACACCCATTTCTGATCAAAACTCTCAGCAAAATAGGAATAGAAGGGACATTCCTCAAC
>NW_006921839.1:1971018-1993329 GCF_000298275.1 Orycteropus afer afer
CAATCTCTCCACAACCTCGCCAGCATTTGTTATTTTCTGTCTTGTTGAACTTTGCTACTAGTGCTGGAGCAAGATGGTATCTCATTGTTGTTTTGGGTGGTTATGTTTTTGTGTCAGTTTTGCTGGGCCTGGTTGAGTGGCTGCGCAACTGGTGGTAGTTATTTCCCATGATGAGCCTGGCAATCAACTCCATGGTGGGATCTACCACAAGCAGCTGAGTAGCTGCTCTTGGGATATGGTTTGCTTCCTGTATTTAAGGAGAAGCTTTGAGAATGGCCTCTAGCCTATGGCACGCTTGGACCCTGCATGTAGCCATGTCATTGCTCAGCAGCCTGCTATGCTCTGCCAACCTTGGGACTTACAATGGACTTAAGTTAATGGCCTACTGTGTGGTTTGGCAACATTGGGACTGTGCCTTTTATTTGTCAACCTTGGGGCTTCTCAGCCTTAGCAGCCAGCAGCTGTCTGAGTGAAGAAATGCCACTAGTTCCAGTGGGCCAGGAGCAGGAGGCAGAGCTGGACCCCAAGGTTGAGGGGCTTTCACCCAGCCCCTAGAGGCTGGCACTTTCAACTTGGACTTAAAACCTCCCAATTGTAAGAATAAACTCCTGTTTGTTAAGGCCATCCCATTTGTGGTATATTTCTTGTCAGCACAGCACTAGGTAACCAGAACAACACACTCCATGGGAAGAAGATGAGGCAGTTGGCTTTTGTAATGATTTACTGCCTTGGAAACCCTATGGAGCAGTTCTAGCCTGTCCTATAGGGTTGCTGTGAGTCAGAATCGATTCGATGGCAGTGGGTTTGTTTTTTTGTTATTCAAATACCTATTTCTGTGAGGTTATATATATATATATATAAAACTCATTGCCATTGTGTGAATTCTGACTCATCATGAGCCTGTAAGACAGAGTAGAAATGCCTTGCAGGATGCCCAAGGATATGAATCTTGATGGAAACAGACTGCCTCATCTCTCTCCCATAGAGCAGCTGGTGGGTTGGAACTGCCAACTTTCAGGTTAGCAACCAACCAAGTGCTTAACCACATGAAAATGGGCTCTTAAACATATATGTTGTTGCTGTTGTCAGCTGCCATCAAGTCAAACATAAATATATAAATTACATATATATTTAAACTAAAAAACATAACAGCTTGAATACAGTAGCAGGTATAAGGATTCAGCTATTAAGCCATACATTAAAGATCTGCAAAAAACATAAATTAATTCCAGTCTTCTCACTAATTATTTTTCAGTTTTGAAAAAAATGACTTTTCATACCAAGTATGTTTGATGGTAATTTGTAATGACATGTTTTGGTCCTTTAGTGCTGCTACAGAGCTCTGGTGGCGTAGTGCCTAAGGCATTTGACTGCTAACCAGAAGGCTGGTGGTTCAAACCCACCAGCCACTCCTTGGAAGGAAGATTGGGCAATCTACTTCCGTAGTGATACCTCCTCAGGAACCCAAGGAGGATCGGACTTGACAGCAGTGAGTTTGGCTTTTGTTTTTTTGTGTCACTATAACAGAAATGCTACAAGTGGAGGGCTTTAACAAACAGGAATTTATTTCTCACAGTTCAGTTGGAAGTCCAAGTTCAAAGTGCTGGCTCTAGGGGCTGGGGTTCAGCTCTGCCTCTTATTCCAGGCCCACTGAAGCTAGAGGCATCTTAGCTGCTGGCTGCTGAGGCTGACAAACCCAAGGTCAGCAGGTAAAATGGCACCATCAGAAGATCATCAGGAAACATGGCAGGCCACTGGTTATGAAAACCAAAACCAAACTCACTTCCATTGAGTCAATTCCAACTCATAGCGACCCCTATTGAGTCTCCAAGGTAGTAAATCTTTATGGAAGTAGGTTGCTCCATCTTCCTTCCACGAAGCAGCTCATAGGTTTGAATTGCCAACCTTCTTGTTAGCAGTCAAATGCTGTAGACATTGCACCACCAGAGCTCCTTTCTGCTTATAAAGACCTGGCCAAATGCAGGATCAAGATGTGCCAAAAGCTAGAGACCTTTCTCAATGCTTCTCCTTATATACTGGAAGCGGCCCACCCCCGAAGGCAACTACTTAGCTGCTCACAGATTTCACTGTGGAGGTGATTACAATCTCATTATGAGGCATAACTACATCCAGCTGCCCAGCCACTCAAACTCACAGCCCAGCCAATTTGACACACAACCTTAACTACCATAGAGCATATTATGTTTAGTGTAATTAAATATTTTTTAATTTTTCAGTGTTAGTTTCTACTATAGAAAGTATCAACAACCTACATAAATACAAACTCTTTAGAGTTCCCAATAATTTTTAAGAATGTAACAGTGTCCTGAGGAGCCCCGGTGGCACAGTGGTTAAAGTGTCTGGCTGCTAACCGAAAGGCTGGCGTTCGAAACCACCAGCCGCTGTGTGGGAGAACGCTGAGGCAGGCAGTCTGCTTCTATGAAGATTTATAGCCTTGGAAACTTTCTAGGGTAGTTCTACCCTGTCCTATAGGGTTGCTATGAGTTGGAATCAACTCAGCGGCTGTGAGTGAGTACTGAGACCAAAATGTTTGAGAATGGCTGATAAATACAATCAGTGAAAGAGTACAGACAAGTAGGGGGCTGAAGAGTCAGGAAAAGCAGGAGGTAGGTAAAATTTCAATTATTTTGAACTATGAATTGGATTGTCAGGGGCAGGAAGGAAAAGAAAAGTCCTTCCAAGCAAAAGAATACCATATATCATACACTTACAAGCAGGGGAAACTGGGCTAACAGTATATAAATATGTCACCTTTCATATCCAGATTACTATATTTTTAAAATGGTAGATCCATGACTCATTTTCATGATTTTTGGTCAGTCTTTTGGCTATCCATAACTTAAAAGGTTTTTTGTTTGTTTTGTAAATGTGGATACCATGCTATTGTTCTCCAAGTAGATGGAATGTATTGTTTTAAATACTAAACTAGTACCCACAACTCTCTTCAGTCTTTTTTTTTTTTTTTTTAATTGTGATTTGGGTGAAAGTTTACAGAGTAAATTGGTTTTCCATTCAACAATTCATATGCATCTGTTTTGTGACATTCACTGCAGTCCCCACACTGTAACAGCACTCTTCCTACTTCCTCCCTGTGTTTCCTGTTTCCATTCGTCCCTCTTTCTTATCCACTCCTGCCTTCTGAGCTTTAGCTGTACTTTTAATCTTGAATGGTTGGTTATTCTAATGAATGCATACTTTCCCTGGTGTTATTGTTTACCTTACGGACCTGTCTACCGCTTGGCTGAAACTCATAGGGGTGAGTCAGTTCCAGGCCTGAAGAGTGTCTAAAGGACATGGTCTCAGGAGTTCCACTAGTCTCTATCACACCAGTAATCCTGGTCTTTTTTAAATCATTTTGAGTTTTGTTTCACATTTTTCTCCCACTCTATCTAGTACCTCTATGGTGACCCCTTTCAGAGTAGTCAGCAGTGATAGCCAAGCACCATCTAGTTCTTCTGGTCTCAGTGTCATAGAGGCTGGGGTTCACATGGTCTATCAGTTCTTTGGACCAATTGTTTCCTTGCATTTTTTTATTTTCTTCACTCTTCTTTGCTCCTGATAGGGAGAGACAAATAATGGCACTTAGTCTTCTCAGAGGCTTGATACATTTCTGTTCACTCTGCCTAGAACATTCATCCCTCTACTTTTTTTTTTTTTTTTTTCCCCACTTAACTCCAACACAATCTTTGGGAATCAGCCTGAATTGTACTTACTCAGGGAAGTTTTATGTGACCCTGGCCTTAGGTAAACTAACCAGTTGCCATGGAGTCAATTCCTACTCAAAGCAACATTTTGTGTATCAGAGTAGAAGTGTGCATGGTCCAGTGTTTTCAAGGGCTGACTTTTTGGAAGCAGATCACAAGACCTTTCTTTCGAGGTGCTTCTCAATGAACTTGAACCTCTGACCTTTTGGTTAGCAGATGACTGGGCTAAATATTTGAATTCTAGCCTTAAGCTTGGACCCCTCCTATATTCTCATAATAGCATATATTTATCTTTCACATCACTTATCACATAAATATAAGTAAGCACTTCTTATGACTGTTTTATGACTAAGCATCAGAAGGGCAAAGACTGTGTCTATCATATTCACTGCTGTATCTGCAGAGCTTAGTGCGGTGCCTGACACGCTGGGGTCACCCAGTGGGTGAGTGAAGGAATGCTGTTTGTCAACACAACATAACATAGATAAAGGTTCAAGGTCTGTGAAGGTGTCCAGGAAGCATTCTGAATACTAAGGCAACAGACATCCACAAGAGACATACCAGCTCTTATGGACTGAACTCTTATGGACTGAATTTGTTCCCCAATAAAGATATATTGAAATACTAACTAACTGGTATATGTAAACATAAGTTTGTTTAGAAATAGGGTCTTTGAAGGTGTTATCAGTTAAATTAATATGAGGTCATACCAGAGTAGGGTGGGTTCTAATCCAATATGAATGGTGTCCTTTATAAAAGACAGAAGAGACACAGACAGAGAAGATAGCCGACCATCACAGAGGTATGCAGCAGCTATAAACCAAAAGTTGGAAGACAAAAAAAAAAGAGATCTTCCTCTAGAGCCTTTGGAAAGAACATAGCCCTGCCCATACCTAAAATTTGGAATTCTAGCCTCCAAAACTGTGAAATAGTAGATTTCTATTCTTATAAGTTATCAAATATCTGGTACTTTGTGACCAGCAGCCCTAGGAAACTAATACATCAGCAAATCCGTAATCTTGGTGATAAAGTCTCACTGGTTTTTAATACCCCTTAAAACACTGGACTAAGAGGGTGGGGACATAACTCTAGTTCTGGATCAATCATTAACTACCCAAACTCACTGCCATCGAGTCATTCCAACTCATAGCAACCCTATACAGCAGAGCAGAACTGCCCCATAGGGTTTCCAAGGCTGTAAATCTTTCATGGAAGCAGATCGTCTCATCTTTCTCCTGTGGACTGGATGGTGGGTTCAAACCATGTGCCTTTTGGTTAGCAGGCCAATGCTTTAACCATAGTGCCACCAGAGCTCCTTCCATTACTAACAATACAAAAATGGCACAGGCTCCTTAACTAAATTCTCTCTCATTTCTCATCTGTTAATGCAGAAATTATCCAAAGCCAAAACAGGTAATAATTTAAACAGAAAATCCCTAATCTGTGAATGTCTCAAACATATAAACCAACTCTACCCCAAGCTGCTGGGACCCTTGTCTGTCTTTGATAGAGGGTCAACTACAACTTTCACACTCAATTCCATTGAAGCTGTAGAATCCCCACCTCCAGGTCTCTGAAGTTTTTTCCTACGCTACAGTAGGATGTTATTAAGCAAAGACCCAAAGAGAGCAATTGGAGTCCAGAAATCCAGGGGCATTTGAAGTCTAAGGGTATTATTAATAATCTTGAAATTTAGTTAGAAGTTAAGAAGTAATATCTGCTACTTCTAGGAGAAAGTATACAACCAAACTACAAATGAACAACTAGAGAGAATGGGATCACAGAGCTCTGGTGGTGCAGTGCCTAAGATAGCTGACTGCTAACCAGAAGGTTAGCAGTTCACACTCACCAGCCGCTCTGTGGAAGGAAGACGGGGCAACCTACTTCCATAAAGCTTTACCACCCTGAAAACCCAATAGGGGTTGCTATGAGTTGGAATTAACTCGATGGCAGTGGGTATGTGTATGTGTGTGTGGATATATATATATATATCCACACACACACACAGCTCCCTCCTATTATATACATATACACATATATATATATGTATGGGAGCTCCTATTATACACACACACATACACACACATATATGTATAGGAGCTCTGGTGGCATAGTACCTAAGGCATTTGACTGCTAACCAGAAGGCTGGTAGTTCAAACCCACCAGCCACTCCTCGGAAGGAAGGTTGGGCAATCTACTTCCGTAGAGATACCGCCTCGGAAACCCGAGGAGGGGTCACTATGAGTCGGAGCCGGCTCAACAGCAGTGAGTTTGGTTTTTTTGGTTATATATATTATATATATATATATATTTTAGGAGCTCTAGTAGCATAGTGCCTAAGGCACTTGACTGCTAACCGGAGGGCTGGCGGTTCAAACCCACCAGCCACTCCTCAGAAGGAAGATGGGACAATCTACTTCTGTAGTGATACTGCCTTGGAAAGCCAAGGAGGGGTCACTATGAGTCAGGTCCAACTCGATGGCACACAACAACAACAACATATATATTTTATTTTTTAATTTTGAAAGTTGGGGAAGTATGCTATGTGGAGAAAAGAAACATCTGTCTCATCAATTTACAGAGTACCCTTAACTGTTCTCTCTGCACATTGCTTAGTCATCTATCTTGACTACTCGTATGACTCTGGGCAATACTCTGTCTTGATTACTGACCCTTATGTGGGATAATACTGTAAGAAATGGTAGTGAGTGTCATGTGAGAGCATATATGGAAATGGATTAAGTGCAGAGGTTAAAAGTGAATGGCTCTATAGAATCTACAGAATTCTGGCCATTGCTTCTTAAAAACTGTGTAACCTTGGGTGAGTTTTAACTTCTTTTTGCCTGGGTTTCCTTATGTGAAAAATACAAATAATAGTAGTACCTATCTCTATGGTTGTTGTGATGATTAAGTATAATAATGTTAGTACAATACCTAGTGCTAGAGATAAAGGAAGCATTCAATATGTATTAGCTGGTTTTTTCAAAATGCTCTGTGATTTTTAGAGATTTTCACCTAATATTATCTCATTTGATCATCTCAGAAACCTGCGACTTCCTCACTCTCCTCAAACTTCCTACCCCTTTCCTTTTCCTTCTGTATCAATCCTCTAGTGTGACTGAAAACATACAGATCATCATGCTTAAACTCCCTCAGCATCCCCCACATTCTCAAACCCCTGGTATAAGTATCTGAGCTCCCTTCTCCAGGTCAATTAGATAACTCCTCTTCTCTTTCTAGCAAAAACAACTTGCATTTCTCTGATCACAGCATGCTTCAAGTTCTCTCTGCCTAAAACATTCTGCCTCCCAGTAACTCCTGCTCCTTTCTCTGGATTCATTTCAGCTGTGACATCTTATTAACGAACTTTCTCTCTGACCATCTTCACAACCTAGGAGGTGTCCCCATTTGTGTTGCCACAGTCCCCTCACTTTACCTCTATCCTAAATTCATAATATCATATGATAATTGTCTTTTTCCATGCTTATTTTCTTTAAACCCTCAAAGCCTACCACAGTGTCTGGCACAGAGGGTAAGTGATCACCCCAGTTTGCTTGGGTCTGTCCTAATTTTTTGAGTCCCTGGGTGGCACAAATGGTTAATGCTCGGCTGCTAACTGAAAAGCTGGAGGTTCAAGTCCACCCAGAGGTGCCTCAGAAGAAAGGCCTGGTGATCTTCTTCCCAAAAGTCAGCTGTTGGAAACCTGATGGAGCACAGTTCTATTCTGACGCACATGGGGTTGCCATGAATGGAGTCGACTTGACAGCAACTGTTTTGGTACTGGTTTTAGCACTGAAAATCTTGTGTCCAGGAAACCTGATAGCAACAGGCGGCTGGTCATTCTCTTACACACTCAGTAAATTTCATTGACTGAACATAGATGCTACATTTGCTCTCTTCTCTTTTTTTATCTATTATTTACTCTTCAACCCAACATCATCAGTTTCCACCCCTGACTACCACAGACTGCTCTGACATGGGGCAAATCTAATGGATGGCCAAATGTGTTGGACATTTTATAGTCCTTCTGGATTGACGTCTCAATAAACGATTTTTAATCATCAATGATTCAAGTCTCTGATGGCTACCTGTTGTTTCTCATGGGGAAAACCAAAAAGCAAACTCACTGCCTTCGAACTGGATCCGACTCATAGCAACTCGTCCTTGGGCTTCCGAGGCACTATCACTATGGAAATAGATTGCCCAATCTTCCTTCCAAGGAGTGGCTGGTGGGTTTGAACTGCCAGCCATCTGGTTAGCAGTCACATGCCTTAGGTGCTATGCTACCAGAGCTATGTATGGATGTACATGGATTCACAGCACCATCCAATGTGTTTTACATAATCTTAAATATGCATACTTATGATTTCATTAAAATAATTACAAGATGTGATCAATGACTGCATACATTTTCTGAATGTTTCCAGAAGTCATGATTCATGGTATTAAAAAACTACTTAAAGCAATGAGAAAAACAGCTCTCCTTTTCCAAGAAATCCAAACAAGAAAATTATAATGGTATTTCAGGAAGCTCATAATAAATAACTTTTTTTTTCTTTTAAGCTCTACAAATACATGTACAGAAATAATTTACAAAAGGAATAATATACGAGTATTTAAAGGTACTGAGTACTTTGTTTCTAAAATCAAAAGACTATTGTTTTATATCTTAAAAACTGAGCCTTTCCCTCACACTTTTCATTTCTTAAGACCAAATGTGAAGCACCCTTTATCAAAGAACAATGCCTGAGAGCTGCCTGTTTACATATTCCTCGTTCCCACTAAACTCTAAGTTCTTTGGGGGCAGATCTGGAACTTCTTTCTTACTGCATCTCTAGCACCTACATTAATAGGTGTCTAGCACAGGAAGAGGTAAAAATAAATGTCTGAAGCAGAAAGGGAGGACGGAAGGAAACTTAAAAAGGAACCAAACTTTATAAAGTTGTAAAACAAAGAATTTTTTCGGGGGGGGGGGGCGGGGGGGGCATGTTTTTTTTTTTTTTTTAGGATTTGGGTGAAGATTTACAGAGTAAATTCACTTTTCATACAGCAGTTCACATATACTTTGTCTCATGTCATTGACCAAAATTTACAATGCAGCAGCTCCCCTCCCACTTCCTCCCCATAGTTACCTCCTCCCAGTGTCCGTCCCTTCATACTCTTCTGCACCCTGAGCTATCTCCCTGTGCATAAGCAGCCCTTCCTTCTCCCATGATTGTTCTCTCCAGGGCGTGTGCCTACTTGAGGTAAATGTTTAACTCACATGCCTGTACTTTGTTTGGCTGGAAACCACAGTTGTGGGTTCAATTCCAGACCTGAAGGGCAGCTAGGGGCCATAGTCTCAGTGGTTACACCAGGCTCTATTGGACGGGGTGATCATGTTTTTGCGTCAATGTGGCTAGGTCTGGTTGAGTGGCTGGGCAGCTGTAGTATTCCCCATGATGAGACTGGTAATCAACTCCATGGTGGAATCTACTGTGAGCTCTGAGTAGCTCTGCCTTTGTGTATGTGGTCTGCTTCCCGTATATAAGCAGCAGCTTTGGCAATGGTCTCTAGCGTATGGCACGCTTGGACCCTGTGTGTAGCCGTGTCATTGTTCAGCAGCCTGCCATGCTCTGCTGACCTTGGGACTTATAATGGACTTGGATTAATGGCCTGCCATGTGGTTTGGTAACACTAGGACTGTGTCATTTTATTTGTTGACCGTGGGCTTGTTAGCGTCAGCAGCCAGTAGCTGCCTGAGTGAAGAGATGCCTCTAGCTTCAGTGGGCCAGCAGCAAGAGGCAGAGCTGGACCCCAAGGTCAAGGGACTTTTACACAGCCCCTAGAGCTTGGCACTTGGAACTCGGACTTAACACCTCCAAATTGTAAGAATAAACTCCTGCTCGTTAAGGCCATCCCATTTGTGGTATAGTTCTTGTCAGAGTGGTACTAGGTAACCAGAATGGGGGGCACTATATCAGAAATGTACATAAATTTCATTTGCATAACATTTTCAGATAAGCAGAAAGGAAATGGAAAGCATTGGCAATGAACACCAACTATGAAGTTAAGACTAATAGGATTGCAGTTTCTGACTCATTTTTTTTTTAATTTGTAGAATTTCAAATATCATAGCAAAAAATTAATTCAGCTCCTTAAAGTCATCTTACTTTCAGACAGAAGATGCAGTGAAAATAGGCAAAGCTGAATGCAAAGAAAACTCATTTTGTTGTTGTTGTTGTTGTTCAAACAACCCACTCATCCACTGACACTGAGTTGATTCCAACTCATAGTGACCCTGTAGGACAGAGTAGAACTGACCCATAGGGTTTCCAAGGCTGTAAATATTTATAGAAGCAGATTGTCACATCCTTTTCTTATGGAGTGGCTGGTCGTTTCGTACCAGTGACTTTTGGTTAGCAGCTGAGTGCTTTAAACACTGTGCCACCAGGACTCCTATTTAAACGACAAGAAATCTAAAATTTTCATTTCCCATACTAATATGTACACACATACAAAAACTACTTCCTTCCAGGCAGGGTCTGATATTCCACTGGCAAGTACCAGGACATTCATCCTGTTTTGCATGTATTTAATAAAAGTTTGCTTTATTACTATATTCTGGCAGAAGGAAGACTGGGCAATCTACTTTGGCAAAGATTTACTGCCTTGGAAAGAAATTGAAATTGACTATATCTCATAGCCATGTATATATATATATATATATATATATGTATACACACATACACACACACACATACACATATCTATATATAAAAAAACAGTTGCCATTGTGCCTACTCCAATTCATAACAACCCCATGTGTGTCAGAGTTGAACTGTACTCCATAGGGTTTTCAATGGCTGATTTTTCTGGTGGCAGTATGGTTAAAGCATTGGGCTGCTAACCAGAATTTCAGTGGTTCAAATCCACCAGCTGCTCTGTGGAAGAAAGATGAGGCAAACTGGTTCAGTAGAAGTTTACAGCAGTGGAAACCCTATGGGGCAGTTCTACTGGGTTGCTATGAGTCAGAATCAACTCAATGGCGGTGGGTTTGGTTTTTATATTGTTCTAGTTTTCAGTGGCAAGGGTTTTGGGTTTTTGTTTCCTGAAGTAAACTGCCAGGCCTTTCTTCCAAGGAGCCTGTGGGTGAACTTGAATCTGTAACCTTTTGGTTAGCAGCTGACTGCATTAACTATCTGTACCACCAACAGTTTCCACATAGCTAAATAATTTAGAATTTCTCACATCTTGACCTTTCTGAATAAACTGTTTAAATAATTTCAAAAGCAAACCTTTTATTCTGAGAAAAATTGCCAAAATTTATACAAAATCATCAAACCATTAATTTGAACTAAATTATCTCAAATACTCCTTAAATAGAAAAACATGCAAATCACATTTCAAACAAAATTCAGAAATGAAGCAATTGGCCTGGCAATTCCACTCTCACTCAGATGCATCAGGAGACATGTGTAAGAAGTCATTGTTTGCACTAGGCAAAAAAACTATCAACAACCCAAATATGCATCCAGAGAAGAATAGATGAATAATCTGTGGGACAGTCATACAATAGAATACTATACAGAAGTGCAAATGAATGAACGACAGCTGTACACATCAACATGAATGAATATCACAAACACTATGTTAAAAGTAAGTTTCCCCAAAAAATTATTTCATTAATGTAAGTTTCAAAAAACAGAAAATTCAACCATATACTGTTTAGGGATAAATACAATGTAAAACTTATTTTACAAAGAGTGAAGGAAATAATAAACACAGAAGTTTGTTATGATTACTTGGGGGGATGGAATGAGTTGAACCGAATTGGAGATGAGCACATGGAGAATCTAATTATAGGTAATATTCTGTCTTTTAAACTGGATGGTGGATATATGGTTGTTTGCTTTACTGTTGTCTTAGTTATCTAGTACTGCTATAACAGAAACAACAACAGAAATACCACAAGTAGGTGGCGTTAAAGAATACAAACTTATTTTCTCACAGTTTGAGAGGCTAAAAGTCCAAATTGAGAGCATGACTTTAGGAGGAGGTCCTCCTTCATCTATTTCAGCTGCTAGCAGCCAGCAATATTGGCATTCTTGGACCTACAGATGCATCTGCAGTGTGTCTGTCTTCATATGGCATCTTTTGTGTGTCTCTGTATCTATTCTGGTCTTTGTAACTCAGAAGTGATTAGGTTATTCTGGTATGTCTTCATTAACATAACAAAAGAAATTTTATATCCAAACAGTCATATTTTAGGTATAGGAGTTAGGACTTTAACTTAACTTTTGGGGGACACAGTTTAATCTGTAACAACTACTATTCTTTATATTATACACATATGCTATGAACATTCTTTCATATGTTCTTGATAATATGTTAAAAAATAAGAGTGAATAGTTTATCAAAAATATTTTAAATAATTCAAATCTAAGTACACTAAATGCCTAGAACTTTTTAATTTTAAAATAAAAGTGCATAAATGTAGATTGCTAGCTTAATAAAAAGTGTATCCATAAAGCTACATGATATTTACCTTTAAAATTTAGAATAACAGTCTTCCAAGTGCAAGAAACTCAACCCAGTAACAATTTTCTGTCAGATGAAACAAAACAAAATTTGACAATTATATTTTTATTGTCCAAAAGTAGATAATGTAATAAACTGTATTTAAGAATTATTTTCTGAATAATACAAAATGGATTCATTCCTTGCCCCCTTTATATTTCTTCACCATTCTCCCACAACTAGAATACTAGTAAGAGTTTCATAGGACATAATTTAATAGCAAAGTCAGAAGTCCCTAATGAAAATTCTGACATGATGGCTTTCAGATTGATGAGCCTACCATCTTTGTAAAAGTAACTCAGACAAACAGATGACAGTAATACCAGGCAGCTTTCAAAATTAAAATTGATGAGTCTGCTCCTACTACTTGTCAAGGTAGTTTATTGATCTCACAATTAGGCATGTTAAAGGGACTATTTCAGGGTTATACTGGACTGGTTCTATGGACCTTCTAGAAGGAAGACTACATCAGGTCCAGGAGGATCACAATGCTGATAATACAGGGACAGCATTAAACATTTCCCTAAGGCAAGATAAGCTCGATATATTTATAATGCATTAACATAAAAAGAAAGAATCTATCAAGGCTTCAACATATGTTCAAACTCCCCTTGGCTATTTCAAAGCAAATAATTTATTTCAAAAATGTGGTGTTTCCCTCCAGCAACTTACTATTGTTTTTATAGGTTTCTAATTCAGCATGGATATGATCAATTATTTAGAAAACTCTGAGCATTAAATAAATACCACTTCAGTGGCAGTGTTTTTTAATTTACCAAAACTATCTCCAAATTAAATCTTCTAAGAATTAGAACCAAGGATCTATATTATATAATTTTCTACTGAGAGTTTTGAATCAGCAGAACTTCCTGAGTAAGTAGGAGGAAAAGGCACTGTGCTAGATGCTTTACATATCTGAATAAAAGGAGCTAACATTTATGAAGCCAAGCAGAGTACGAAGGACATTACATACATTATTTCATGTAATCCCTAAAGGAAAATCTTACCATCTCCATTTGAAAGATGTAGAAAGTAAAACATTAAGTAACTTGCTTAAATCCACTGGAATAGAGACCCTATAGGACAGAGTCAAAGTAGCCCATATTTCCAAAGCTGTAAATCTTTACAGAAGTAAACTGCCACAGCTTTCTCCTGGTGAGCAGTTGGTGGGTTTGAACCACTGACCTTATGGTTAACAACTGACCAGGTAACCACTGTGCTATCAGGGTTCCCCTAATTTCAAGCCTGTTGTTGCTATTGTTATGTGCCTTCGAGTCAGACCCGACTCACAGCGATCCCTCCTTGAGTTTCCAAGGCAGTATCACTATGGAAGTAGATTGCCCCATCTTCCTTCTGAGGAGTGGTTGGTGGGTTTGAACCGCCAGCCTTCTGGTTAGCAGTCAAGTGCCTTAGGCACCACGTTACCAGAGCTCCTAACTTCAAGCCTAGGGTGCTTAACTTTAATGCTTCTGTTCTATCTGTCATGCTATGCTACAAAGCACACTGCATTAATCTTTAGGATAGAACAACTAGAAAAGAACTCACCAAAGACATGCAAGAATGAAAAAATACAATCAACCAACTTGATTTTATGTATATATGGAACACTTCACCAACTACAGCAAAATTTACATTCTTCTCCAGCGCACATGGAACATAGTCCAGAAAAGACCATGTATTAGGCCATTAAGCAAGCCTCGATAAGTTTAAAAGCATCAAATTACTCCACATCATCTTCTCAGATCACAATGCTATAAAATTAGAAAACAACAATAGGATGATAAGGAAAAAAAAAAAAATCAAACATATGAAACTGAGTAACACCCTGCTTGAAAACTACTTGGTAATTATTGTGGTTGTTGGGTGATGTTGAGCCAGCTCTGACTCATACTGACATAAGTACAACAGAAGGAAACACTGCCTGGTCCTATGTCAATCCATCTCATCTAGGGCCTTCCCCTGTATCACTGACTCTTTACTTTATCCAGCATGATATCCTTCTCCAAGGACCAGTCCCTTCTGATAACATGACCAAAGTATGAGAGACAAAGTCTGGCCATTCTTGCTTATAAAGAACATTCTGGACGTACTTCCTCCAAGACAAGATTTGTTTGTTCTTCTAGCAATCCATGGTACATTCAATATTCTTCACCAACACCACAATTCAAATGCATCAATTCTTCTGTGGTCTTCCTTATTCATGGTCCAGCTCTCACATGTATATGAGACTACTGAAAAGACCATGGCTTGGGTCAGGGGCACCTTACTCTTCAAAGGTACATCTTTGCTCTTAAACACTTTAAAGTGTTATTTCTTCTATTACTGGATAATGGAAAGAATAAAAAATGAAATTTAAGAATTCCTTCCATCAAATTGAGAATGAAAACAAAACATAACAAAATATTTGGAACACAGCAAAAGCAGTAATCAAAGAGCAATTTATAGCAATAAATGCACACATCAAAAAAAGAAGAAAGAGCCAAAATCAACACCTTAACCCAGTATCTCCAAGATGTAGGAAAAGAGCAGCAAAATAAGCCTACAGTCTTAATAAAATAAAGTAATGAAGATTTCAGCAGAAATAAACAGAAAACAATAGAAAGAATCAGCAAGTCTAGAAATTGGTACTTTAAAAAGATTAATAAAATTGACAAACAAAGGAAATTAAGGAGAAGATGCAAATAACAGGAAAAAGATATGAAATGGGCAATGTCAGAACAGAACCAACTGAAATAAAAAAATAATATCCAGATACTATGAAGAACTGTACTCAAACAAGTTTGAAAACCTAGAAGAAATGTACAGATTTCTAGAAATATACTACCTACACTAAACTAATATAGACTGGGGTAGAGAAGTTGAATAGATCCATAATAGAAGAAGAAATTGAACAGGTCATAAGAAAGCTCCCAACAAAGAAAAGTCCTGGCCCAGATGGCTTCACTGGTGAATATTACCAAAGAGAAGAGCTGTCACCAATTCTACTTAAACTATTTCAGAATATAGAAAAGGTGGAAATAGTCTTCAATTCACTTTACAAAGGGGGTATAACCCTGACACCAAAATCAATACTACTGAATTCACATTATGAAGGAAGTATAAACTTGATACCAAAAGTAGGGAAAAAAAAACCCACTGCCATTGAGTCAATTCCAACTCACAGTGACCCCCCCATTGGGTTTCCAAGGCTGTAAATCTTTTCAGAAGTAGATTGCCTCATCTTCCTCCCAGAGAGTAGCTGGTGGGTTTGAACCACCAACTTCCTGGTTAGCAGTTAAATGCCTTACACACTGCACCACCAGAGCTCCTTAGAAAAAGGCAAAGATACTACTAAAAAAGAAAATAATAGTCTAATATCCCTCATGAATATACTCACAAAAATTCTCAACAAAATTTTAGCCACAAGAATCCAGTAACATATCAGAAAAATAATACATCATGACCAAGTGGGATTCATACCAGATATGCAAGGATGGTACAACATTAAAAAAACAACATAATCCACCACATACGTAAAACAAACGAAAAGAACTACATGATCACATCAATCAACTTACAAAAAGCAATTAACAAAATCCAACACCCATTCCTGATAAAAATGCTAAACAAAATAGGAATAGAAGGGAAATTTCTCAACATAATTAAAGGTATATATACCAAATCAATGGCCAACATTATTCTCAATGGGGAAGGACTGAAAGCATTCGCCTTATGAATGGGTTCCACACAAGGATGCCCTTTATCACCACTTCTATTCAATATTATATAGTAAGTCCTAGCCAGAGCAAAAAGGCAAGAAAGGGAAATAAAAGGCATGAAAATTCACAAAGAAGTAAAAGTATCTCTGTTTGCAAATGATATGATCTTATACTTAGAAAATTCCAAAGACTCATCAGAAAAATTATTGCAACTAATAGAAAGATTCAGCAAAGTGGCAGGATACAAGATTAACATACAAAAATCAGTCAATTCCTTTACATTAATGAAGAGAACTCTGAAAAGTGAATCAGGAAAACAATACCATTTACATTAGTCACCCAAAAGATGAAGTACTTAGCAATAAATCTAACCAGAGACACAAAAGACCTATACAAAAAAACCACAGAACAGTTCTATAAGAAATTAAGAGAGATCTACATAAATGGAAGAATATACTGTGTTCATGGATAGGAAGACTCAACATCATGAAAATATCAATACTACCTAAAGTTATCTACAGATAAAATCAATCTCAACCCACATTTCATCACCATTCCTTAAAGAGATGGAAAAACTAATCAATTTCATATGGAAAGCAGAGATCCCAGTTAAGTAAAGCACTACTGGAGAAGAAAAACAAATTAGGAGGCCTCACCCTTAACCAATCTCAAAACCTACTACACAGCAACAGTAGTCAAAACAGCCTGGTGGTACAATGAGAGACACACAGAACAATGAAACAGAATTGAGAACCCTGAAGTAAATTGATCTACCCACAGACAGCTGATCTCTGACAAATGACCAAAACTCATTAAATAGAAAAGAGACAGTCTTTTTAACAAATGGTGCTGGCAAAACTTGGTATTCATTTACAGAAAAATAAAACAGGACTCATATTTTATACCATACACAAAAATGAACCCAAGATAGATCTAAAACCTAAGTGTAAACCTAAAAGTATAAAGATCAACAAAGAAACAATAGGGGAAAAATTTAAGGATCCAAATATAAGGCATAAATACACTATCAAACATAAATAAAAACACTTAAACACCAGAAAACAAAATAGATGACTGGGACCTCCTAAAAATTAGACACTTATGCACAGCAAAAGATTTCACCAAAAGAGTAAAAAGAACCCACACACTAGGAAAAAATTTTGGGAACTATATTTTCAGACAAGAGGCTAATTTCTGAAATTTATAGAAACTTTAATGCCTCAACAACAAAAAGATAAATAATCCAATTAAAAACTGGGCAGAGGACATGAGCAGACATTTCATCAAAGAAGATATTCAGGCAGCCAACAAACATATGAAGAGAAGCTTGTGATCATTAGCTATTAGGAAGATGCATAGTGGCACTGAGGAAGAAGAAGACATAGAGAGGTACACGGGAGGTCCAGACAACAAAGATGAACACTCTGCATATACAGTACTGCGTTGTCAGTGATGGCAAGCATTGATCTACCAGTGGATAGATAGGTGGACAGGCTGAACAATCAGTTATATCTAAGCAGGGGATGGTGTGCCCATGACCATGTATAGGGTTAGCAGACAATGCTTATACATGCATATTTGTATGCACTGTAAGAATGTCCAGGTGTATAGCAGAGCTGACAAGGGGCAAGGTTGTGGTGGCTTCTTGGCCACAGCCAGCTACCCAGAGGAAGTGCATAGTTGTACCTGTGGGCTCAAGACCATGGTTGCAGGGAACATAAAGCTCAATTGGCATAACATACTACACAAAAACATTGTTCTATATCCTACTTTGGTAAGTAGCAACTGGGATCTTAAAAGCTTGCAAGCAGCCATCTAGATGCAACACAAGTCCTTCCTTGTTCAGAGCAAAGAAGAATGGAAAAAACCAAAGATGCATGGAAATAATTAGTCCAAAGGACAGGTAGACCACGTGATCCTCAGCCTATATGATCATGAGACCAGAAGAACTAGATGGTGCCCAGCTATCACTGTCAACCACTTGGAGGGAGATCAATGCATGAGATCCTGGATAGAGTGGGAAAACAATGTAGAACAAAACTCAAAATCATTAAAAAAAAAAAAAAAAAAAAAAAACCCAGGTTTGCTGGTCTGACAGAGTCTGGTGAGACCCCTGAGACTACGGCCTTTAGCCACCCTTCAGTTGTGGAACTGAACTCACTCCTGTAGCTTACAGTCAAACAATAGACAGGCATATGAGGTGAACATTTATATCAGGTAGATACACTCCTTGGGGCAATCAATCACGGGAGAACAGAAAGGCAGTTTGCACAGGGAGACAGCTCAGGGGGCAGGAGTGCATGGGAGGGAAGGACATAGGGAAGAGGTAACTATCAGGAGGAAATGGAAAGAGAGCTATTACATTGTGGGGAATGGCAGTCAATATTATGAGACAAAATGTGTATGAAGTGCTCTATGCAAAATGAATTTGCTCTATAAACTTTTACCCAAATCACAATAAAAATCTTAAAAAGAAAAAAAAAGGAAAGATGCAAATCAAAACAATTATGAGATATCATCTCACTCCAGCATTAATGGGAAAGTTCAAAAAAACAGGGAACAACTAATGCTGCCAACAGTATGCAGAGATTTGAACTCTGTCACACACGGCTGGTGGGACTGTAAAATGGTGCAACCATAACAGAAAATGGTATGTCACTTCCTTAAAAAGCTGGAAATAGAAACACCATATGATCCAGCAATCCCACTTCTAGGTATATATACTCGAGATATAAGAGCTGTGACACAAACACCCATGTTCATCACAGCACTATTCGCAATAGCAAAGAGATGGAAATAACCTAAATGACCATCAACAGAAGACTGGATCAGTAAACTATGGTACATACACTCAATGGAATGCTATGCAATATTAAAGAACAAAGATGAATCTGAAAAATCTCATAACATGGTTGAACCTAGAGGATGTTATGCTGAGTGAAATTAGTCTATCACAAAAGGACAAATTTTGTGAGACCATTATTATAAAGAGTCAAGAAAATGTTTACATACAAAAAGAAATACTCTGATGGTTACCATGAGTGGGAAGGTGTGTTATACTGGGTTCTCTAGAGAAGCAAAACCAGTAAAGCTTATATATATAGAAAGAGAGAGAAATTTATCTTAGAAAAATGGCTCACACACTTATAGAAGCTGGCAAGTCCCAAGTTCTTGGATCAAACATCAAGCTGGAGGTTTTTCCCAATTCTTAAGCTAGCGAGCTTAAGATTGGCAGGCAGTATACTAGCTGTTGACTCCAACAAACGATGAATCCAAGATCTACAGGTACAATGGTGGACCGTTTGCTCACAGACAGTTGTAGGCAGCATAACAGAATCCCAATCCACAGAAGAGTGTCTCTTTTTCCATAAATATACTGGAAGCAGGCCACACCCCTAGGGAAACTCCCTTTCAATGGAGTGGCTGCTCAAAACATATACATCTGATCCCATCATGGGAATGACCCACCTCACAATTGCTTAAACCACACAGAATTGTGGTCCAGCCAAGTTGACACACAGCTCCAACTATCACAGAGGGGAAGGGAGGGTAAACCACTAACTAGAGGTTAGGCACATATTAACTTGGGTGAAGGGGAAGACAATATACAAAAGGGGATATTGGTTTTATAGATTACTTTTTAAATTTTAATTTCTTTTTCTTAAAGAAGTCTGCAAGGTTAGTATTATATTTATACAGTATTAAAACAGCAACTTGAAAGTGGACCCAAATCACCATTCTGTTTTTTATTGACTTAGCACCTAAAGCTGCTTCAAATTTTCTGCGGCTTTCTTTTCTCATTGTGCAGCTCTCACATGCTGGGCAATGAATGAGGCTATTGAAAATACTATGGCTTGAGTCAGAGCTAAGTGACCTCTGATCTTTAACACTTTAAAGATGTCTTTTGCAGCAGATATGCCCAGTCCTATGTTGTTAGGTGCTGTCGAGTTATCTCAGACTCACAGCGACCCTATACACAGCAGAACGAAACACTGCCCAGTCTTGTGCCAGCCTCACGATCCTTGCTATACCTGAGCCCATCATTGCAGCCACTGTGTCTATCCATCTTGTTGAAGGCCTTCTCCTTCTTCATTGACCCTCCACTTTACCAAGCATGATTTCCTTCTCAAGGGTTCCTTCTGACAACATGACCAAAGTAGGTGAGACAAAGTCTGGCCATTCTCTCTTCCAAGGAGCATTCTGGCTGTATTTCTTGCAGGACAGATTTGTTACTCCTTCTAGCAGACCATGGTACTCTTAGCATTCTTCTTCAACACCACAACTCAAAAGCATCCACTCTTCTTTGGTCTTCCTTATTCATTGTCCAGCTCTCACATACCTAAGAAAAGACTAAAAATACCATGGCTTGGGTTAGACGCACCTTAGTCTTCAAGGAGTCATTTGCTCTTCAGCAGTTGAAAGAGGTCTTTTGCAGCAGATTTACCCAATGCAATACATCATCTGATGTCTTGACTGCTGCTTCCACTGGTGTTGATTTTAGAACCAAGTAATATGAAATCCTTGACAACGTCAATCTTTTCTCCATCCACCATGAAGCTGTTTATTGGACCAGTGGTGAGGATTTTTGTTTTCTTCATATTGAGGTGTAATCCATACTGGAGACTATAGTCTTTAATCTTCACCAGCAAGTGTTTCAAGTCATCCTCACTTTCAGCAAGCAAAGCTTTGTCATCTGCATATCGCAGGCTGTCAATAAGTCTTCCTCCAATCCTGATGCCATATTTTCTTCTTCATATAATCCAGCTTCTTGGATTATTTGCTCAGCATACAAATTGAGTAAGTATAGTGAAAGGATACAACCTTGATGCACTCCCTTCTTGATTTTGGACCATGCAGTATCCCCTTGTTCTGTTCAAACGACAGCTTCCTGATCAATATACAGATTCTTCATGAGTACAATCAAGTGTTCTGGAATTCCCGTTCTTCTAATGTTATCCACAATTTGTTATGATCCACACAATCGAATGCTTTTGCATAGTCAATATGACATAAGTAAACATCCTTCTGGAATTCTTTGCTTTCAGCTAAGATCCATTTGACATCAGCAATGATATCCCTTGTTCCATGTCCTCTTCTGAATCTAGCTTGCATTTCTGGAAGCTTTCTGTCAATATATTGCTGCAGTCACTTTTGAATTATGTTCAGTAAGATTTTACTTGCATGTGATATTAATGATATTGTTTGATAATTTCCACATTCTGTGGGATGCCCAGTGCAACAGGTTGTTTGATCTCTTAACTGCTGATTCCATGGGCATTGACTGTGTATCCAACCAAGTAAAATGAAATATTTGAAAAATTTAATATTTTCTTTATTTATTGTGATGTTGTTTATTGGTCCATTTGTGAGGATTTTTGTTTTCTTTATGTTGAGATGCAATCCAAACTGAAGGCTATCCTCCCCAATCTTCATCAGTAAGTACTTCAAGTCTTCTTCACTTTCAGGAAGCAAGGTTGTATCATCTGCACATAGCAGATTGTTAATGAGTCTTCTTTCAATCCTGATGCCACATTCTTTTTCAGACAGTCCAGCTGTTGTCATTATTTGCTCAGCATACAGATTGAGTAAGTATGGTGAAAGGATACAACCCTGATACACTTTCCCGATTTTAAACCATGTAGTATCCCCTTGTTCTGTTTGAACAATTCCCTCTTGGTTTATGTGCAGGTTCCTTATGAGCATAATTAAGTGTTCTGGAATCCCCATTCTTCACAATGTTATCCATAATTTGTTATGGTCCACACAGCTGAATACCTCTGTATAACATCTTTCTGGTATTCTTTGCTTTCAGCTAATATTCATCTGACATCAGCAATGATAGCCTTTGTTCCAGTCCTCTTCTGACTCTGTCTGGCTTTAATTTCTGGCAGTCCCATCAATATATTGCTGCAATTATTTTTTAATTATCTTCAGCAAAATTTTACTTATGTTTGATATTAATTATATTGTTCAATAATTTCTGCATTCTGTTGGATCACTTTTCTTTAGAAAGGACACAAATATAGATATCTTCCAGTCAGTTGGCCAGGCACCTGTGTTCCAAATTTCTTGGCATAAACAAGTGAGTGCCTCTAGAGTTGCACTATTTGTTGAAACATCTCAATGGGTAGTCCGTCAATTCCTGGAACCTTGTTTTTCACTAGTTCCTTTAGCAAAGCTTGGACTTGTTCCTTCAGTACCACTGGTTCTTGATCATATGCTACCTCCTGAAATGGCTGAATGTGACCAATTCTTTTTGGTACAGTGACTCTGTGTATTCCTTCCATCTTCTTTTGATGTTTCCTGCATCATTCAATATTTTGCCCATA
>NW_006921839.1:2002039-2003889 GCF_000298275.1 Orycteropus afer afer
GGGGTTCATACCAGGTATGCAAGGATGGTTCAACATTAGAAAAGCAATCAACATCATCCATCACATAAATAAAACAAAGAAACAGAACCACAGGATCATATCAATTGATGCAGAAAAGGCATTTGATAAAATCTAACACTAATTCTTGATAAAAAAAAATATCAGCAAAATAGGAATAGAAGGGAAATTCCTCAACATAATAAAGGGCATATATGCAAAACCAACAGCTAACATTATTCTCAATGGAGAGAGACTGAAACCATTCCTCCTTGTGAACAGGAACCAGACAAGGATGCACTCTATCACCACTTCTGTTCAACATTGTATTGGAAGTCCTAGCCAGGGCAATAAGGCAAGAAAGGGAAATCAAAGGCTTCCAAATTGGTATGGAAGAAGTAAAACTATCTCTATTTGCTGATGATATAATCCTATACATAGAAAACTCAAGAGACTCAGCAAAAAAACTACTGGAACTAATTGAGAGATTTATCATAGTGGCAGGATACAAGATCAACATACAAAAATCAGTTGGATTCCTCTACACCAGCAAAGAGGTGTCTGAAAAGGAAATAAGGAAATAATACAATTTACAATAGCTACCAAAAAAAATAAAATACTTGGGAATAAATCTCACTGGGGACACAAAAGACCTGTACAAAGAAAACTACAAAACACTACTTCAAGAAAAAATAAGAGATCTACATAAATGGAAGAACATACCATGCTAATGGATAGGAAGATTGAACATTGTGAAAATGTTAATACTACCCAAAGCCATCTATATATTCAATGCAATCCCAATCCAGATCCCATCAACATTCTTTAAGGGTATGGAAAAAACCAATCACTAATTTTATATGGAAAGGTAAGAGACCTCGGATAAGCAAAGCACTACTGAAGAAGAAGAACAAAGTAGGAGGTCTCACGCTTCCAGATCTCAAAACCTACTACTATACAGCCACAGTAGTCAAAATAGCCTGGTATTGGTACAACGACAGACATATAGACCAATGAAATGGAAGTGAGAATCTAGAAATAGATCCATTGACCTATGGTCAGCTGATTTTTGGCAAAGGGATGAAATCCATTAAATGGAGAAGAGACGGTCTCTTTAACAAAGTGTGCTGGCAAAACTGAATATCCAAGAGGAGGAAACACTGCAACAATTGTTAAAAATTGAAAAAAAAAAAATAAAACTGCAAATCCTTATGCAGAAAAATGAAACAAGATCCGTACCTCACAGCATACACAAAAACTAACGCCAGATGTATCAAAGACTTAAATGTGATACCTAAAACTATAAAGTTCCTCAAGGAAAAAATAGGGGCAAATTTAGGGGTCCTGATTTATGAAATAAATAGACTGTCAACCATAACCCAAAATGCACAAACAACAGAAGATAAACTAGATGAATAAATCAAAAAACCAAACTCACTGCTGTCGCGTTGGGTCCAAGTCATAGCGAACCCCCTTGGGTTGCCAAGGCAGTATCACTACAGAAGTAGATTGTCCAACCTTCCTTCTGAGGAGTGGCTGGTGGGTTTGAAACATCAGCCTTCTGGTTAGCAGTCAAATGCCTGAAGGCACTATGCCACCAGAGCTCCTACTCTAGTGATCCACAAACAGCAGAACTTGAAGATCCCTGGACTACAGTAGTAAGGTAGCTTTAAAAAAAAAAAAAAAAAAAAACTATTTTTAAGAGCAGTTGTATACGTACAGACCAACTGAGCCAGAGTGTTCTTCCACAGTGCACAGCCCCTGTGCTATTAGCATTTCCTATTAGTGGAGTAAATTTGTTACAACTGATGAACAAATACTGATACATTATTATAACCTTAAGTCTACTGTTT
>NW_006921839.1:2003989-2010929 GCF_000298275.1 Orycteropus afer afer
ATGTGACCAATTCTTTTTGGTACAGTGACTCTGTGTATTCCTTCCATCTTCTTTTGATGTTTCCTGCATCATTCAATATTTTGCCCATAGAATCTTTAAATATTACAACTTGAGGCTTGAAATTTTTCTTCAGTTCTTTCAGCTTGAGAAATGCTGACCATGTTCTTTGCTTTTGGTTTTCTAACTCCAGGTCTTTGCACCTTCATTATAATTAATAATTGACTTTGTCTTCTTGAGCTGCTCTTTGAAATCCTCTGTTTACCTCTTTTGTCATTTCTTCCATTTTCTTTAGCTACTTGCCATTCTAGAGCAAGTTTCAGAGTCTCTTTTGACAACTGTTTTGATCTTTTCTTCCTTTCCTGTCTCTTTAATGACCTTTTGCATTCTTCATGTATGATGTTCTTGATGTCATCCCACAATTTATCTAGTTATACGTCATTGATATTCAGTGCCTCAAATCTATTCTTCAGATGGTGCAAAAGGGGGCAATGAGGTGGCATCTTCTGACTCCTCTAGCCCCACAAGACGAAGACAGAATCACCATCAGCAGCCCAAAGCCTGCTCCTCTGAGGCTAGATATGCTGCAACCCTTCAGCCTTCTCACCAACCTTAACACCAACCATTCCTTCCATGGCCCCCACCACCTCTCTGCTGGGTTTTGATAATTAGCTGTAGTGGCTACACAGAACTCACAGATTATGGGGTTTATTAGGGAAGCAATAGGCTACAATTCAAGTTCAGGAACATGCTCAGTCTCTCACAGGCAGCTGTCTCACTCAGCAGCCGGCAGTCTCTCTGTCTCTCTCAGTAGCACATCTCTCTCTCATTAGTGTGTGTCTCTCGTGTCTCACTCTCAGCAGTGTATATCTCTCATGTCTCTCAGCGCATATCTCTCATGTCTCTCCCTCTCAGCAAGTGTGTCCCTCTTAGTAGCACATCTCTCAGCCAGCAGTAAGAGATTTCTTCTGCCTCTAGGAGGCCTCCTTTTGAGCCTGGCAGAGCGGTCAAACCAACCAATCCCAACATCAGAATTCTATATACCTGAGAGAGAGCAAACCTCCCTGAAGATTGCTTCATGCCACTCTCAACAAAATACCCCAAGAAGATAACTTCAACAATTTAGAGCTACTCAATTGCTCATGGCAATTACCTCCACAGAGTTTACAGAGACTATGGCTAGAAAAGCCATATTATGTAATGTACTACACTGCAGATGGTCTCCAAATTCAGGTGGGATATAATGAAGTTTGTATTTTGGCTCTGGTGGACTTATTTTAATTTTATTCAGCTTCACCTTGAACTTGAATACAGGCAATTGATGGCCTGTTCCACAGTCAGCTCCTGTTGGCTTTGTTTTGACTGATAATATGGAACTTCTCCATTGTCTCTTTCCACAGATGTAGTCAATTTGATTCCTATGTACTCCATTTGGTGTTATTCACATGCATAATTGCCATTTATATTGTTGAAAAAAGTACTGCAATGAATAAGTCATTGTTCTTGCAAAATTCTATCATGTGATCTCCAGCATCATTTTCTATCACAAGGCCAAATTTTCCAACTACTGATCCTTCTTCTTTGTTTCCAATTTTCACATTCTGATCACCAGTAATTGTCAATGCATCTTGATTGCATATTTGGTCAATTTCAGACTGCAGAAGTTGATACAGATCTTCAATATCTTTATCTTTGGCTTTAGTGCTTGGTGCGTAAATTTGAATAATAGTAGTATTAACTGGTCTTCCTTGTAGGCGTACAGATATTAGCCTATCACTGACAACACTGTACGTCAGGATAGATCTTGCTGTTGTTATGTGCCATCAAGTCAGACCTGACTCATAGCGACCCCTGCTTGGGTTTCCGAGGCAGTATCACTACGGAAGTAAATTGCCTCATCTTCCTTCCAAGGAGTGGCTGGTGGGTTTGAACCACTAGCTTTCTGGTTAGCAGTCAAGTGCCTTAGGCACTATGCTACCAGAGCTCCTAAGGATAGATCTTACAATGTTTTTTTTGATGATGACTGTGATGCCATTCCTCTTTGTCATTCCCAGCACAGGAGACCATATGATTGTCTGATTCAAAATGGCCAATACCAGTCCCATTTCAGCTCATTCCTGCCCAGAATATCAACCTTTATGCATTACATTTCACTTTTGACAACTTCCAATTTTCCTATAGTGAAATCTAAAAAATTTCATCATAAGTAGTTTCAGAGGAAGAAATCTAAGAATTTTGTAAACATTGATATTTTAAAATAAAACTGTTATACTCAAAAGAAAAAAAGGTTTAATAAATCAAACAAATTAGAAAAAAAAAACGGAACTGCCAAGTGGTCAAGAGTTTAAAAGGCTTTTAATCTTTTTTTTTTTTTCTGGTTCATACTACTATGGCACACTTGTCAAAGAACTGAAACATGATCATACAATACCATTCTTCCATGACATGGCATCATACCAGATTCCACCTCCATCACCTTCTTATAAACCCAGCCCTGGACTTTCTAAAACAGGCATTCTGTACTATTCATGCAAAAACTGTGTGGTTGATTAATTAAACTACTTAAAAATCATCTTTCATATGTAAGTAACTATTATGTAAGAAATTTTACTGGCAGTACTGTAATGGAAAAACCATTGTCATAGGCTCAAAAAAGAAAAAGAATAATATTAAAATCAAGTTAAGACTTTAAAACACATTTTTAAGGTAAACTTCAACCTTACTAACATCAGCACTAACAACTTTTTGCATTGCTATATTCAGCACGCTTCTTGTTATGAATCTTCTCCTGAGTCATACTGTATGGATATTTGAATTGGCCTGAAGGATCAGCAAATACTGGCCTGTGAAAATCTAAAGATACAAGTAAAAAAAAAAAAAAAAAAAAAACTTTCTTGTTTTGAAATGGAAAGCATGCAAAGTAATTTAATATCTACATAGCATTCTTTCTATGCCCTCTGGAAAATAACACCTCAATTAATGCTTTTGAAAGGATTTATAAATGCATTAACATTCATTAAATAGTTCTCAACATCCCTGTGTAGGAGCAACATTAGCATATTATCTCTATTTTTAATGATCTATAGGGAGAAAGTTGTGAATTGGAATGTTCAGGAAAAGACTTGTGATTCTGCAGCACAAAGATGTTTCTATCCTCACCTTTACTTAGAAATCACCTCAAACCAAAAGGAAAAACACAAAAGAAAACATAAACTCTATACTATATGAAGACAGAAAGCTGATGGAGTGGTAGTAACTGACTGGGCAGAGGGAAAGAGGTGAAACCTAAGGGCCTGCAGAGGGCACAGAAGTGAACTGATATACCCTATAGAATTTGGAGAAAACCTCAGGATTTGGTGCAGCAAAAGGGAAGAGGCTTTGTCTCTAGAAAAAACAGCTACTGATGAAGAAATCTATGATGTTCCCCATCAAAAACATGGCTAATTTTAATAAGCCCTACCTAGATACACAGAAATTTTAATTGGTTTTAAATTTATTTATTAAGTATTTCACTCTTAAATAAAAAAAAGATAGCTATAATCACCAGGTATTTGAAGATAACCTCTAAAATAAAAGATCAAAGCAAAAGCAAAACCCAAATTTTTAAAAAAATAAATGAAATGAACACTAGAATAGACAAAAGATTTTATCCACAAAATTATCTTCATAGAAATAGAAGATACTATTTGTATCCAATAAGGATACACACAAAAACAAAGATGCTATTTAAAAACAAAACAAAATAAAAAGGAACAATCAGAGAAAAAGAAAGAGCTTTTGGAAATCAACAGTGACAACAAAAACAAAAATTTCAATAAAAGAATTAGAGATAAAGTTGAGGAATTCTTTCTTTTTTTCTAAATTTTATTTTATTGTTTTTAAGAACATATACAGCAAAACATATACCAATTCAACAGTTTCTACATGTACAATTTAGTAACAGTGATTACATTCTTTGAGTTGTGCAACTATCCTCACCCTCCTTTTCTGAGTTGTTCGTCCTCCATTAATATAAATTCACTGTTCTCTAAGGTCCATATCTAATCTTTTGAGTTACTGTTGTCAATTTAATCCCATGTAGATAGTCCTCAAACGCTCGTAATGCTCAAGGCTGACTTGATTTTTTTACTGCTTAAGCTAATATTGTTGTTGTTGTTGGGGAGCTCTGGTAGCATAGTGGCTAAGACACTTGCCTGCTAACCAGACGGCTGGCAGTTCACACCCACCAGCCACTCCTTGGAAGGAAGGTTGGGCAATCCTCCTTCCGTAGTGATACTGCCTTGGAAACCCAAGGAGGGGTCGCTATGAGTCGGGGCCGACTCGACAGCAAAACAACAACAATAAGCTAGTATATGAGTCGGATCTGACTTGAGGACAGTGAGTTGTAGTTTTTTTTTTTTTGTAAACTAATCTATTGTTTGGTTTTAAGATGACTTCAGGGGGTATTTTTGGTTTAAGGTTTAAAGATTATCTCAGAGCAATAATTGCAGGAGTTCATCCAATCTCCATAGCACCAGAAAGTCTCAGTCCATGAGAACTTGAAATTCTGTTCTGCATTTTACCCCTTTTATTCAGGATTCTTCTACGGAATCCTCGATCAAAATGTTCATCAATGGGTGGGGCACCATCCAGTTTCTCTGGTCTCATAGCAAGGCATTTGTTGATAGAGGCCATTAGCCAAACAGTCCATTTATTCCTCCTATTCCTGATTCTCCTTCTCCCTTTGTCACTCCAGGTGAATAGGGACTATTTGTTGTGCCTTGGCCAGTTGCAAACTTTTAAGAACCAGGCACTATGCAAAAAACTAGGAGATACAACATAAACACATTACTGGGCCCATTAACTGCATATCCCATGAAACCTTGACCCCAAACCTCCAAACCAAGAAATCTAATCTCATGGGGTGTTTGGTTGTACAGAAGCAGCCTCAGCAGCTACAATTTTGTTGTTGTTGTTGTTGTTGTCATTGGTGTAAATATATCTATCACACAACTCTTAACTATTCAATGTTTTATAGGTATACAGTTTATTGACAGAAATTACAATAATTGGCTATGCAACTCTACCCTTAATGCAATTTTTTCATCACAAGTAACATTCCTTTTCTCACTTCCTCTCACCCCTAGTAACCACTAATAAACTTTAGTTTCTGCACATTTGCCTTTTCTTGTCTTTTTGTTTAAATGAGGTCACATAATATTTGTCCTTTTGTGATCGACTTATTCCATTCGGCATAATGTCTTCAAGCTCTATCCACATGGTAGCATGTATCAAGACCACATTTCTCCTACTGACTGAGTAGCATTCCATTGTATGTATGTACCACATTTTGTTTATCTATTCATCTGTTGATGGGCATTTAGGTTTTTTCAACCTTTTGGCTACTATGAAGACTGCTGCAATGAACATTGGCTTACAAATCTCTTTTTGAATCTCTGCTTAAGTATTCTGAGTATACACAAAGTTGAGGAATTCTCAAAGAAAGTAAAATAAAAATAACAAGAGATGGAAACACAAAAAAAAGAAGAAAAACAAAATTAGAGGATCAATCTAAGAGATCCACACACAAGTAATAGAAGATTTAGAAAGAAAAAACAATGAGGTGAAATTATCAAAGCATAACAAGAAATGAGCAATAAAATGCCAGATTGAATAAGTGCACTATTGCCCCTCACAAGGCAAATCACTATAAAGTTTCAGAATACAAAGGATAAAGAGACATCTTCAAAGCTTTCAGAGAGGAAGAAACAACTTTGGGAATAAGAATGGTATGACCTTTTAATGGCATCACTGGGGACTAGAAGACAATTGAGTAATGCCTTTGAAAGTCTGAGGAAAAACAATATTTTTGGTTTGTTTGTTTTAAGAAGTCTGTACTTTGATAGTGTTATTGCTCACTTTGTAGACCTGTCTATTATTTGACTGAAAATTGAGCTGCAGGAGTACATTCAGTTCCAGGTCCAAAAGGCAACAAAGGCCATATAGTCTTAGGTGTACACCAGTTACTATCTGATCAGTAAACTTGGTCTTTTTTATGATTTTGAGTTTTGTTCCACATTTTTCTCCCACTGTATCCAGGATGTTCTATTGTGATCCCTTTCAGAGCAGTTGGTCGTGGTAGCTAGGCACCATCTAGTTTTTCTGGTCTCAGGACTTTGGAGGGTAAGGTTCACAAGGCCCATTAATCCTTTGGACTAATAGTTTTAATGTGTCTGACTTCATCATTATTCTTTGTTCTGAATGGGAGAGACCAATAACTGCACCTTAGATGGCTGTGGGTATGTGTGCAGATATGTGTATTAAGACCCTAGGTGCTACTCACCAAAGTAAGATGAAGAACATTGTCTCTGTGGACTATGTTGTGCCAAGTGACCTTGATGTCCCCCAAGACTATGGTCCTGAACCTCAGACCCACAACTTACTACCTAAGGGATTTTGGTTATGGCTAAGAAGTTTTCATAACTTTTCCCCCTATGCTCTACCATATTTGTGGATATATCTGCAGCATATATAAATACATATGTTGAAATATCCTCTGTCAAACCTATTTATATTCAAGGATATAGTCCCATTATCCATCCCACACATGTTCAACATGTATCCACTTACAGATTATTGATTATTGTTATTATTATTACTGTAGGATTGTGTATGAATTAGTATTTACCTCTATTGCCTTTAACTCTTGTATTTCTCCTAGTATCTTCCTTTCCTTGATCATTTTGTGCTGACCTACCCCTTATAGTATTGACTTTATTTTGCTGCTCTTTTTCTACTTCTTGGAGATGCCAGGTTAAGGTGTTGATTTGGGCTCTTTCTTCTTTTTTGATGTGTGCATTTATTGCTATAAATTGTCCTCTGAGCATTGTTTTTGCTGTGTCCCAAAGATTTTGTTTTGTTTTGTTTTAATTCTCATTTGGTTTAAGAAATTTTTTTTTTCTTT
>NW_006921839.1:2015048-2021513 GCF_000298275.1 Orycteropus afer afer
AATAATGTAGAATCTGCAAAACACTGCATAATGTGGATGAAGTTGGAGGATATTATGCTGAGTGAAATAAGTCAATCACAGAAGGACAAATATTGCATTAGTTCATTATTGTAAAAAGTCAAGGAAAGGTTTATATATGGAAGGAAACTTTCTATGTTGGTTACCAGAGGGGGCAAGGGAGGGGAGGGAACACTGCAAAAATCAAATAAATAAATAAATATTAAAAATTTTAAAAATAAATAAATAAAGATCACAGCCTTAGAAACCCTATGGGGCAGTTCTACTCAGTCCCCATAGCAACCATTTGGTTGCTATGAGTCAGAGATAACTTGACCACAATTGGGTTTAGGCTGTTTTAGTTAATGTGACTTTATGTTTTGAAATCAGGATGTGTGAGTCCTCCCAGTTTCTTCTTCTTTAAGATTACTTTAAAAAAAAACAAACTCACTGCCATCGAGTCAATTTTATTTGACTCATAGTGACCACTCCTTGGGTTTCCAAGGTGGTATCTCTATGGAAGATAGAAGATTGTCCAATCTTCAATCTTCTTTCCATAGAGAGGCTGGTGAGTTTCAACTGCCAACCTTCTGGTTAGCAGTCAATTGCTTTAGGCACTATGCCACAAAAGCTTTAGGTAAAAATAAAATGAACTATTAAAAAAACAAAACAAAAACCTTTGCTTTACTTGAAGTGGACATCCAAATCACAATTGTTTTCCATACACCTGGAACAACAGAGGAAAGAGAGACAGGAATAGGAGAAGGAAGTGGACTGTGTGGCTAATTGCCTTCATGAACAACTGACTCTTTTTCCATGAGACCACAGGAACTTGACGGTGCCTGGCTAGGGTTACTAAAGATTTTGATCAAAGATTCTATAGAAGAATCTTGATCCAAAGAGGGAAAATACAGAGCAGAATTTCATATTCACAAGGACTCCAGACTTCCTGGAGACATGGAGGCTGGATGAACCCCTGAAACTATTTCCCCGAGATAATCCTTAAGCCTTAAATCAAACATATGCCCTGATGTCATCTTAAAACCAACCAGTAGTTTAGCTTAAACTATTGATTTAAGGGGGAAATGCAGGACACATAGCAGTGCATAACTAAGAGAGGCATGGGGGGGGGGAAGTGGGGAGGGATACTGTGCAGGGAGGGGAGGAGACTGAATTAGGGTTGGGGGATGGTAAATGGGGAGTGAAACTAAATGTACACGTAATATTGAATGTAAAACAAACTCCGTTCTATAAACTTGCACCTAAAGCACAATAAAATAAAGTTAAATTGGAAAAAAAAAAAGCCAAACATCTGAAAAAAAAAAAGAAGTTTAGCTTAACTAGTAAAAAAAGGTCTGCCTTGAACATTATGCTCTTTTAAGAACTATCTATAGGGGGTCAAACTGACAACTACAACTCAGATTAGATAGGAAACTAGGGGGCGGTGAGTTTATGTTAATGGGGGAAGAACAACTCGGAAAAGGAGGGTGGGAATGGTTGCACAACTCAAAGAATGTAACCAATGTCACTGAATTGTACATACAGAAACTGCTGAATTGGTGTATGGTTGTTTTTAATTGTGATTTGGGTGAAAGTTTACATAGCAAATTGGTTTTTCATTAAACATTTCATATATATTTTGTTTTGTGACATTCATTACAATCCCCACAATGTAACAGCACTCTTTCCACTTCCTCTCTGTTTACTATTTCCTTTCACCTTTCTTTGCTATCCCTTCCTGAATTATTAGCTTTATCCATGGGCAAATGCTGCCCTTTTGATCTCATATGGTTGATTTTTCTAATGAGTCCATACCTTCCTGGTATTATTGTTCACATTATAGGCCTATTGTTTGACTGAAAGTTGAGCCACAGAGATTGAGTTCAGTTCCTGGCTTCAAGGGTGCCTAAGGGCCATGGTCTCAGGGGTTCCACTAGTCTTCTTCAGATCAGTGAGCCTGGTGTTTTCCTTTATGATTATGAGTTTTGTTCCACATTCTTCTCCCACTCTATCTGGGACCTTCTATTGTGATTCCTTTCAGAGTAGTCGGCACTGGTAGCTGACACCAGCCAGTTGAACAGGTGTATGTTTTGGTGTGTATATTCTCAACAACAAAATAAATTTAAAAACAGAAAAAGAGTTTGCTTTAGCTATTTGAGGTCCTCTGCCCCTCCATATAAATTTGAGGATTGCCTTTTCCATTTCTGCAAAGAAGGCTGTTGGAATTTTGATGGGGATTGCATTAAATTTAAAGATTGCTTTGGGTAATACTGACATCTTAATTATATTAAGCTTTCCAATCCATGAAGATGGAATATCCTTCCATTTACTTAGGTCTTCTTTGATTTCTTTTAGTAATGTTTTATAGTTTTCTGTATATAAGTCTTTCACTTCCTGTTGTTGTTGTTATTTGCCGTCAAGTCGGCCCCAATTCATAGCGACCCCTCCTTGGGTTTCCGAGGCAGTATCACTACGGAAGTAGGATTGCCCAACCTTTATTCCCAGGTATTTTACTATTAGCTGCTACTGTAAATGGTACTGTTTCCTTAATTTCCTTTTCTACTTGTTCATTGTTGATGTCTTTTGTGTGTTGACACCGTACCCTGCCCTTTGCTGAATTCATTTATTAATTCTAATTGCTTTCTTATGGATTCTTTGTGGTTTTCTAAATAGGTTGTTGTTGTTGTATGCCGGGTTGATTCTGACTCATAGCAACCATGTAGGACAGAGAACTGCTCCACGTGGTTTCCTAAGCTGTAATCTTTACAGGAGCAGATTGCTAAATCTGTTCTCTCACAGAGTGGCTGATGGGTTCAAACATGACCTGAAGTTAACATTTATATGCATAACCACAGCATGACCAAGATTCTTTAAGTATGATGTTAGCTGTTGACATTTCACAAATGCCTTGGATTATGTTGAGGAATATCCCTTCTATTCATATTTGTTGAATGTTTTTATAATGAAAGGCATTGAATTTTGTCAAATGCTTTTCCTGCATTGATTGAGATGATCAAGAAGCTCTAGTGATATAGTGGGTAAGGCATCTGGCTGCTAACCAGAAGGTCCACAGTTCAAAATCATCAGCTGTTCTGCTGGAGGAAGAGGAAGAAATTTACTTCCATAAAGATTTACAGACTTGGAAACCCAATGAGAGCTGCTATGATTCAGAATCAACTCAGTGGCAGTGGGTATTCTGGTCTACTTTATTCCAGGTTTTTAAATGCTGCTCACAATCCACTAAATTGATTTCACAAGTCCCAAATGGACTGCAATCTACATTTCTAAAAACACTGCAAAATATTTTGGTATATTTAACAAAAAAGAAAACAGTTGGGAGTAAAGAAAACAGTAAATTGGAGGGGGCTGGGAGGATGATGGCAAGTAAATCAGACTTGATAGAAGTATTTGAGTCTTACAGCAAAGAGATGGAAACAACCTAAGTGCCCATCAACTGAGGAATGGGTAAACAAACTGTGGTACATATATACAATAGAATACTATGCAACCCTAAAGAATAATGTAGAATCTGCAAAACACCACATAATGTGGATGAACTTGGAGGACATTAAGCAGAGTGAAATAAGTCAATTACAGAAGGACAAATATTGTATTAGTCTGCTATTGTAAAAAGTCAAGGAAAAGTTTATACATGGAAGGAAACTTTGTTGGTTACCTTTCTTTGTTGGATGGGAGGGAAGGGAAGGGAAAATTTCTAGATAGGTTGAAAAAAGATATATATGTCTACATATGTATATGTGTACATACACACACACACACACACATACACATATATACACCAAAGATTATTAGTGGTTACCAGGGTTATGAGGGAGGGGAAAAGGGGAAGCTTTTGTTTGGGGGGCAGTGAGCATATGCTAATAGGTGGTAGAATATTTTGGAAAAGGATAGTAATAATGGTGGCACAACATGAAAAATGTAATCAATGTCCCTGAGCTTTAAATATGGAGCTCTGGTGGTGTAATGCCTAAGGCATTTAACTGCTAACCAGAACACTGGGAGTTCAAACCCCCCAGCCACTCCTCAGAAGGAAGGTTGGGCAATCTACTTCCCTAGTGATACTGCCTCGGAAACCCAAGGAAGGGTTTCTATGAGTCAGGTCTGACTTGACGCAGTACGTTGCATTTGTTGTTTGTTATGTTGGTGAATGTCTTGTTGTATATATTTTCACCACAATTAAAATAAAATAAATAAATAATAAGTGTTTGAGTCTTCAAGAAAGGATAATATACCTGGCAGGCAGTGAAAGGGAAGAAAGCTATTCCAAATGAAAGGACAGTAACTAAAGGCTCAAAAGCAGGAAATCATAGGGTGTGCTAAAGGTGAGGCAGAGAAATAGGTGAGTCTGGATGAAGGAGGAGGAGTAAACAGGAACAGAAAAGCAGGTTGGAGATTAGCCACAAAAGGCTTGAGAACTAAGCTAAGGACTCTGACATAATTCTAACAGTAATGGGGTCCTAAGGATGGTAATGCGACCCAAGAAGTGTAAGGTGATGGTATGCTAGCAAACTTTAGTCATGTCTATATCGTGGATATGACTTACTCACTAATTTTATATACATAAAAATCATATAAATGAAAAGCAACATAACATGTGACTAGAAATAAAGTTCAGTGAAATAAGTGAACCAATAAAAGTTTATTTTAGTCATTCTGAACTTTTTTTCTCCTAAAATTTACATGAAAGAAAAAAATGAGTTGATTTGAACAGCTTTGAAATGAGCAAGAAAGTCCCTGATAGGACAACGGGATATTCTTTCTTTTCTTTCATAATAATACATACAGATAATCCCCTGAGATCTATCCTTAAGAAATTTCTCTTATTTTCTTGACTGCACTCACTCCCTTCCCGGTGTTGTTGTTAGGTGCCATTGAGTTGATTTTTCTACTCATAGTGAAACCACATGACAGAACAGAACTGCCAATAGGGTTTCCAAGGCTATAATCTTTACAAGGACAGATCGCCAGGTCTTTCCTCCTAAGGGTCAAACTATGGATCCAAAGCACCAACCTTTGGGTTAGCACCTGAGCATTTAATCTTCATGCCACCAGGGCTCCTTGTCTTCCCACCAGGCTTTTGTATTTGCTGTTCCTGTAACATGTAATGCACTGTCCTTTGACTGACATCAAATTAGATGTCACCAACCCTGCAAAGCCTTTCCTGATCCCATAGCTGTGAGCTCCTAGGGCACTTCCTGTATCCTAGCACTTTTCACACTGGATTATAATTGTTCATTTGCCTTCACAATTAGATCACAATCTCCATGGAGACAAGACCTGTGTTTATTTAAATTATCACAGAAGATCCTTGCATTGGCACAGTGTCTAGCCTATCATTCAATAAATATTTGGTAAATACAAAGTTTTTGTTTAGCACACCCACTGCCATCTACTCGATTCTGACTCACAGCAACCCCCACTGGGTTTCCGAGGCACTAAAGGTTTACAGAAGTAGATTACTCATCTTCCTACCATGTGTGGCTGGTGCATTTGAACTGCCAAGCCTCCAGTTAACAGTCAAATGCCTTAAGCATTGTAACACCAGAGCTCCTTTTGCTTAGTGTCAGGAAAAAAAAACAAACAAACACCTCACTGCCATTGAGTTGTTTTCAACTCATAGTGACCCCCATTGGATTTCTGAGGCAACAAATCTTTAAGAAAGCAGATTGTCCCATCTTCCTTCCATGGAGTGGCTGGTGCGTTTCAACCACCAGTCTTCTGGTTAGCAGTCAAATGCCTTAGGTACTATGCCACCAGATCTCCTCTTGTTTAGATAATTCTAAAGTCTATGCTAAAGCCTAGATTTGAAAAGCCAAAACCTCCTTCAAGTAAAGTCCACTCTCCCTGTCAACTCTGTTAAATAAACTGGTCTAACTATAGCAGATTTATTCTATAGAAGTACTACCCAAAATTGGGTTGGATGGGAAGACAAAGTAAGGAGTTTGGACTTGATCTAATAAAGAGCTATTGTAGGTTAAGAAAGATAGGCATGTAATTAAACAGGGCTTTAAGAAGATGAGTCTCTTCTGGCATTTAGGATAGAATGGGGAAAATTTTTCCTCTGTTTTTTTAATCCTGTTTTTTCAATGTGTGAGCAGATAACCATATACCATGAGCAATCAATCACAAAAGCTGAGTTTTCACAGATAGAGTTTAGTATTCACTAACTAAGGAGCCTAAGGTATTTGACTAATAACCAGAAGGCTGGCAGTTCAAACTCACCAGCCACTCCTTGGAAGGAAGGTTGGGCAATCTACTTCTGTAGTGATACTGCCTCGGAAACCCAAGGACGGGTCACTATGAGTCAGGTCCGTCTTGACAGCAGTGGGTTTTTTAGGTAATTCAACCTACCTCAAACTTGTTTGAGGTTCTACTATGTTCCATAAGCAGTGCTTATATTATCAAATAACTTCACATACTATAACTTGTAGCGTAGTGCCTAAGGCA
>NW_006921839.1:2021613-2022646 GCF_000298275.1 Orycteropus afer afer
TTGTATTTGCAAAGGGGTTCATATTTGTTGTTTGTACTGCCCATGTAACTCTCTCTGTCTTTCTCATCCTCAATGCTGCCATATTGGTCACTCACATTTGTGGTTTAACAAAATTTTAATTTCATTTTTTATTTTTTCTATTACCCAGTAGTTTTTAAGCAGGATGTTACTCAGTTTCCATGTGTTTGATTTTTTTTCAAGGGCCCAATCCTTGATCTTCCTATTGGTGATTTCTAATTTTATAGCATTGTGAGCTCTGGTGGTGTAGTGCCTAAGGCATTTGACTGCGAACCAGAAGGCTGGCATTTCAAACTCACCACTCCTTGGAAGGAAGATTGGACAATCTACTTCCATAGTGATACTGCCTTGGAAAACCAAGAAGGGGTCACTATGAGTTGGCTCCAACTCAATGGCAGTGAGTTTGTTTGTTTGTTTGTTTGTTTGTTTGTTTTAATCTGAAAAGATGCTTTGGTTTTTTGAAAAGATTAATAAAATGGACAAAACACTGGCAAATTTGACAAAGGAAAAGAGGGAGACAAATAACATGAATTGGGTGAACAGAACCAATAAAATTAAAAGGATAATATCAGAATACTATGAAGAACTATACTCTGACAAATTTGAAAATCCAGAAAAAATGGACAGATTCCTGGAAACACACAACTTCTCTAAATAACACAGATTGAGGTGGAAAATTTGAACACACCCATAACAAAAGAAGAAATTGAACAGGTCAAAAAAAAATTACCAACAAAAAAGCCCTGGCCCAGACAGTTTCACTGGAGAATTATACTAACGTTCAGAGAAGAATTGACACCAATCCTACTCAAAGTATTTCAGAACATAGAAAAGGATGGAATCCTCCCAAATTCTTTTTATGAAGCAAGCATAACCTTGATACCAAAACCAGGCAAAGACATGACTCAAAAGGAAAACTACAGACCAATATCCTTCATGAATATAGATGCAAAAATCTTCAACAAAATCTCAGCCAACAGACTCCAATAATATATCCAAAACAATAATACATCAT
>NW_006921839.1:2032127-2042093 GCF_000298275.1 Orycteropus afer afer
TTCAAACCCACCAGCCACTCCTCAGAAGGAAGATGGGGCAATCTACTTCTGTAGTGATACTGCCTCAGAAACCCAAGGAGGGGTCACTATGAGTTGAGTCCGACTCAACAGCACATAACAACAACAACAACTATAACCTGACACTTGATGGAATGGAATTGTTAATAGCTGAGCCACATTCATGTTAGCATTCACGTAGAGTCACAGGAGTCTGTGATGTTTAGGTATAAAGGGAAAAGAGTTCATATAAAATAACTGAACTTAGTATTATTTTCATAGAACCAAATCATATTTTTACGTATTATTTCCTTATTTTGTTAGAGCTCCTGTAACAATAAATTATTTTAATGACAATAATGATATACCTCTACAAGTAAGCAGAATAATAAGCACTGTCATACTGTTAAAGGTGTCCTGGAGAACCCAAGACTTCCCCATGGACAGCAAGAGTATGGAGAAATAAACCCAACAAAGGTGATTACAATACAGTAGTATACTAGGATAGAAAGATCCAGAGATTATGGTGGAAGTACAGGGAAGAAGTATGTGGCTCAGTCCGGGGAGGCAGGGAGGAAAAGGAAAGTTAGGAAAGAGTCTTTTAAGCTCAGAACTATACTGTATATATATACAAAACAGGTACGTGTCACTTAACATCCATGAGAGGTTCTGTTAAATAGGATGTTATATGAGTTGGACATTGTGTTAACACCATATTTTATATATAGTATATACGTTTATATATATTTGTTATGTGTGTATATATATCAAAGTAATCCTCAGTGTAAGCTATCTGGCTATCTGGTTTTGCAAACTTGCTCCTGCAATTGGCTGCCTCTAGGCATGGGTCAGGAGTTCTGGTAGCATAGTGCCTAGGGCACTTGACTGCTAACCAGAAGGCTGGCAGTTCAAACCCATCAGCCACTCCTCGGAAGGAAGGTTGGGCAATCTACTTCCGTAGTGATACCGCCTCGGAAACCCAAGGAGGGGTCACTGTGAGTCAGGTCTGACTTGACGGCAAATAACAACAACAACAGGCATGGGTCACTCTCTGAGCAGCCCCAGAGCCTGGTTGGAATCAGAAGCCCTGAGGGACAGGACACAGCAGAGCAGCCACATCCCACATCACCCCACAGGCACCGACCCACTGAGCTGCTGGGCAGGGTATGCACCAGCAGCAGCCACAAAAGCCACATCTGCAGTTGATGCTAGGGCTCCAGAGCGGCAAGCTCCACTGTGGCTCACCGGCTGCAGCCAGGCTGCGTTAGTCAAGGGAACTGAACCCTGACTGCCTGCCATAGCGCTGCAAACTTGATTCTGGCCTGCCTTCTGGTACCCTTCCAAGCAAACCCCTCCCCTCCTCCCACAGACTATATTTGTGGAGGTTGCCAGAAGTTAGTTGTTCTGCAACGCAAACTTGTAGACAAGTTATTGAAAAACAGAGGGATAGTGTTCCAGGCAGACAGGAGTAAATTAGCATAGTTTGTGTGGAAGTAATGATTATTGTTAGAACTGAAAGTATGAGCCCAGGAATGGCCATAGATAGGTTAAGGTCAGAGGATCATGATATGCCTGATATATTTCAAGCTAAGGCCCTTAGACTTGATTTCATGGGGAATGAAGAATCTTTGCATGTGTTTATATTAGGAATAACAATGGTCAGATCTACATTTTAGATTAGTTTGAAAGCAATCTGGAGGATGGATGCAGGGAATCAATATTGGAGTTAGAGAAATCACCTATGAGGAGGCCATTGAAAGAGGCAGAAGATGATGAGGCCCTCAAGAGGCTACAGTTGAAATGGGACAGAGGTGACAGAGATGAGAAATATTTAGGAACAACTCAAGAGGACATTGTAAATGCTAGTATGCACAGTGCAGTGAAGCCTAGAACGTAGTCTTTATGCAGACAGTGAAACCTAGAATACCTCAGGTTTCTACATAGATGGTGATATAAATTGAATACAGACTGGGAAAGGAAAGTCAAACTGGTAAAGAATTGGGGTAAGACACCATGAGGAGGGCAGGAAAAATCACTTTTGTTTTATGCATGTTGAAATTGAGCTACCTATAGTGTTGCACTATGTGAACTACTTATCTAGTAGTAGACAGACAACTGGGCATACCAGTCAGAAGATCAAAGGATAAAGGTCAGGGTAGGAGCCCTGAATTTGAGAGTCCTCAGAACAGAATGGATGTAAAACTCATGAAGCTTGGGTTTAATCACCCAAAGAGAGCTGGGATGGACCAAAAAGTGTGGGCTGAAATCAGACACCTGGGGACACAACATTAGAGGAATGGGCTTATTACCTTAACGCTTAGGTCAGGAGTCATATCTAAAGAATTCTCCTTTCTTTGCTCTTCTCTAGACTTCCTTCTTCTACAGCTTCTTAGGACTTAATGAGTCATAGTTGTGTTACATGTCTTCCTTTGAAGTAAGTAATGAAAAAAGCATGAAAACAAATGTAAGGCCACAAAATATTATCCATTAAGAATTATTAATTACTGACATTAATTGAGCACCTAGTACATTGCAAGCATTGTCCTGAGTGCTTTACACCTACTGTTTTAACTTAATAACAACCTTAAAGACAGGTGCTATTGCTATGCCTTTTCTACTGATGAAGAAACCAATTTATCAGTGATAGACATGCCACCACTTGAACTAGGGTGTAGGTAAGTCCAGAGCCTCTACTCTTAACCACTGTTTGGTATAATCTCACACAAGAGGTGAAAATAGATACTAGATCACCTGAGCTAACCTGCTATTTCTATACACAACATTGCCTGTCAATGACATTCATTACATTTGTGACCACCTTATAACATATATATTTAAAAGGAAATATTTTGTTTTTACATATGATTGCACTAAAGTTTAGATGAAGATGTTAGTTAGTAAATGCCAAAGTCCAAAGATTCATTCTGTTATAATCACAGAGAGAAACGCCAAAATTGAAGCCTGACTGGTAGACTTAAATAACAGGCATTAAGCTGAAAGGAGATAGCTTTTTAAGCTCAAAATGTTCAATCTGTAACTAACTACCCCAGATGGGTAAACGCAAAGTGATTTTTTACTTTCTCCCCTATAAGAGTAAGTCTAAAAACCTATTTAATAGTTTTTACTAGGAGAGGGCTAGAACCCAGAAAGATTCAAGGGCAAATGCTAACCAGAGTAATACAGAATTACCCACCAAATGAGTAGCCTTCCACACAATAACTTATCCAGAAACCTTCTCCAGATAACCCAAGCTTTACATTTTAGTCATTGGAAAGCACTTGGAAGGAGCCCTGCATTAAACATAAACACCATCTTTTTCATTAAGGACTTAGAGAATGCCATTTAGATTCTTCTACTTCACACAGACACAATAAGCCATAATGACTCAAAACTCCATCAAGACCTAAGTTAGTGTTTCGCAACTTGTTTTCCACTTTTCTCTCCTTGTAAAACTTATGACAATGTACACAGAACTATGATAAACAAACTTTAATAGTAAGAGTTGTTTTAAAAAATACAAATTTAACAGGGTACATTTGGATGGTTTGTCTCCTGTCTTCCCAGAAAACTTCAAACATGTGTAAAGTATATTTCTTCAACATTATTTAAACCCTAGCATTGACTTTAAAAATACAAACAGACCAACCAAGCAATCTCTGACAGTCACACCACACATCAACATATCAAAATAGTGAAAAATGCTTCTAAAATTTACATTAAGTTGTTACTAGAATTCACACATATCCAAAGACAACAAAAGCAGCGATAATTTCACATTTCCAATCTGCTTTTCGCTTTGATTCCTGCAGTGAACCTCCCACCAGCACATTTTAGAACTTTTACAAATTAAGTTAAAAGTACTTGCTCACCTCAATTCATCCATGGTGAATGGCTTATGCGGAACTCTAAATTTAAGTACAACTGCATTACTGTTCTCTGATTAGTGTAGAATAATTCTTGGATTCATAGCAATGCCAGGGTAAATGGCACTGTAAAGAAACCCTTTGTTTTCAAATAAATCAGCGCTTGGCTTTAGATAAGGCTATAAAGAATCTCATTCATCTGGTGTACCCTAGTTAAAATTGTTAAAGTTAAGAACAACAACAAGAATAATAATAAAAAAATAAATCTACCTCTATTAAAAGAATATTCTTTATTTAAAGTTTGTTTTTTTCCTACATAAATTTAATAGAACCATAGACTTACAGAGGTGGAAGGAACTTTGACCATTTTATAGTCAAAGGAGTTAAAGTCACTTGTTAAGGGTCGCTTAAGCTACTGCCAGATCCAGCTCTAGAACCCAAGCCTTCTAAATACCCTAGCCAAAGACTACAAGTATTATAGAACATCACGGTTAATATCACCCAGCATTTTTCAAGTGCCTACCCTGTGCCTTCACTATGCCAAGCAGTTTCACAACCATCATCTCTTTCGTAAATCAGTTCCTAAGATTAGGAAAGATTTAGGATTAAGATTAGGAAAGAAAAAGATCACATGCACTCCTTTGGACATTCAGTGTTGTTAACAGGGAGCACTGCCACATGACCTAAATGGAAAGTGATCATTCAATTACTGTAATAGCTATACTTTAAGGAGGCTATGTTTCAACAATACATTTCTCTCTCTGAAATTTCCCTACCAAAGGTAGAAACAGATTTAGAAGATCCAGGGATGCATTTTTTGGGTACCTACCTTTTTGCCAAGGACCTGCTGGTACCTTCCGCTACTTCATCCACTTTAATACTTTTTCCATTATCACTTTCTTGCCTGATTTTTCTGTAGCTGCTGTTTGTTCTTCAATCTATGTTTTTTTTTCTAAATTGCTGTCATCTCTAATTATGTAGCAAGGATGCAACATTTCATTTATACATTTATACTGCATGTCTTGTCAAATTTCTTTCTGACCTATAAACATTATCTGCATAGGCCAAATGGCCTTACAAAACAGCTACTGTCATACAATACCAAAACCAAACCAAACCTACAGCCATTGAGTTGATTCTGACTCAAAGCAACCCTTTAGGACAGAGTAGAATTGCCCCACAGAGTTTCCAAGGCTGTAAATCTTACGGAAGCAACTGCCTCATCTTTCTCCCGCAGAGCAGCTGGTGGGTTCGAACCACTGACCATTTGGTTAGCAGCCAAATGCTTTAACCATTACATTACAAGAACTCCTTTGTCATACAATAAAAAAAAAAAAAAAAAAAAAACCTCACTGCCGTTAAGTCAGATCCGACTCATAGCAACCCCTCCTTGTGTTTCCAAGGTGGTATCACTACTGAAGTAGACTGCCCCACTCTGCCTTCTGAGGAGAGGCTGGTGGGTTTGAACTGCCAGCTTTCTGGTTAGCAGTCAAATGCCTTAGCCATTATGCCATAGGATTCATTAAATGAGAGATTTTTGTAACCACAAATATAGTTTTCTAAAAAAACTAAAATGTGGCCATTTTCTTATTTATAATTTCAAACACAAAAGTTGTTTTTAAAATACAGGATAATTTTTATGGGGGCTGCAAGTCAAAGTCAAATTATACTACTTTCCTAAATGTATTTTAAAAATACATTTATTTTATGTACTTTTGTCTGAGGAAATGCTTCCTAGTATTCATATGCTCATACATTTTAAATTGCCTCTACTAACTGGACACCACATGGTCTTTCTTCCACTACAAGTTCTGATATATTTCATAAATCTTGTAAGTATAGATCAAATTATGTCACCACAAAAAAAATAACAAAGAAAATGAAACAATTTTCCACTTCTAGTTACCACGAAGATGCAGTGCTAATTGTTTTATATATAAATATTTTTTTTGGAGACTTCTTCTCAATAACAAATTTTTCATTCCTAGCAAAGAAATTGATCAAGATAGGAATGTTAACTTATTTGAGTTGGGTGTTGATATTGTAAGGGAAAAAAAAAAAATTCGAAAAAATATAACCAAAGTCATTGGACAAAGTGTGTAGAAATTGTTAAATGCCAAGCTAATTTGTTGCGTAAACTTTCACCAAAAACACAATAAAATTTTTATATAAAAAATATATACCAAAACACTGTATCAGCAAATCCTATCACGTGTACACAAAAGAATCACTGATCTGAAAGAATAGCACTGAACTTAAGGTTGCATTTAAAGTTTAATATTCCAAAGCAATTAAAGTAAATAATTTTCAAATGCAATTTGGTTTAAATAATCAAATATGATACTAGAAGTTTGGATATGAGTCATAATGACAGTAACTTTTTATATTTATACTAACACGAATCATTTTAGTGATGAATTGTTAAAATGTTTTAAAAATGTTAAGTCAGTAGGATGGCTATAATCAAAACAACAGAAAATAAAAATTTTTGGCAAGGATGTAAAGAAATTGGAAAACTGTGGCTGGTTAGTATGTAAAATAGTTCAGTTGTTATGGAAAACAAGGAGCTCTGGCGGTGTAGTGGTTAAAGCATTTGGCTGCTAACAAAAAAGGTGGGTGGTTCAAACCCACTAGCTGCTCTGTAGAAAAAAGAAGGGGCAATCTGCTTCTGTAAAGATTTACAGCCTTGGAAATGCAATGGGGGTCACTAGGAGTTGGAATCGACTTGATAGCAGTGGCTTTGGTTTAGGTTTTTATTATGGAAAACACTTTAGCTGTTCCTTAAAAAGTTCTTCCCCTTGAGAAGACAAAATAAAGTATTATAATCAAATGTGCAAAGACCTGGAATTAGAAAACCAAAAGGGAAGAACACAGTTGGCACATTTCAGGTTGAAAGAATTAAAGAAAAAAGTCAAGCCTTGGATTGCAATACTGAAGGATTCTATGGGCAAAATATAGATTAACACAGGAAGAAACGAAAGAAGATGGAAGGAATACACAGAGTCAATGTACCAAAAGGAACTGGTTGATGTTCAACCTTTTCAGGAAGTAGCATATGATCAAACACCAATGGAAGAAGTCCAAACTGCACTGAAGGAATTGGCTAAAACCAAGTCTCCAGGAATTGACAGAATATCCATTGAGATGTTTCAACAAACAGATGCAGTGCCGGATGTGCTCTCTCATTTAAGCCAAGAAATTTGGAAGACAGCTACCTGGCCAACCGGCTGGAAGAGATTCATATTTGTGCCTATTCCAAAGAAAGGTGATCCAACAGAATGTGGAAATTATTGAACAATATTATTAATATCACATGCAAGTAAAATTTTGCTGAAGATATTTCAAAACAGTTGCAACAATATATTGACAGAGAGCTTCCAGAAATTCAAGCTGGATTCAGAAGAAAATGTGGAACTAGGGATATCACTGCTGATGTCAGATGGATCTTGGCTGAAAGCAAAGAATACCAGAAAGATGTTTACCTGTATTTCATTGACCATGCAAAGGTATTCAACTGTGTGGAGCATAACTAATTATGGACAACATTGGAAAGAATGGGAATTCCAGAACACTTGATTGTGGTCATGAGGAACCTTTACATAGACCAAGAAGCTGTCATTCAAACACAACAGGGGATACTGCACAGTTTAAAATCAGGAAAGGTGTGCGTCCAGGTTGTATATTTTTGCCATACTTATTCAACCTCCATACTGAGCAAATAATCTGAAAAGCCTGACTATATGAAGAAGAACGTGGAATCAGAACTGGGGGAAGACTCATTAACAACGTGCAATAAGCAGATGACACAACCTTGCTTGCTGAAAGTGAACATGATTTGAAGCACTTGATGATTAAATCAAGGACTACAGTTTTCAGTATAGATTACACCTCAGCATTAAGAAAACAAAAATCCTCACAATTGGACTAATAAGCCACATCATAATAAAGGGAGGAAAAACAGAAGTTGCCAATGATTTCATTTTACTTGGATCCACAATCAACACTAATGGAAGCAGCAGTCAAGAAATCAGACAACGTATCACACTGGGCAAATTGGCTGCAAGGGACCTCTTTAAACTGTTAACAAACAAAGATGCCACTTTGAAGACTAAGATGCACCTAATCCAAGCAATGGTAGTGCCTAAGGCTTTGGACTACTAACCAGAAGGCTGGCGGTTCAAACCCACCAGCCACTCCTCGGAAAGAAGGTTGGGCAATCTACTTCTGTAGTGATAACTGCCTCAGAAACCCAAGGAGGGGTTGCTATAAGTCGGGTCCGACTCCACAGCACATAACAAGAAAAACAATGCATGTGAAAGCTGGACAATGAATAAGGCAGACTAAAGAAAATTTGATGCCTTTGAATTGCGGTTTTGGTGAAGAATACTGAAAATACCACGGATCAACAGAAGAATGAACAAGTATGTCCCAGAAGAAGTACAGCCAGAACACTCCTCGGACATGAAAATGGCCAGATTTCATCTCACCTACTTTGGTCATGTTGTCAGAAGGAACTAGTCCCTGGAGAAGGATATTATGCTTGGTAAAGAAGAGGGATCGCTATGAGTTGGGTCCGACTCAACGGCACATCACAACAACAACAACAAAGTTGAAGGTCAGTGAAAAAGGGAAAGATCTTCAATGAGATGGACTGACACAGTGGCTGCAATGACAGACTCAAGCATACCAAGGATTGTGAGGATGGCACAGGACCAGGCAGAGTTTCGTTCTGTTTCATGTAAGGTCACTATGAGTTGGGGCCTAACGACCACAGCAACAAAAAGTTCACAAAAGTTACCATGTGATCCAGCAATTTCACCCCTAGGCATATATCCATAACAATTCAAAACAAGCATTCAAACAGATACTTGTACATCAGTGTTCATTGTACCATTATTTATAATAGCTAAAAGATGGAAACAACCCAGTGTACACCAACAGATAAATGGATAAACATAATGTGATACACACACACATATATATTCAATAGAATACTATTCAGTGTTTAAAATAAATGATGTTCTGATACATGCTACAACATGGATGAAATGGAAAAGATTGTGCTAAGTGAAATAAACCAAACACAAAAAGATAAATATTGTATTATTTCACTAACAAGAAATATCCAAAGCAGGCAAATTCTTAGAAACAGAAAGTAGATTAGTGGTTACCAGGGCCCAAAGAGAAGGGAGTTACTGCTTAATGGGGAAGTTTCTGTTTGGAGTGATGGAAAAGTGTAGAAATATATGGTGGTGATGGTTGCACAACATCGTGAATGTAATTAATGTCACTGAATTACACACTTAAAATGGTTAAAATGGCAAATTTTCTATTAATTATATTTTACCACAAAAGAAAAATTAAAAAGAAAGAAAGGAATGAAGTACTAATACATAGTATAATATGGATGAACCTCAGAAACATTTTGCTAAATGAAAGAAGTCAGACACAAAAAGTCATACATAATGATTCCATTTATATAAAATATCCAGAGCAGCTAAATTATAGAGACAGACAGCAGACTGGTAGTTCCCAGGGGCTGAGAATGGTAAAGAATAGGGAGTAACTGCTTAATGTGTGTGGAGTTTTTTTTTTGGACTGATGGAAATGTTTCAGAACTAGATAGCAGTAGTGGTTGTACAACATTTTCACTGCCGTCAAGTCGATTTGACTCATAGTGACCCCTCCTTGGGTTTCCGAGGCAGTATCTCTATGGAAGTAGATACATTATGAATGTACTAAACATCTTTGATTTGTATTAAAACTGAACATATAAAATTGTTAATTTTATGTTATATAAATTTTACCTCAATAAATAAAGTTTTAAGGGTACCAACTACATAGAAGATCAACTTGGATAAAGAAGACGTTAACAACCTTGTAAACTATGGTAGTTAAGTTGTGTGTCAACTTGGCTGAGCCTGGTTTTGAGTGGCTGGGCAGCTGGATGTAGTTATTCCCCATGATGACACCGGTAATCAACTCCATGGTAGAATCTACTGGAGCAGCTGAGTAGCTGCCTTAGAAATGTGGTCTGCTTCTAGTATATAAGAAGCAGCTTTGACAGAAGAGAAGCCAGATGATTGGGACCTTCTAAAAATTAAAT
>NW_006921839.1:2043318-2046322 GCF_000298275.1 Orycteropus afer afer
AAAAAAAAAAAAAAGAAGCAGCTTTGAGGAAGGTCTCTAGCTTTTGGGACACTTGAATCCTGCATGTAGCTGGGTCATCCTTGTCTGACGATCTTGGGACTGTTAATGGACTTGAATTAGTGGCCTGCCATGTAGTTTGATAATTTTGGGACTGTGCCACTTTATTTGTTGACCTTGGGTTTGTCAGCCTCAGCAGTCAGCAGCTGCCTGAGTGAAGAGATGCCTCCAGCTTGCCAGGAGCAAGAGGCAGAGCTGAAGCCCAAGGTCAACAAATAAAGCCTTCACCCAGCCACTGGAGCTTGGCACTCTAAACTCAGACTTCCAGCCTCCTAAACAGTAAGACAATAAATCCCCGTCTGTTCAAACCATCCATTTGTGGTATTTTCTGTCAGAGTGGAGCTAGGTAACCAAAACATAAACCAACCAGACCTAATAGACCTCTTTAGAATACCCCACACAACAAAAGCAAAACACACATTCTTCTCAAGTACACATAGAACATTCTACAGGACAGATCATTTATTAGGTCATAAAAGGCCTTATTAAATTTCAAAGGATTGAAATTATACAAAGTATGGTCTTAGGCACAATAGAATTAAATAAGAATCAACAACAAAGGATCTTTGACAAATTCATAATTATGTGGAAATTAAAGTAAATATTCCTAAATAACCAATGAGTCAAAGTAGATATCACAAGGGAAATTAGGAAATATTTGGAGATTAATGAAAAACAAACAAACAAAAACCCAGCATACCAAAACTTGTGGGATGCAACTAAAGCAGTGTTTAGAAGTAAATTTATAGCTTGAATGTCTATAGTAAAAAAGAAGAAAGATTTAAAATTAAAAGCCTAACCTTCTACTCTAAGAAATTAGAAAAACTATAACAAATTAAACCCAAAGCTGGCAGAAAGAAGGATATAATTATGATTAGAGTGGAAGTAAATGAAATACAGAAAGAAAAACAATAGAAAAAAATCAATGAAACCAAGAGTTGGTTCTTCAAAAATATCAACAAAATTGCCAAATGTTCAGCCAGACTGATCAAGGAAGAAAAAGAAAAGACTCAAATTACAAAAATCAAGAATGAAAGTGGGAACATCACTTCAACCTTAGATAAGTAAAAGGGATTTCAAGGGAATACTGTTGAGATAATCATATTTTCCCTTTATTCTATTAATATGATGTATTGCATTGATTGATTTTCAGATATCTAATGCAAATTAGATCACCTGCGTAACATGGACCAATTCGGAGGAGGACACAAACTACCTAATTGACTAAAAAAGAAACAGAAAATTTGTATAGACCTATAACAAGTGAAAGGATCAAATAATTAAGAATAATAATGAAAAAAAAGAAAAACTTTCTAAAAAGAAAAGACCAGCCCAACAGCTTTGCTATTGAGTTCTAACAAATGTTTTAAAAAAATACCAATACATGATAAACTCTTCTAAAAATAAAAAAGAACACATCTCAACTCATTCCGTAAGACCAATATTACTCTGATACCAAAACCAGACAAAATATCACACACACACACACACAAACCAACTGCAGATCAATATAGATGCAAAAATCCTAAAAAAAAAACCCACTAGCAAATAGAATCCAGCAACCATACAAAGTACACACCATGACCAAGTGGAATGTATTTCAGGAAAGAAAAGTTGGTTTAATATCTGAAAATCAATCAATGCAATACATCATATTAATAGGATAAAGGGAAAATATGATTATCTCAACAGACACAATAAAGGCATTTGACAAAATCCAATACCCATTCATAATAAAAACACTCAACAAACTAGAGTAGAAGGGAACTTCCTCAACCTAATAAAGGGCATCTACAAAAAAAAAAAAAAAAAACCCACCACAGGTAACACCATACTTGATGGATAAAAATGGAATATTTCCCAAAAAAAATCAGAAGAAAGAAAGGGGTACCTTTTCTTTCAATTTCTATCTGATATTGTATGAGAGGTTCCTAGCTGGGCAATTAGGCAAGAAAAAGAAATAAAAGGCACCCAGATTAAAAATGAAGATGTAACATTATCTCCATGTGCAGACAACATAATCTTGTATACAGAAATCCTTAAAGAATCCACCAAAAACTATCAGAACTAATAAACAAATTCAGAAAAGTTGTAGGATAAAAATCAATATACAAAACCCTATTGTATTTCTATATAGTAGTAATGAGCAAACAGAAAATGAAACTAAGAAAGTAATTCCATTTATAATAGCATGAATGAAACAAAGCACCTAGGAATAAGTTTAACCAAGGAGGTGAAATACTTGTACACTGAAAGCTACAAAATACTGTGGAAAAAATCAAAGAAGAGTTTAATAAATGGAACGACAACTCATGTTCATAGATCAGAAGTCTTAATATTATTAAAAGGGAATATTCTCCAAATTAATCTATAGATGCAATGCAATCCCTATCAAACTTCCAGCTATCTTTTTTTTTTTGCAGAAATTGACAAGCTGATGCAAACAGACATGGAAATTCAAGAGACTCAGAACAGTTAAATCAATCATGAAAAATCAGAACAAATTTAGAGGACTCACTGTTCCTGATTTCAAAAATTTCTACAAAGCTACAGTAATCAAGGTAGTGTGGTACTGGCATAAAGATAGACATATAGTTCAACAGGGTAGAATCGAGAGTCTAGAAATAAACCCTTACATTTATCCTGTCTTTCAACATGAATTATAGTTTTGACATGAATATCAAGACAATTCAATGATGGAAAGAACAGTCTTTTCAACAAATGGTGCTGGGAAAACTGGATACCTATGGGTAAAAGGAGTGATCAGCCAGGGGGCAGTTTAAGCATAGGTACTGAAACAAGGCAGACTTGTGCTTACTCACTGATCTGCACTGAACACTTTCCTTTGTTACCCTCCCGAGAGGGACCGGGTCTCCGGGAGCTAGGTAAGCACGGGCGGGCTTGTGCTTAGTCCCCAGGAGTGAGGTAAGCACAGGCGGGCTTGTGC
>NW_006921839.1:2050491-2057193 GCF_000298275.1 Orycteropus afer afer
CCCATCTTCCTTCTGAGGAGTGGCTGGTGGGTTTGAACCGCCAGCCTTCTGGTTAGCAGTCAAGTGCCTTAGGCACTATGCTACCAGAGTTCCCTTAACATCATTAGTCATTAGGAAACGCAAATCAAAACCATGAGATTACATTACACATACACTAAAAAAAACAAACCAAACTCACTGCTGTTGAGTTGGATCTGACTCATTGTGACCCCTCCTTGGGTTTCTGAGGTGGTATCTCTACGGAAATAGATTGCCCAGTCTTCTTTCTGAGAAGTGGCTGGTGAGTTTGAACCACCAGCCTTCTGGTTAGCAGTCAAATGCCTTAGACACTATGCCACCAGAGCTCCCTATGCATATACTAGGATAGCTAAACTTATAAAGACAGGCAATAACAAGTGTTTGGAAGAATATGGAAAACTGGAACGCTCATACATTGCTGTTGGGATTATAAAATGGTGTAGACACTTTGGAAAACATTTCAGCAGTTCCTCAAAATGTTATAGATAGAATTATCATATGACCCAGCAATTCCAGTCCTATGTATTCAATCAAGAGAAATGAAAACATATGTGTACACAAAAACTTGTACATGAATGTTGATAGCAGCATTATTTATAACAGGCAAAAAGTGGAACCACCAAAATGCCTACCAACACATGAACAAATAAAATATGTATAGTATATTCATACAAAGGAATATTTTTCAGCAATAAAAAGAAATAAAGTACTGATATATGCTGCCACACGGACAAATGTTGGAAACATTATGCTAAGTGAAAGAAGTCAGTCAAAAGCCCATATGTTGTATGATTCCATTATTATGAAATGCCCAGAATAGGCAAATATATAGAGATAGAAAGTTGGATTGGTGGTTTCCAGGGGCTAGGGGAAAGGTGGGATGGGAAGTTATTGCAAAATTAGGAATTTTAAGTCCTTTTCTATTGGACACAAAATGTATGATATTTAGAATATTTTCAGTAAAAGCTTTCTTCTTGAAGTCTAGCACCAGTTTTGAGATTAAAACATTAACATTGTCTCAGAATAATAAAGTAGAAATTCAATGCCTGTTTCAAATTCATTTAACCACTGACTTATTATAAAGCAGATGGCAATCTGAATTATTTCTGCCAATTCCCTCTGACGAGGCACTAGTAGAGGAGACAACTTTTACTGACTGCCATTACCAGTGGCACAGTGGACCTTATGGTAAAGCCAGAGTGTCTGGGTAGAAATCAGCTCTGCCACATATTGTCCACGTATTGCTCATCTGTAAAATAAAACAACTCACCCACCTCACAGAGTTATTATGAGTATTTAATAAAATGCCTCTAAAGCTTCCAGCAAATAGTAGGTACTAAATAAATATTAGGAACTCTGGTAGCATAGTGGCTAAAGCACTTGACTGCTAACCAGAAGGCTGGCAGTTCAAACCCACCAGCCACTCCTCGGAAGGAAGGTTGGGCAATCCTACTTCCGTAGTGATACTGCCTCGGAAACCCAAGGAGGGGTCGCTATGAGTCGGGGCCGACTCAACGGCACATAACAACAACAACAACAACAAATAAATATTAGTTCCCATCATTTTGCTCTCCACAAGGGAAAATACAAGTCACAAATGATAAAAACTACAAAAACCCTGATAAAATAGTTGGCTTAGCACGTATTACTGAAAACAGCAGAATTATTTAGATTTTAAAAGTAAACCAATCTTCCTAGTGACCCTAAAGGATAGAGTAGAACTGCTCAAAGGATTTCCAAGGCCGTAAATCTTTGCAGAAGCAGACTGCCTCATCATCCTTCTGGGAGTAGCTAACAGGTTTGAAATGACAACCTTTTGGTTAGCAGCCAAAAGCTTCAACCACTGTTCCACCAGAGCTCCTTCCTTTCTAAAATCTTATATAATCTTAAGTAAGTAAATTATAACCATGATAAGATAAAATAACTAAATAAACTAAATTTGAACTAATTATGTTAGTGTCATCTAATAGTTTTACTAGGAAACAACTGGGTACCCAGTTGGAAAAATACTGTGGATAATTTCAATTAAGTAGTTCTTTGAAAAAGCCAATAATAACTCAAAGTTTGGCCATATTTGCAGTATCAAAATTTCCTAATGGAAGGCTTCCTAATGAATCTTAGTCACAGAGAGCGGGAAGGGTATGAAGCCAGGGCAAGGTGCCTGAAAAATACTACCAGTCTTTTGATACTAGACTATATATACATACATTCTTCTAAAAATCTCTAAAACAACAACAATCTTACTAAAGATTTATACGGGAAAGGGACAATAGAAATATATAGATCTATTTTAAAACACGGGGGAACTCAGGAGCATGATTTTTACAATAGGTTACATATTCACATGATTCAAAAACAAAAAAAACGTATGAAGGGACATAGTGAAAAGACTGCTTCCCATTCCTGTACCCTATCCCTGTATGGTGCAAACAGTTAAGCACCCAAGCACTACTGTAACCTGGCCCATGCCCTCACAGCTCTTGTAGTTGTACCTTTTCACTGCAAATGAAACTTTATTTTCAGAAACCAGCAGTTGCAAACAGGAGACAAGTGTTCCTACCAGATTTGGCCCATAGAGCATGCCCAGGAGACTTCAGTCTTGTCCTTAGACGACCTAGTGATGTTTCCCTCCTGAAAACTAATCACCCACCAATCATGCTAAGGCCATCATTTTTAGAACATGTGATATACCAACGCTGCACGCACTTGCACCACCCAAAAATCCCTATGTAGTAGATCTCTTATAATGACATGTATAACATCTCTGTTCAAACCAGATAAAGCTGTAATTCACATTGACCTTGGGGTGTCAGATCTAGGGAGATCTTCCCTTGCTCCTTACCCAGCCTATGTAAATAAAGCTACTCTCTTATTCTCAAAGGCCAGTACCCAGAGTGAATTCTGTGTGCTCCAGACAGCGACCCTCCTTGGGGGTCTCCCGTTACAGTTTGTTGTGAACATGAAGGGACTTAGGGACCCTCCATTGGGACCTGACTGTCCAGAGCCAGAATCCCCTCAAGCTGCAGACAAGTCCTCAGCTAGATCTCAGCTCGCACCAAGCCTCTTATTCAGTAGAGTAAGGTGAGTGGATGGCAGTGGTCCCAGCAACTGCAGTTCAGAGGCACCTGGTTAATTCCCTTTGAGAATGAAAAACTAGCCCATTAGGGTAAACTCTTTGTTTATTCCCTCTTATTAAGTGTAACTGCTGTGGTAAGTTGAGGGACCTTGTTTGGCAGGGTTTAAAGCAGACAAAAATATCCTCAGTCTGGAGGGGTGACGTCTGTCCTAGACACCCTGATTCTTTGGTTTTTCCTCCGTGTGGCAGAGGAGAGATCCATAGTCGAGTTTGTGAAAGCTTTCTTGGTTTCTGGTTAGAGTCATGCCCTTTCTGGGAGGTTGAGCGGTATTTCCATGAGTGTATTTCTAGTTTAGTTTTAGGGAGCTCTGGTGGCGTAATGCCTAAGGTATTTGATTGCTAACCAGAAGGCTAGTGGTTCAAACTCACCAGCCACTCCTCGGAAGGAAGGCTGGGCAATCCACTTCGATAGTAATACCACCTCAGAAACCCAAGGAAGGGTGGCTATGAGTCAGATCCAACTCAACGGTAGTGAGTTTGGTTTTTTTTAGTTTGGTTTTACTGGTTTTAGTATGCATTTCCTGGGAAGTTGATGCTTAACTAGATACCTTCATAAGTGTATTTTTAGTCTTGAAATTAGTTTTGGTTTCAGTTTTAAATGTTTTGGTGTGTTTTCATGATCAGTGTTTGGGTGTGAATGTGAATACGTGCCAGCAAAAGAATGGGAAATCGAGCTAGTATTCCAGAGCATAGTCCTTTAGGCTATATGCTTAAGAACTGGCCACATGTAGTTATGAACCCATGAAAAGGAAGGAAATGGTTTTCTTTTGTAATTTCATCTGGTCCCACTACAAACTTGGGTCAGGTGAGAAGTGCCCTGCAAATGAGTCTTTAACACATATCACAATTAGATTTATTTTTCAAGAAGGACGAGAAACAGGACAAGATCACTTATGTACAACCTTTTATGTATCTGTGGAAGAATAAAATTCTTCAAAAACAATGTAAATTAATGGTACAGAGTACAGAGGAAAAGCTCCCTAAAGAGCACAAGCTCTCAGCCCTTGAGGACTCAGAAGATCCATACTCCCTCAGTCACTTGCTTCTGCCAATAGCACCACCTCCTTATCCACCTGGGTCTCTGACACAGGCGGCTGTCCCAGCGGCAGCACCACAAGGCATCCCTCAGGGAGAGGCAGCAATCAGATATCCTCCACTTCCTCCCCAGTTTGCACCCTTGGTACTTTGGGGTCTGCCTCAGGAAGGGTCTCACCAGCCCACACCTGTAGTGGTGCCTAATTTGCTCAGGGATCCATTCTGATTCCAACTACAAATGCCATCTGGACTGGACCATAACTGACAGCCTGTAGGCTTCCTATGGGTCCACACCCCATTTTCTGTCTGATTTATATAACTGGAAAACAACAACCCATCTACTGAGATGACCCAAAGAAGACAGAATCCCTGTTTGTGTTCATTTTGCAGCTCATTTTCTTCATGCCTTCTTCTCCCAGAAACCTTACTATGGAGATTTTGGGAATCTCATTCTTTTTCATTTTGTTTATTCTTTTTATCTGCACTTTTTCTTGCCTGTTTCCAGCATTTCAGTGTAACTTTTTTACCACGGTGTGGATCTTTTTTTTTTTCTCACCAATGTAGGATGTGGAGCAATGCTTTTATGTATTTCGTTGTGCCAATTGAGTCTGGTGTACCCCAGTACTATAGTCCTGAGGTAGTAGCTCTATTGGATCTCTCTCCCATAGTGTTGGGATGTCTGTGAGGGAGTACTCTATGTCTGTCTTCTACTGTTTCTGCAAGTACTGCAGATGTTTTGTATCACTGGTGTCTGTACAAGATTAGCCTCAGCTGAGTCTATTCTTGGTCTACAGTATACCTCTATTCACTGATCCCTGTCTGATCATCTCAGGTGTTTATGTGTTTATCTGTACAGTCTAGTGTTTGGTGTTAATGGCAATGTGGTATTGTGGACACATTGGTTGGTATTAGCATCTGTTGTCTATCTCTTATGTGCACAGTTTGGTGGCCTCTCATTTCCCAATGTTATCATGGTGGTCATATATTCTTCCCATATATCCCTCCCCCTACCCATGTCAGCATGTAAGCCCCAACTAGCCTTAAATTAATCCCTCCCTTTCCCTCCCCATCCCAGTAACCTACTAGGTGAGTTCCCTTTCCCAAGCAAACCCTTCTTTGTCTTTTTACAGTAATGGGCTCATACAGTACTTGTCCTTCTACGATTGACTTATTTCACTCAGAATAATGTCCTCCAGGTTCATCCACGTGGCAAGATGATTTGTGTATCCCTCATTGTTCTTTAATGTGGCATAGTATTCCATTGTGTGGATATACCATAATTTGGTTATCCACTCATCCGCTGATGGGCACTTAAGTTGTTTCCATCTCTTTGCTATAGTGAATCATGCTGCAATGAACATAGGTGTACATATGTCTGTTTGTGCATTATCTCTCATCTCTTTAGCATATATTCCTAGTAAAGGAATTGCTGGGTCAAATGGTACTTCTATTTTCAGTTTTCTAAGGAAACGCCATACCATTTGCCACAATGGTTGCACCATTTTACAATCCCACCAGCAGTGCACAAGAGTTCCAATCTCTCCACAACCCAGCCAGCATTTTTTACTATCTGATCTGTTGAACTTTGCTATTATTGCTGGGGTGAGATGACATCTCATTGTTGCTTTGATTTGCATCTCTCTAACGATTAATGCCACTCCTCGGAAGGAAGGTTGGGCAATCCTACTTCCGTAGTGATACTGCCTCGGAAACCCAAGGAGGGGTCGCTATGAGTCGGGGCCGACTCGACGGCAAACAACAACAACAACAATAATGATTAATGATCGTGAGCAATTTCTCATGTGTTTGTTGGCTGCTTGTATATCTTCTTTGGTGAAGTGTCTGTTCAAGTCTTTTGCCCATTTGTGAATTGGGTTATTTGTATTTTTGGTGTTGAGGTGTTGAAGTTTTCTGTAGATTTTGGAGATAAGTCCTTTGTTGGATATGTCACAGGCAAATATTTTCTCCCAATCTGTAGGTTCTCTTTTTACCCTTTTGAGGAAATCTTTTGATGTGCACAAGAATTTAATTTTTAAAAGGTCCCAGTCATCCAGCTTCTCTTCTATCTTCTGCACATTCTGGGTTATCCTTGACAGTCTATTTAAGCTGTAAATTGGGGATCCTAGATTTGCCTCTATTTTATCTTTGATGAATTTTATAATTTTGGGTTTTACATTTAAGTCTTTGATCCAGCATGAGTTTTTGTGTATGGGGTGAGGTATGGGTCTTGTTTCATTTTTCTACAGGTGGATATCTAGTTTTGCCAGCACCATTTGTTAAAGAGGCTATCCCTTCCCCATTTAATGGGCTTTGGGCCTTTGTCAAAGATCAGTTGTCCATAGATGTCTGAGCTTTCAATTCTGTTCCATTGGTCTATCTGTCTATCATTGTACCAATACCATGCTGTTTTGACCACTATGGCTATATAGTAGTTCTTAAGATCTGGGAGTGTGAGACCTCCCACTTTGTTTTTCTTCTTGAGAAGTGCTCTGCTTATTCGAGGTCTCTTTCCT
>NW_006921839.1:2057473-2096759 GCF_000298275.1 Orycteropus afer afer
ATCCTGCCACTTTGCTGAACCTATTAGTTCCAGTAGTCTTTTTATTGAGTCTTTTGGGTTTTCTATGTATAGGATCATATCATCTGCAAATAGAGATAGTTTTAATTCCTCTTTGCCAATATGTATGCCTTTTATTTCTCTTTCTTGCCTTATTGCCCTGGCCAGGACTTCCAACACAATGTTAAACAGAAGTAGTGATAGAGGGCATCCCTGTCTGGTTCCCATTCATAAGGGGAATGCCTTGAGTCTTTCTCCATTAATAATGACATTGGCTGTTGGCTTTGCATATATACCCTTTATTATGTTGAGGAATTTCTCTTCTATCCCTATTTTGCTGAGAGTTTTAAACAGGAATGGATGTTGGATTTTATCAAATGACTTTTCTGCATCAATTAATATAAATATGGTCCTTTTCCTTTGTTTTGTTTATATGGTTGACTACATTGATTGATTTCCTTATGTTGAACCACACTTGCAAACCTGGTATGAATTCCACTTGGTCCAGATGTATTAATTTTTTGATATGTTGTTGGATTCTGTTGGCCAGGATTTTGTTAAAGATTTTTGCATCTATGTTCATGAGTGATATTGGTCTATAGTTTTCCTTTCTAGTGTTGTCTTTCCCTGGTTTTCATATTAGTGTTATGGTTGCTTCATAAAATGAGTTTGGGAGTATTCCATCTTTTTCTATGTTCTGGAATAACTTGAGTAGCATAGGTGTCAACTTTTCTTTGAATATTTGATAGAATTCTCCAGTGAAGCCATCAGGGTCAGGGCTTTTCTGTGTGGGAAGTTTTTTTATGACCTGTTCAATTTCTTCCCTTATTATGGGTCTGTTCAAGTTTTCTATTTCTGAGTGGGATAATTTAGGTAGGTCTTGTGATTCTAGAAACTTGTCCATCTCTTCTAGATTCTCAAATCTATTGGTGTACAATTTTTCATAATATTCTGTCAGTATCTTTTTTATTTCAGTTGGTTCTGTTGTGATGACACTGTTTTATTTACAATTCTTGTGATTTGGGTCTTCTCTTTCTTTTTTGTTAGGTCAGCAAATGGTTTATCGATTTTATTAATCTTTTCGAAGAACCAGCTCTTTGTTTTGTTGATTTTCTCTATGTTTTTTTGTTTCCTGTTTCATTTATTTCTGCTCTGATCCACAGTGTGGATCTTAATCCTACTTTTAACCCTGTGTCCCCAATTGAATCATGGACTCAGAAAACCTTAATACTGTTGTCACAGGCAGTGGCCACAGGCTGCAATTTAACTAATTGCTGGGTTTGCCAACCTCTGCCCTCCATGGCTGAAGGATACAAATCCATTCCCTTAGTTGCTTTCATTACAAACTTTGCTATGCTGATAGATTCTACTATTGGTCAACCTAGCCAACATGACCTTAATGTGAAATTACCCTCTGATCAAACTAACATACCTTGTCTTAGTGCTATAGAAACATGGTCAGTAACATACAATTGTTCCCAACTTTTCCCTTGTTAGACAGACCTGACTGGGAAAAACAACCACATGACCCTTGTGGTCCCATTTCTAAACCCCTATGATTCTTGGAGATAGGCTTGAAGTTTGAAACCCAAATTAAACCCAGGCTCTGATGTTGTCACTTTATCCATCACCAGATAGCCTAGGTTTGCAACCTATGGAGAAGAGAAAAGGCTTAACCCTCCTAAAAGCCATAGTCCTCAGAACAATACCAGGGGTAATCCTGCACCAGACTTATCCTGGCTCTTACAGGCCAACACCACTTTGTTGTTGTTGTTATGTGCCGTCGAGTCGGACCCGACTCATAGCAACCCCTCCTTGGGTTTCCGAGGCAGTTATCACCATGGAAGTAGACTGCCCAACCTTCCTTCCAAGGAGTGACTGGTGGTTGAACTGCCAGCCTTTTGGTTAGCAGCCAAGTACCTTAGGCACCATGCTACCAGAGCTCCTAACACCACTTTAACCACACTTAATTCTTCAGGATCTGCTGCTGAGCCCCTTTATGATTTGTGTTCTTTTATGGAAGCTATAAAGGGTACAGCTGGGCTTTCTTTTTCTCAGATGGCAACTGGACATTGTGGGGGAGTTTTCAAGGGGGATACATCACTAGGTCATCTCAGGACAAGGCTGAAGCTATAAAGGGTACAGCTAGGCTTCCTTTTGCTCAGACGGCAATAGGACATTGTGCCCTAGACCACTTAACTACCTGTTTCAAGGTATAGAGGGTTTTGCCTTGGTCAACCCCCATTTCTATTCCTGTATAGAGAGATCCTTATCAGACATATTGCAGTGCACTGCTTTTGCAGTAAGTTTCTTTATCCCTTGGGTTAGAATAGCTTCTCATTAGTTAACCCTCTGAAATCTCATTGCCTCAGTTAAGACACTGCCAATAAAGCAGCTCATGCTATTAGAGCACAGCAGGCCATTCTTGACTCATTGGTTAGGGTAGTTCTAGATAACTAAATTGCCTTAGACATTTGCTAGCTGAATCAGGGAGAGTATGTGCTGTTACCAACATTTCATGCTGTATTTTGATACATACCTCTGGCATAGTAGAACAAGATTTACAGATTATTTCAAACCAGGCAAAATGGCTTCATAATTCCTTAAAAATTCCTTCCACTACTTTCCTATTTTCTCGGTTAACCTCTTGGTTACTGGATGCATCATGGGCTAAGTACTAGTTTGTGGAAACTGTACTGGTGATCCTGGTTGGAATCTCATTATGCTTGTTTTTACTTTGTTTAATTAGCCTCCCGACCAAGTATATTTCTAAGAAACTTCAGGCAACAGGTTTTTTTGCCTTGATCCCTGTGGACCCAAAAGTCCAAGGCTACCAAACCACACCCCACGACATGCTGCAAGAAGAGGGCAGACATCCCACGCCAATCTCTGTATTCAGCAGGAAGCAGCCAGAGCATTCATCCTCACTGTCTCCAAGATTGGGAACTATCAAAATCAAGGAGGGATTTGTAACCTGGGCCATGCCCCATAGCTCCTAAGAGGCATATTGTGCACTGATGGCCCATGACCCCACAGCTCTTATAATTGTAACTTTTCACTGCAAATGAAACCTTCTTTAAGCTGTTTTCAAGAAACTAGCTGTTGCAAACAGGAGCAAAAAGTGTATATTTCCAACCTGATTTGGCCACAAAGCATGCACAGAAGACTACAGCCTCATCCTGAGATGACCTAGTGATGTATCCCCCTTGAAAACTTCCCCAGTGATCATGCTAAGGCCACTATTTTTAGAACATGCAATGTATGACCACTGCACATGCACCTGCACCACTCAAAAAACCCTATTCATTAGGTCTCCTAGAATTTCAATGACTATGTGTAACTTCCCTGTTCAAACCCTATAAAATGTAACTCACACTTACCTCGGGGAGTCAGCCTTGAGAGAGATTCCCTTTGGCTCCCCTTACATAACACTTCATAAATAAAGCCATTCTCTTATTCTCAAAGGCCAGCATCCAGAGTTTGGATTCTGTATGCTCTAGTCAGCGACCTTCCTTGCATAACCAAAAAGTTGGTTTAAACCCAATCCAGAGGTGCCTCAAAAGAAAGACTTATCAATCTGCTTCCACAAGGTCATGGCTTTGAAATCCTAATGAAAACACAGTTCTCTTCTGCAACACATAGGGTCACCATGAGTCAGAATCGAATCAACAGCAACTGTTTTATTTTCTTGGTTTTATCCAACCAGTTCCTTCCATGCCCTGGCCCCAAGCAGATGAACACTGTTCATTTCTTATGTATTCTTCCAGAATCTCTTTGTGCTTAAACAAGTAAAATAAAAATATATTCTTATTTTTTTCTTTGTTCTTCTACACAGAGGCAGCATTTTATATACACAGTTCTACACCTCAGGGACAAAATTTTAATCCTAAAATGTTCAGGGAAAGCAACATATAATTTCACTGAGACAGGGATTTTTGTTTGTTTTTGAGTGGATTTTTAAAAGGCACAGCAGAAATAGCTCATGTTAATGTTAGTGAGAATCTAAAATGAAGTAAATATAAAAGGGGAGATGAAATTCTAGGGGAAAAGAGAGGGCTTTTATAAACCTCTTAAAACTCTTCTCTGCTAAAACATTGGGAGTGACTTATATTCCATTAATTTGAAAATTCATTCTCTTACAGATAGAAAAAAATTAAACCAAATATTCGTGAGAAGAGAGAGTGGGATAAAAGGAGATCAATCAAAAAAGAGAGAAAGGTACTATGTCAGAATGAACTAAATTTTCAACTATGTACAACTACCCAACTAAAAACCCACTGTTGTTGAATGAACGCTGACTCACCAGGACCCTATACACAGAGTAAAACAGTCACATAGGGTTTTCCAGGCTGTAAATCTTTACAGAAGCAAACTGCTACATCTTTCTCCCAGAGAGGCTGGTGGGCTCCAACCACTGACCTTTTGGTTAGCACCCAAGTACTTTAACCACACAAAACAAAAACAACACTGTATAACAAAGTTTTATTTCTGAATGTTTATTAACAATGAACCAAAATAACCAAACTCATTGCCATTAAGTGGATTCTGACTTATGGTGAGCCCACATGTACAGTGTAGATAGCTAGGCCTTTCTTCTGCAGTACTACTGGCCAGGTTCAAACTGCCAACCTTTCAGTTAATAGCTGAGAGCAAACCATTTGTGCCACCCAGGAACCTTTTCTTAACAATAGTACCTGTTCAAATAAGCAAATAATAGTACTTTCATATTTAAGCCATCATCAGTTTTAACACTATGCTGTTTGGAGGTTGAAAAAAAATCTTTTCAAAATCTTTTTCATTAATGTTTATGAAAAAATAGTATTTTACTCTCAGTGAAGCTTAAGTAGCTATTCTCAGGGGGCAAAGCTCCATACAATGTCTGACCAAGCATCTTGAGAAGGCAGCTGAAGTTGGTATTTAGTCAGCTAACCATGGAGTTGACTCCAGCTCTTGGCAACCCATGCGTATTAGAATGGAACTGTGCTCCATAGGGTTCAATGGCTAATTTTTCAGAAGTAGATGGCCAGGCCTTTCTTCCAAGGAACCTCTGGGTGGATTTGAAATGTCATCCTATCTCAATGAGCAAGCAAGCAAGTTAGCTGTTTGTGCTACCCAGGGACTCCATGCAAGGACCTGTGCCTAATTCCCCATCTCTACCTAGCCTCTGGGAGCTCTGGTAGCATAGTGGCTAAGGCACTTGACTGCTAACCAGAAGGCTGGCGGTTCAAACCCACCAGCCACTCCTCGGAAGGAAGGTTGGACAATCCTGCTTCCGTAGTGATACTGCCTCGGAAACCCAAGGAGGGGTCGCTATGAGTCGGGTCTGACTCGACGGCACATAACAACAGCAACAACAACACCTAGCCTCTAAGGCACTCCGGTAGCATCGTACCTAAAGTATTTGACTGCTAACCAGCAGGCTGGTGGTTCAAACCCACCAGCCATTCTGCAGAAGGAAGATGGGGCAAGTTACTTCCATAAAGATTTACCACCTCGGAACCACAATGGAGGTTGCTATCAGTTGGAATCGATTGGATGGCAGTGAGTTTGGTTTGGTTTTTTAGACTTAGCCTCTCTGAGTCAGAATCAACTTCAATGTGTTTGGTACTGAGCCTCTAGGAAGCCCTAGCATTGCAGTGGTTAAGCATTCAGCTGCTTTAATAGAAAGGCTGGCAATTCCAACCCACCAGCCGCTCCATGGAAGAAAAATGTGGCAGTCTGCTTCTGTAAATATTTACCACCTTGGAAAGCCTATGGAGCAATTCCACTCTGTCCTATTGGTTCTCTATGAGTCAGAATCAGCTCAATGGCAACGGGTTTGGCTGTGAGCCTCTCTGGTAGCGATCCAACATTGCTATTGAAACCAATATTGCTTTCCCTCTAATTCCTAAGGAGAGTAGGCAGATCCATGCTCTCATCATATGCATATCTGTACTGATAAAAATCTGGAAAGAAGGGGACTGGAATCCTAGCATACAACTTCTCAAAGGGTGAAAACTTTGGTTGAAAATAGCCTTGTTGTTGTTATGTGCCATCAAGTCGGATCCAACTCATAGTGACCCCTCCTTGGGTTTCCGAGGCAGTATCACTACAGAAGTAGATTGCCCAACCTTCCTTCCTCCGAGTGGCTGGTGGGTTTGAACCCCCAACCTTCTGGTTAGCAGTCAAGTGCCTTATGCACTACACTACCAGAGCTCCCGAAAATAGCCGTAGTAGTCTTCAATTTACTTGAAAACAAAGAGCTTGTTTGTAAGCCAGATATTTAGAACTTTGGATATATTTTCTAAAGGGAACAGTGGTTATATATGGGAGTTAAGTTTCAAAACTAAGAAATTATTCTATACATAATATGGCTGATATTCATAGTGAAAAATAAAAGAGAAGAAAATGATGCTGTTTTAAGGACATTAGCCAAAAAAAAATTGCAAATAGTTTTAAATTTTATAGTGCATGCCAATGCTTAAGGAAAAACAGTTCATTTAGAGAAGAAAAGATGGGTGGAGACTTCTGGGGAAATTTTGAAAGGAATTACTGGGTACTCTCAAAGTCTTTGAAGGTTAGAGACACTTGCTTTATAATGTCTACCTTTCCTCTCAAACTAAAAGCTTTCCTTTTCCTTATTAAAGGCCAGCTTTCAAATGCATCTATGTGATTAGCATCTTCTTTGCTCAAGACAAAATGGAGAGTGAGATGGAGAAAATTAGAAATTTTCTTGAAGCAAGTGCTAAAAGAAGAAAACAGAACAAGGTTAAAAAGAAGACTTCGCTATTAGAAGGGAAGAAGAAATAAAAAGATATAGAAAGAAAATGTGGGATATCGACTGTGTACAAACACTGAGAGAAGAAAAGGCAGTGTGGGAAGAGATTTTAGGAAATAGATGCTGGCTGGGAAAACTGGTGGTGTTAGTATGTAACTAGGGAACTGTGTGCATGAAATTGTACTAAATTAAGTGTCACTAACTCTGAAACAGCAGATAACATAATGGGGCTAGGAGAAACATTAAGGTCACCTATTCCTACCATTGATAGGAGCTTTGTAAAACCAATTACTTTAAACAACTTACTTCCCAATCCTTAGAAAATATTTCAAAACATCTCAAGTTCAGCTATTCTAATTTTCACTTGAATTCAACAATTTTTCCTAGGTTCAAGTTCATTATTTGTTTCTCCTTTAGTCATTATAATCAATTATATGTAGTATTCTATAATTTCTTTTATTAAATATGTTTAAATGTATGTAAGACAAATAGTGACTAACCCCCATTAGAAGGACCTATGCTTCATGTTGATTTGGATGAATTTGTCAGTCCATGCACACACCCTCACTTCACCCCTTTATGAGCAATAAATAAGTAGTATAAATTTCCAAGAGTGTTAGCCAGGTTTGGAGAATGGCAGATGGCCAGGAAACACAGTGAAATAACTAGTTCAAAAGTGCATGGAATCTATGACATTGGTTAGCTTCATAAACATAATTCTTTAACCAACAAAGCAAGCCTGTATACAAGAAATGTAAAAAAAAAAAACTGCACTGAAAATATGTATATGCACATACAAATAAAAGTCTAGAAAGATATACTCTAAATGCTAATAGCAGTTATAAATGAGTAGTAGGTTTACTAGTGATTCTTATTTTCTCTTAATTTTTCTAAAAATAAAATGTTTATGTTGGTGACTTAATCATATCATAAAAGATATCAAGGGTGGACATATAGATAAGAGAAAATGGATAAATTATTAATTATAAAGTGAAATACTATGCAGTTGTCAAAAGTAATAATTGTATATCCATAGATGTCCAGGATAAAGTGTTAAATAAGACACAAAAGAATGATTCCTATATTATTAAAACTTTGTGTACATATACAGATACACACATTTATATAAGCATGGGGAAAAGTCTAATATATAAAACCTTAACAGTGGTTATCTTTATGAACAAGATTAGAATGAAGAGGAAAACTTATTTTTTATTTTACCCATTTCTCAACTGTTTGAATTTAAGGGCATGCATACCTTTGTAATTAAAAAATAATATTTAAAACCTATAAAAGACAAACTAAATAAAAACAGGAGGAAGAAAGATGCACATACAGTTTTTTCTTGGGAAACTAAGGATATGATTAGTAAATTCCCCTTTAGCTTGTCATTATCTAATATGCAATATACATGTGCATTAGATTATATAGCCTAAACACTGATCCTATACATATATATGTTTGCGTGTGCATCCTGAGTCAAAAACCAGATCATTTTAAGTTAATTTTAATCTATCTTTATTTGAAAAACAGAGAGGTAAATAATTAGAGCAATAAAATTCCTTCTCATTTTCCAGCTCAAGAAAGCAAATCAGTCAAGTCCAGGTGATGCCCTGATGTACTTGGGACAATTCATCCATCAGTCTATAGATGGGCAAGGCTATCAGTGAATGAGATTTTATACATGAATATATATTATATATGAAATTAGTTGTACCTTTAAAAAAATGTTTGGCATTGACTGGCATAGCAAATATATCAGGAACTAGAGTAGAAGCAATTAACTGAATCATACTAATTATATGCTATGTAAATACAGTGTCATGTCTTTAAAATCACAAGAGGGAAAAGAATAATATTATTATCTTAACATTATAAGCATTCTCAAAAGAGAGCCAGCCTTTAAAAAAGTACAAAATATAGGCTGTTAACCAAAAGCCCACAAATCATCCTTACTCTCAAGATCCAAAAACCAAACCCACTGCCATTGAGTCAATTCCAACTCATAGTGACTGTTGAGTTTCCAAGGCTGTGTATCTTTACAGAAGTAGATTGCCTCATCTTCCTCCCTTGAAGCAGCTGATGGGTTTGAGCCACTGACCTTCTGGTTAGCAGCCAAATGCCTTATCCACTATGCCACCAGAGCTCCTTACTTTCAAGATAAAAGGCACTAATTTGCCTCCCCACATTTTAATTATCTGCAAGCAAACACTTCGTGGCCTGAAAAAAGAGCTACCCATAATACTTACGTACTTTCTAGTACAAAAGAACTATATTTACCCATAACATGCCAATGGATGTCCCTGGGTAGTGCAAACAGTTAAGCACTTGGCTGCTAACTGAAAGACTGGTGGTTTGAGTCTACCCACAGGTACCTTGGAAGAAAGGCGTAGTGATCTACTTCTGAAAAATCAGCCACTAAAAACTCTAGAGCATGGTTCTGCTCTGACACAACGAATATGTTTAGAGTCAACTCAGAGGTAATTGTTTTATCATGCCAATAGATGTTTCTAATCCTTTTCAGACTTCCTTTGATGCTATGTAAGTCTTACCAATATTTATGGTCCCACTGAGGGAGGCAGAGCTGCACTCTGCATAAATCCTCCACTGTAAAAGGCACATCTTTTGTTTCACCCTTACAACTCCTATTTCCCATTTTGCATATTATTAATCCCTTATCTTACAATTCTCCCTTCTTTTACTCACCTCCTGCCCCATCCCACCCAAACAAAACAGAACTGGATTTTGAGTAACTAGAAATAGTGGTCACAAGGAGATAAACTAAGGCAAGTTTTTGGTGTCTATGGGAAAAAGGACTGAAGAAACTAGACAAGGGCAAGGATAGTGTGCACTGCCCTAATTCCCTTTGAAAACTCCCTGGCTTAGCTTCAGACATGCAATAAAATTTTACTAGTTGATGCTCTGAATTGGCCTTCAACATCTATCTGATTTCTGTGTTGTCTTCCTCAGCAATGGCAATTAACTTAAAGTTAGAACTGAGTTAAAATTATTTTGAAATGAACTCAAAATGCAGAATTGGCAACTCTTAGAGTTACCACATTTCTACCAAGCAGGGGGAGAGGTAAAGTGAAATGAGAAAAAAGGCTCTACCATAAGGAATGGAATAGGTAAAGGAAAACAGAGACCTTGAGTCACTTAAAATAATGAATGCAGGAGCTGTTTCTGTCAGCAATAACATGTTACATAATTTGAGTCTCATGAATCAGCAATTTAGTTAGTAATTTACATGTATTTAAAAGAGAAAAAGAGAAAACACAAGGATTGGATGAAACAGGTAAAGTGTTTCCTGAAACAAGGCAGGTTTCAAAAATTATTTTATTCCACCCTCTCACATAAGAACGTCAACAGGCAGATGACTCAGTCTGGCTTCATTTAGGTTTTTTCACCCCCTAATATGCCCCATGGGAAAGGCTGCTTCATCTCTCCCTTCTCTCTGATTGTTGTTGTTGTTATGTGCCGTCAAGTCAAACCTGACTCATAGCGACCCCTCCTTGGGCTTCCGAGGCAGTATCACTACGGAAGTAGGATTGCCCAACCTTTCTTCCGAGGAGTGGCTGGTGGGTTTGAACCGCCAGCCGTCTGGTTAGCAGGCAAGTGTCTTAGCCACTATGCTACTCTCTGATAGCCCTTCTCAATTCCTCCCACTAGTCAATGGTCATATTTTTCTCCCTAATTAAAGGTTATCCATCTGGAGATCACATACTTTAGAAAACAGAGGGTTACACATAAAATATATAAATGGTTGAGATTTTTTTTTAAAAAAGACCCTTTATACTGACATGATTGCAACATTACAAAAACATAGCAATGTCAGACATTTTAAAAAAAATCACAATACCTATGGTCATTGGGTTTGAACTTGATCATAAATGTTAAGTAGCTTAATTGAGTTCACTCACACTAAAAACCTGCAATGATGTACAGTCCTTAAAATTGACAGTAATAGAGCAGGGAGACACAAGAAAGCTGTCAATACAAACACTAAAACCATGTGTCCAATCTAAATTCTTTCAAAGTCAGAGAAAAAAAAGATGTTGGAGAAGGAAAAAATCAGCAACCTATTTGGTTTTTCAAAAACCAGAGATAACAATCCTAAGAAATCAGTTCAAAGGATATTGCCAATCCCTTTTGTAGAAAATTTGATCTATCAGATATTGCTTGAGATCAGAGGGACACTGGATTAGGCCTGGAAATATCTTAGACACAAAATCAATTATGATGATATTTTGAGAGGCATAATGTTTTGGAAAGGTCCTCAGGTGGCACAATTTGCACTTGGCTACTAACCATAAACTTGGCAGTTCGAATCCACCCAGTGCTGCAGGAAAAAAAAAAAAAAAAGCCCAGCAATCTGCTTCCATAAAAATCATAGCCAAGAAAATCCTATGGAGCTCAGTTCTACTCCATAACACATGGGGTCACTATTAGTCGGAACTGACTCTCCGGCAGTGGGTTGAATATTATGAATAGCAAGGAATGAGAGGTCAGTTTAAGCCATTCACTCCACAAATGTTTATTATGAGCTTCCCTGTGCTAGCCCCATCAGCACACAACTCTCAGTTCGAGCCCTGCCTCGTAGGAGCTGGGCACTCTTGGCTAAATCTCTTAATACTTCCAGGCCTCAGTTTCCTCATCTGTAAAAAGAATTATAAAAATGAACATTGATCTCACAAGGTTTCTGAGGGGCAAATCAGTATGTCTGGAAGCCCTTCCTAAACCATGAAAGTATTAATTACCATTTGGTTGAAATGAATTCATGAACGACACTTGTCTGTTGTGGCATACATTATGTCAGAGGAAAGTGAGCCTTCCTGCTTCCAAGGATACATCATAATCTTTGAAATAGGCTTTATAGCTTATCTAATTATCTCCCTGGAAACTTAGATATGACACGCAGAGAGTGAGAATAAGGTAATAAATGTATGGTGCAGATTTTTATATTAGATTTGTAATCACACAATGACAAGAACCATGTCTCGCTTATCACCATTTTGTGTCTCTACAAAGCTATCAAGGCAAGGTCTCATTTGAAAAGGGGGCTATAGTCTTGAAAAGTTTCTCTCCATATATGGACAAATTACAAATCTAACTCATCAATCCAATGTCACCAACATCAAACGACAGTACAATTACAAAGCATCATTTATTATGCTGACAGTATAAACAAAAATGATACTTAGTACATTTCAAATTCAGGAACAAAGCTCCTTTTAGAAACAAAATTAGGCTTTACACAGTGGCAGCTGAAGAAAAAGGGAAGTTCTGGGCTCTCCAGAGTTAGCTGACAGGCACATGGCGGATGAGAAAGAATGTCTTACAGAAGCCACTCAGGATCTGACCAAGATCTGTAAGGGACAGGTCACATTCCAGAAGATCCAGACTTCCCCCAGGGAATGGAGGAGCTGAGGCTGATCTTGAAGGAGGGTAGCCAACAGAGCCAGTAGGCACACCCAGTCTTAAAATACACTCGAAATTTACTCAAATGTTTCTAGACTCGCAGTGACATTTGGAAACCTCAAGTATGCACACAGACTCTTCCTTGCTAGAACCTCTGTAATTTAATATTGAGTCAATAATTTGGATTAATATTTTGAAAGCACTTAGAAAAGAGCCAAACACATAGTAAGCGTTATTTATGTGTGTGTTTCTCAGGTTGGCTGAGTGAATTCTGAACCTAGTGACAACTAGAGAATCAAAACACACAACAGTCAAATATGTCTTACCTTGCCACAGATTTAGAAACTGTGGAGTTCTGTATTTGTTCTTGCATCTCAAATGCATCCTATAATCTCTACTGAGGACTGAGTTCAGAAATCATGGTGCAAAATTACATAAGCAATGAAAGAGTAAGTTCCAGGAAATTAATCGTTTCCCTTTTTGAACTTTACAAGTAATCACTACTACAAAAGACTAAAAATCTAAAAATCTCAAAGCGCATCTAAATGGTACATACCAACCCTAAAACCGAGAACAGACATAGACACTTGGAAAAAGACGCACAGGTTTCAAATCACAGAGAATTTAGAGTAGCAACGCTCAGACTACAGGTCCGCTCAACTAGTTAATGATTTCTGTCCCCTAGACTCCGAGGCCTCCCTCATCTCGGATCCTTGCAGGTGGCCCGCAACTAATTTCGACCTCAAGAGGCGGTCTCCCACCGTCCCGGTTCCGGGATCCTATGTCCTGTGATGCTGTGCACGAGTGTCCGTCCATCCACAGACACCCCTCAGACATTTAGAAATCTCAAAGCAGAATCGGAATTAACGTCAAGAAACAAAGACTACAAACTCTCGGAGTCGGGGGCTGACCCGGTGTGTGTGTGGGGGGTGGGGGTTGCTCTTTCCCTTCTGCCGAACTCGGAGGTTTCCGAGGTAAGCAGGGGGCGCTGCCAGGGGACCCAGCTAAGTCACGTTTGTTCCGAGGAGGGATGGCAGTCGAGGCCCGGGAACTCTGGCCCGCCGCGTCTCCTCCTGCCCCAGGATCTCCAACTGCGGCCCGGATGCTCGTGGACCCTCCCGCCCGCTCACCCGTCTTGGGCCCCGCAGCCCCGCCACCTACCCGCCTCCGCGATGCTGCCTCCAAGCGCGGCGGGCGCGGGCGCGGAGCCGAGCCGACTTGCGCTTCCTCCTTCCCAGCAGCGCCGTCGAGCGCCGGCGTTTCCTCCCTGACGCGTCACGGCTCCTCCCGCGGAACGGGCTGGGAACCGCGGGCTGGAGGCGGCCCGCGCCGGGTAGGGAGCTGCGGGCTGGGCGGCCCCGGCGCGGCCCCACCACCTGACCCGACCCTGGGGACCTAGCCCTTCTCTCCTGTCTCACCCGCCCGCGAGACCCCGGCCCCGGCGCGCCGTCTGACCCGCCACGCCGTGTGCGGAAAGTTCCGAGAGGGAAACTCGGGTAGGTTCTGCCTAGAGGCTCAGGCTATGATGTTTCCCGCTGCTTAACCCAAAGTGACGGCCACCCAGGGGTCCACGAGCCGCTTGAGTCCAAGCGCCCGGCCCGCTGCTGAAGATGATTCTGGTGTGTTGCCAGAAGTGCCACAGCCACCGTAGGAATGGCCTGAATGGCAATGGTGTAAACTGGAAACTCAGAGAAGTGAAATGAATATCCAAATCATTTAGAGGGAGTAACTTGCTTCATTTAGCGTTATTTGAACCGTTTTCTACTTTTTCAGTCAAAGATTTTTGGCTTTGTGTTTATAGATAGAATTTTCACAATTTGGCAGATCCTGGGTTCGAAGAAATAACCTCCCTACACATCTTTAAATCTTTTTAGATTTACTTTTTTCTCTTCTTTTTTGACATTCGCATCAATCTCCAAGTCAGCTGAGGGAAAACTTCACCACTTACTCTTACTCTTTCTTATTCGTTTAATACAGGAGCTACAGTTGAGGTTCTGTTATTCATCCCTTTTATCCAGGTAAGAAAAAGAGACACACAGAAGGTGGATAGGAAATTAAGAATCACATGATTCAGTGGGTGTGGGGTAGAGTGGTTAAGGTTTTGAAGTAGAGTGGTTGCTTTCTTTTGCCCTACAACACCACCGTAATTTTGGTTTTATCAGATATCACTTCAAGATAGACTCAACCAACTATTTAAGTTTCCCATGTGCATATGTATCATGCTTCTGATTCTGAGGCAGTGATCTGTACTTCAGATAATAGGATACCAGAGAATGTGTCACAAATCTATGAGCAAATAAACGTCCAAAGGTAATTAGAGGAGCTGGGATTTATGCCTATGTCCCTAAATTCACGAGACATTTCCCAATATTGTAAAAGGATATAAAGAAATTTAGGCCTTACAATGTGAAAAGCCAAATCTACTGCCATTGACTCAGAGTGACCCTATAGCATAGAGTAGAACTGCCCCATAGGGTTTCCAAGGCTGTAAATCTTGCCTGCCTCATCTTTCTTCCACACAGCTACTGGTGAGTTGAACCACAGACCTTTTGGATAGGAGCTGGTTAACAGTGCCTTAACCACTGTGACACAGAGTTCCCTACAACTAAGGATAAGTGTATTCATTTTTAACATCAATTACCATAGTATGGTCTTATCCATCTTACAGAAAATAGATTGGGAATCCAAATACTTTTATACTTTAAAACATAATAATCCTAGAGAACTTTATAAACAACGGTTCTCAGTGGCATATGGAAATGGACATAAGAATACAGTAGATACAAATCAACACATTGCTAATAGTCCTTTATATTTTCACAGTAATCTACACACAAAGCTATCCACACAGAATAAAGCACAGAAAAACTGGAGAAGTTCCTTCCTCATAACAAAATCAGTAAGTTTTCAGTGTATCTCTTAATTAAAGTCATATTAACAATGCTGAAAAATTTCTCATAAAGGACAAAAGGAAGTCCTGTGTAAATAAACTACAAGTAGAATGACATCATTCTCACTTAAGAGACAAATACCTGGCTATCACCACATTAAAAAAAACCCACAAACATCTGGGAACCATTACAACGTTTCCAGGATAAATTTATCCTCCTGCTGTGAAGGAAACACACACATACACACACCCAGACCACCTCCCAGAAATTATTTAAGAAGGGAAGAGGAATGAATCACATTCAACTAAAAAGAAGTTAGGTATTTTTGCCTTTATAATCTGAGAGTTGCTATTTAATAGCACAGGTTCTCAGGAAACAAGAAGAGGTAGATAATTCACAAAATATTAAAGCTTTTTCACTCAAAATTAATTTTAAGGGTACACTTTGATCACTTTGATTAATCATTTCACTATACTTAGTGACCATACCTGTTTTCTGTTACAACTCAAATATCAGTTTCCACTGTAAAAGAAAAGTTGTTGAATGTTCATCTAAATGTCTAGCTAGTGTTTATACTTTTATAAGAAGTTTTATGTAAAAGAAAAGTTTAAAAGTAGAGAAAGTTTTTGCTTAGACTACATTCCCAATATTTTGTTTGGAAATATGCTTCAGTTCATACACTTAGGGCAAATATTTTGTCCATCAGCTTTATTAATAATTCAGGAAGTTGATCACAAACTTTAGAATAGGACAGATCCAGGTTTAAGTCTTGTCTCTGCTACTTTCTACTTTGGGCAAATTATTTCACCATTTAAGCACTCATTTCCTCATCAGTAACATGAGATTAATCATAGTAGTTTTTTCTCCTCAGTAAAACAGAGATAATAGTAGTGCTTATCTCAAGGAATTTTTATGACGATCAAATGAGCTTAGTAGGTATCATCATCATTATTATTAGGTCTAAAATGGATGTTAAAATTACAATACTTTCTTTGAAAAAAAAATGTTCACATTTTAGAAAATTTTTGTTTTCTGTTTTCAGGAGACCTAAAAGTAATAGGAAAAAAAGTAATAAAGGAAATACTAAGAAATAGTTGTATTCAGGATTTTAGAAGATTGGACTGACAGTACTCTGAACTGTTGAGACAAAAAAAAAAAAGAAAGATTAAAAAACCACCTAACCAGGTTTTACACACACACACACACACACACACACACATAGGTTAATACATTCCAATGGAATGAGTGCTTGATTTTCAACCTCCACTATTCAAAATGGCAAATCTTTTCTCTAAAATGGTACCTGATATGGATGTATAACTTTTTATGTCATAATAAAGTCTTATTATTTGTAGTTCTTTTCTTTATTTATTTTAGTAATTTTTAGTCTTTTTTAAATTGTGGTTTGGGTAAAAGTTTACAGAGCAAATTTGTTTTACATTCAAAAGTTTATATACGTTTTATTTCGTGGCATAGGTTGCAGTCCCCTCAATGTAACAGCACTCGTCTCACTTCCTCCCTGGGTTTCCCGTTTCTATTTGTCCCTCTTTCCTGCTTTCTGGGCTTTGTTTTTGGGCAAATGCTGCCCTTTTGGCCTCATGTGGTTAATTATTCTGAGGAGTATGTTCCTCATATATATTATTCTTTACTTTATAGGCCTGTCTATTGTTTGGCTGAAAGGTGATCCCCAGAGGTTTGTACTTCTTTTGATTGTAACCTTAAAGAAGAATTGAGAGGCACAATGACACACAAAAAATGTTAGTTCCTTAAGGAGAAAAGCTGATAAAATGGCAGTCATAGGACCTGAATGATTTCTGTTCATAAGTCAGCTAGCTATGGAAGTGAGACATATTCATTAGAATAAAATAAGAATACTAGAGAAGTAAAAATAATGTTACCAATTACATGGTTGCAAAAGCAAACATGTTTTTGTTTTACATTATTTGCATTGCATCTTTTCTTTCATTCTACTACAAACTGGTCTGCTTACGTAGGTCAGACATCCCAAGTTGTTGCTATAATTTCTAGCTATGTTTATCAGTTGATACACTAATCACAATCCTACAACTTAAGACAAAAGAAAACGATATTTATTGGGAAGGTAGTTAATCGTGAATTGCTTAGAAAAACAATGAAAAAGAAAAGCCTGCTTTAAAAATTGATCAGCATATAGAAATACAAAACTGACTAATTTTTAAATTTTCTGAGAAGACAATTTAATAAAAAGCAAAGCAAGCCAAGATGTAGTTAGAAAACCTCAGATAATCTCAGGAACTGAAATTGAGACTGTTAACAGTGCCTTTGACACAGTGGCTACAACAGTGGGCTCAAGCATATCAAGAACTGTGAGGATGGTACAGGATGTGAGGATGGGCAGTGTTTGTACTGCTGTCGCATAGGTCGCTATTAGTCGGAGCCGACTCCATGGCACCTAACAACAACGATACTGCCTTAGCACAAAACAAAATTAACTTTTTTCCTTGATCTGGAAGATGGTTCAGAGCCTGTTTGTTTTGTGTGTGTTTATGGGGAGGGGATTTGACCCAAAGCACAACACTATTTCCTGGGCCTAATTAACAGGTTCAAACTCAATACTGAAATGGCTGAAACCAAAAATGTGTTTTATAATAAAGGAGAAACTCTGTTTTAGAGTGAGATTACTTTAGGACAAATACAAGGCTTTTCAGATTTCAGGGCTTTCTCACTTTATATATTCGACTCATGAGAAAAACCAAGAGGAAGTGTTAGGACATCAGAACCTTTAAAATGCTAGCATCAGCTTTTTGTAAAACATACCTTGAAATCTTGCTAAAACTATAAATTAGCTCAAGTAAAACTATTATCCTTGCCTATTAGGAAAATCTTGTCTTTCAAGGAGCTCTGGTGGCAAAGCACGTAAGGTATTTGGTTGCTAACCAAAAATGTCGGTAGTTCAAACCCACCAGCTGCTCCTCGGGAGAAAGATCAATCTACCTCCATAAAGATTTACAGCCTTGAAAACCCTATGGTGTCACTATGAGTTGGAATCAAGTGGATGGCAGTGGGTATAGTGGGAAAACATTGTCTTTCAATATAGTTATTATAAGTATCAAAGAAGAATAAAATACAACCACTCCCTTTTACTACCCTTAAGGAACGAGTAGTTGGACGTGTGGGCTCAGGACCATGTAGCAGGGGACATCAAGTTCAACTGGCATAACATACTACACAAAAACATTGTTCTACATTCTACTTTGGTGAGTAGTGACTGGTCTTAAAAACTTGCAAGTGGCCATGTAGATGCAACAATGGGTCTCTCGTCGTCCAGAGCAAAGAAGAAAGAAGAAAACCAAAGACACATGGAAACAGCCCAAGGGACTAGTGGACCATGCAAATCTCAGCCTATATGACCAGGAGACCAAAAGAACTAGGTGGTACTTGGCTACCACTGCCAACCACTTAGAAGGGGATCACTGCAGAAAATCCTGGATAGAGTGGGAATGTAGAACAAAACTCAAAATCATAAAAGGACCACGTTTACTGTCTGATAGAGCACGGTGAGAGCCCCAAGACTATGGCCCCTAGTTACACTTCAGGTCTCAAACTGAACTCACTCCTGTGGCTTCTAGCCAAGCAATAGACAAGCATGTAGGGTGAACATTTACATTAGGTAAATACACTACTTTGAATGATCAATCATGGGAGAACAGAAGGGCAATATTTACACAGGAAGACAGCACAGGGGACAGGAATACATAGGAAAGAAGGACACAGGAAAGAGGTAACTACAAGGAGGGAGTGGGAAGAGGGCTGTTACATTGTGGGGAATTGCAGTCAATGTCATGAAACATAATGTATATGAACTGCTCTATGGAAAATGAATTTGCTCTGTAAACTTTCACCCAAATTACAATAAAAATAAAAATAAAAAAATCACTCCCTTTTCTCACTCTCATTTTCTCTTTCTCTCTTTTGGATACTTTAAGTACATAAACTATGTCAGTTAATAGTTGACAATAACTTATTTACATAAGTGGTATCAGCATTTGCAATGTTCAGAGAATTATATTAGGCCTTTGAGCTCAAATCTGGTACCTGGACTTTGAAGATAACTATTATTTTAGTTGCTTATCAGTAGGGAATAATAGCTTTTCTTAAACTGAGTTCATTTGGTAACTCAGTTATTTCCTGGCAATTATGTATAATTAATGATTGAACCCATTTCGAATGAGAGGGTTTAATAGCTTCTGGCTTAGAGAGGTGAGCTGCTATTATTTCTTCAACTAAGGCTTGGAAGCGTCTGCATCTCGCTCAACCAGCTGTGTCAAAGACTTAAATAGATATTAAAGGATTATAATTATTCATATCCTGGAAGTCTCTTAAATTCCCTTAGGTTTTCTAGGATAAACAACTCCAGTTCTTTTAACTTTTTCTTACACTTTTTAAAATGTTTTATGATTTTCATATGAACTGTTTCCAAATTCTATACATTCTTCTTTAGATGAGGTGCCCAGTGTGAGACATGAAACTCTACAGAGAGTCCGGTAAGTCTTTAGTTATGAGAGCCTTCTCTCAAAGCTCTTCAGTTCACATCCTTATAATGCAACCTAGCATTATTATTTTTTAAATTATTATTATTATTATTACAGTGTTTCCTCTCCTCCTCTCCCACCTGATAATAAACAAAGCAAGTTTCCTTCCATATACCTAGTATTATTTTTACATTTAAAGTCATATTTCTTAATTATCTGATTTTTAAATGTGAATTCTAATGTTTGTTTAGCCTGTGTTTATTTCTCAAATTGTGTTTAAAAGTTTGTTTTGATTTCCTCTGTTCCTATTTTATAAAACTTTATTTTTTTTCCTGGTGGTTAGAACTATTTTTTCTTGGTGATTTGAATGTCATCATTTGCTAAGGAAACTCTGGTGGCATAGTGCCTAAGGCATTTGACTGCTAACCAGAAGGCTGGTGGTTCAAGCCCACCAGCCACTCCCTGGAAGGAAGATTGGGCAATCTACTTCCACAGAAATGCCTCCTCGGAAACCCAAAGGGGGAGGGGGGACGACTCGCTATGAGTTGGATTCGACTTGATGGCAGTGAGTTGTTTTGTTTTTTTTTCTTTTGCCATAACCAGCCGCTCCTCAGAAGGAAGGTTGGGCAGTCTACTTCCAGTAGTGATACTGCCTCGGAAACCCAAGGAGGGGTCGCTATGAGTCGGGGCCGACTCGATGGCAAATAACAACAACAAGGCAAAAGACATCCAAGTGGAGGGTGTACATCCTAGAGGTGCTCAAGGCACTCTGCCACAGTTCAAAGAGAAAATATCACCATATCCACTTGTTTTGTTAAAAAGTAAGAAACAAAAATGAGCTTTATTATTTCATACACATATTGACACTGGCATGCTTCTGCAGTCCTTTGACTGGTCATGTCATATGTGCATGTCTGAGGTATTCTGAGAAAGGGCAGAGCTTCCACAAGGTGAAGGGGTTGACAGTGTACCCTCATTCATCCAGGATGAATGCATTGCAGTTTTGTATAGTTTTGTATAGGTCAATTGATGTAGTTAATTTTAGAAAAACACATTTTTTTCAACAGACTTTATATTATTTTGTGCTGAGATGGGGAGTGATCATGAAAAGTTTTTGTCTTAAAACAAAGCTTTTGCAATAGTTATGGTTAAAAGCATAGATCTTGGATCCACACTGGGTTTTGGCATAATTCTTCTATCACCAGAGCTGTAATCCTGGGCAAGTCATTTAGCATCTCTAGGGGTCAGTTTTCTCATTTCTAAAATAGAGGTAATAATAGTAATAAGTAATAATATTGCATTGGTTGTTCTGAGGATTAAATCAGTTAATATGTGCAAAGCTCTAAGTGTAATATCTACCACCAAAATAAGCATTACATAAGCACTAAAAAAAAAAAACCCTATTTACATTGAGTCAGATCCAACTCACAGTGACCCCTCCTTGGGTTTCGAAGGCGGTATCACTATGGCAGTAGATTGCCCAACTTTCCTTCTGAACATAAGCACTAATTATTATTATTTAAAAAAGTAATTGAACATCAAGATTATTTATGCATTTATTTCTCTGATTAAAAATTCATGGGTTCCAAATTTCCTTACCTCTTCTTTGATAATGCCTGTAAATGGTGTGCTACATAGAATATAATACACACACACACAAACACTTTCTTTTTATTATAAAGTTTTAGCAATAAAATGAGAGAATGAGAGTAACTGTGTCGTCCCCCCCAACACACACACACACACACACACACACACACACACACACACACACACGTAAGTGTATTTGCATTTCAAAAGAAGCTCTTTGGAGAGATCATTTTGAAAATGGGGATGTTTGGAAATATTACCATCAGTATGTGGTTTTGTTACAGAAAGCAATGTGTGTGTGTCAACTATTAAAACTCTACTATATGCATACTTTAAAAATTTGGAAACACAACTTTCTACTTGTTTAAAGATTTTCCTAATAATAAGTTTCAGTGTGTCTTAAGTTTACCTATTTAAAAAGTAAAATGCAATATCTTTAAATTAGTTTGCAAAAACTACTGAATGACAGTAGAGAAAATGAAAGTTTACTAGCCAAATTTCAATAACAAATTTTGCAGAACTGGTTGATGGGGTTGGAAAAGAAAATGAGCACTTAATAGGTATAGCCAATGATAATGCATTTCTTCCATTTAAATCTAAATGTCTTCTTAAAAAATATTTTTCAGCCATGACAGCCATTAAAATAAAATACAGGTAGTCCTCAACTTACCACATTCCAGTTACACCAGAACTGCTCTTTGCAGCATCTGGTGGTTTTAATTTTTTTTTTTTCTGTACATTTTATCATTAGTAAAATTAACTATATAAAGTGTTGCAGTATGTAATTTGCTGATGTTATCATTCTCAGATTTTCCCTCACACATGTTCAAAGATGGGATTTATTAAGATTCTGATAATAAAAGACAATAATAATGAAAACTAAAAAAAAAAAAATTGACTTACATCAGAACTGACTTACAACATAGTGGTTGGAATGGAACCCTGTTGTAAGCAGGCAGTAAATTACTTACTGTGGCTCTTCTGTCCATGGTCTTTGTGACTCCCACCAGATGACTGGATGGAACTATGCAAATGTGAGGTTCTTGTGGGCCACCAAGGGGATTAGATAGTGTGTTAATAATATAAATAAGGCACATGGCACCCTTGTGTGGGTGAAACTGTGCAAATAAGGTGTAGGGAATCCTAACATGGGGACTGATCAGTTTTGCTATCTTACTAGGCTTAAAATGAGCCATCCAGAGACAGAAGACAGGATCTCACTACCATCAAGAAAGAAGAGCCAGAAGTGGAGTGTGTCCTTAGATCCAAGTTCCCTGTGCTGAGACGGCAAGAAGCAGCAGCAGAGAAACCCTGGCCACCTACCCTAGCAGGAGATAGAACAGTGGGCTTTTCAGCCCACAGAGCAGGAAAGCTGAGTGCCCATGGGCAGGAGGCTTGCTGGAGGAGTAGGTTGCCTCTCTGGGCACCCATTTGCAGAGCTAAATGAGTTTTGTAACACTTGCCTGAGCAAGGCAGAGGCCAAGGGGCCACAAGGCCAAGAGGTCAAGGCCAGAGAGAAGCATGTTTGTGGTACCACTGAGAAAGAGCTGTCCTGATTGAAGAACTGTATCCTGAGTTGTTCCTGATCCAGAATTGTAACCTGTTACTTCTCTAATAAGCTCCATAATTGTGAATAGTGTCTATGAGTTCTGTGTGGCCATTGCAATGAATTGCTGAACCCAGTAGGGAAGTGCTGTTGAGAAGAACAGTTGGTGTCAGAATCAGTGAGAAGATTGAAATGTGGTGGCATGTCTGACCTCCGCCACATAGGAATCAGCCTTAGGCTGTTGATGTTTCTAATCCTTCTCCCCGCCTTGTGAAGTTAGAGGAGGTCAAAAGTTGCTGTCCCCATGCCCTTTTGTACTACCTGTATTAGAATAAACTAAGAATAAGACCTTCATATGACTGTATCAGTGTTAAATATTTGTTACAAACTGATGAAATACTAAGGAAAAAAAAGTACCAAGTGAAAGCAAAAAAGGCTTTCACACTATTAATAAAACACTATAAAATTATTTAAAATGTATTGATTATCTCATATTTTTAAATTTAGGGTTTATATTTTGAATGTATGTAATATATTCATATTGTTGTTGTTAGATGCCATAGAGTCAATTCTGACTCATAGTGACCTTATGTACAAAAGAACAAAACACTGCCTGGTCCTTCACCATCCTCACAGTCGTTGCTAAACTTGAGCCCTTTGTTGCAGCCCCTGTGTTAATAGGAGATCAAAAATACATGATTTATATGTGAGTGTGCATGCTGAAACATTTTTAATGGTGGAGTGCATATTGAAAAAGAAAGGTTATAGCTACTTTTCACCATCCCTATTCTTTGGTTTGGTGTCATCAAAGAATGCAATGCCTTCTGTACTCTTCTTTCTTCATTAAATGGCTATTTGTGAAAGTACCTACTGTGTGCCAGGTACTGTAATAGGCTCAGAGAGGTAGATAATAAAAACAGCCCCACCCTCAAAGCAGTTTACATCTGTGTGGGACAAAAAGTTTGGTTTGGCCTTTGTCTCTAGTTTCTGAAGAATAGTGTTTGGAATTTTCAAGTAATCATGGTGCCCCTTTGTTTTCTGAAACAGCAAGCAACACATAAATATGTGTAAATGAGTTAGGGCTACACAGACTCCACCCTGGCAGCAAACCTCAGAAAGGGAGGTGGGCATGAGGGAATCAATCATACTGATATGTTGTTGTTAGATGCTGTCCAGTTGGCTCCAACTCATACCAACCTATGTACAACAGAGTGAAACTCTGCCTGGTCCTGTGCCAGTCTAACAATCCTTGCTATACCTGAGCCCATATGTGTGTGTGTATACACGTGTGTGTGTATGTGTGTATATGGAGCTCTGCTGGCTCAGTGCCTAAGGCATTTGACTGCTAACCAGAAAGTCGGTGGTTCAAACCCATCAGCTGCTGACTCAATGGCAGTGAGTTTGGTTTTTTGGTCATATATACATACATAGGGAGCTCTGGTAGCATAGGGGCTAAGGCACTTGACTGCTCACCAGATGGTTGGCGGTTCAAACCCATCAGCCACTCCTCGGAAGGAAGGTTGGGCAATCCTACTTCCGTAGTGATACTGCCTCGGAAACCCAAGGAGGGGTCGCTATGAGTCAGGGCTGACTCGATGGCACATAACAACAACAACATACATACATAAATGTGTCTCAGTTATGCATATTCATTGAGGCCCCAGGGCTTCCTGGATTGGTGAGAACATCCATGTACAGGAGAGGATGTGGCATACCCCTAGGGATAATGGAAGCCTTTTGTTGGGAACTCTCCCAGGCCTAACCTGATGCATCTTTTTGCTTATATCCTTTCTGGCTAAAATTAATGTGTAACTGTAAGTATAGGTAATAAACTTAAAAACCAAACTCACTGCCATCAAGTTGATTCTGACTCAGAGTGACCTCCACTGGACTTCCAAGGCTGTAAATCTTTATGGAAGCAGACTGCCTGACCTTTCTTCTGCAGAGCAGCAGCTGGTGGGGTCTGAACCACCAACCTTTGGTTAGCAGCCAAATGCTGTGAACTTTGTGAGCCAATAGGAGTTCTGGTGGCATAGTGCCTAAAGCATTTGACCGATAACCACTCCTCAGAAGGAAGACTGGGCAATCTACTTCCATAGAAATACTGCCTCAGAAACCCAAGGAGGGGTCGCTTTGAGTGGCAACTGACTTGACAGCATTGAGTTTGGTTTATTATAGAGAATTAATGCATCCACAAGGATCAATCTCATTCCTTATCACCAGTCACTTTCGTGGCACTTCCTTTCTCACTCTAAGCACCCAAAGTTAGGTCAGAATTCATCCCCAGACACAGGTGTCATTTTACCAGGTAGCAGCTGTAGGCTCAGGAGTCTGCACAACTTCCTGCATTTCAAAGCAGCCAGCCCCTCCTCTCTCCACCCCTCCCCGGGGTTAGGTTACTGATCCGACTCATATAGACCCTATGTACTACAGAATGAAACACTGCAGTTTTGTTGCAAACATTACCATACAACAACAAGGGGCAATGAGATTCTGATTTAGCTTGGAGTGGCCAATTCAGAAATGAGCTGCCCGGGTAATCATAAGGACAGAGCCCTAACTCATGAGGAACCAGTTTGGGGTGGCTGGTGGGCAGAAAAGGGCTGTGCACGCAGTTGATTTGTGAAGACTCAGCTCTGGGTAGCTGGGTGACAGAGAAAGGCCACATGAGCAATGGATGAGGACAGAGTCCTTCCAGCTTGTAACCTAGCCCCAGGGGGTTAGATAGAGAAGAGGAGTTGGCTGCTTTAAAATGCAGGGAGTTGTGCAGACTACTGAGCCTACAGCTGCTACCTGATGACCTACCTGGCTGCTGTAACTGGAGTGAATTCTGACCTAACCCTGGGTGGTTACAGTGAGAGAGGAAGTACCAAGAAAGTGGCTGATGTCAAGGAATGGAGAGGTGGGAAGGTGAAGCCTGAATCTACTTCCAGGTGGGAATCAGATTCCTGGTGATCTTTATCATGCAGTGAGTAATAAAGGTGGGATTTGCCCACCTTGCCCCTTCAATTGGTGCTAGATCATTTATGAAATTCCTCAAAGGCTCAAGGTTCAAAAGGACAACAAAGGGCAAATGGACTGGGTGAGTCACTCCAACATCATGGACCCCAGAAATCTGGATTTCAGGAGAAATAAAATGAGTTCCTAATTCCACACTCCCCTCCAGGCTTTTAAATAGATAGTGATCCACTGTGAATTGATATTTGAATTTCAAACTGGTCATTTGAACACCCAATTATTTATGTCAATTAAATAAACTATTTGACTTATTTTCTTTTCTAGCTATCTACAACATGTTTTTATGGTGATTGCAATATGTGAATATATATACAGTGATACTTGCAAAAGCTGGGATCAATAGGGCAGAAACCTGTCAGAGAAGGAAAAATCCAATATTTTCCACTAAAATGAGCAATAGAAAAATGGTAGGACTGAATCCAGTCAAAGGCAGAAAACCTGTGAGACCTGTATAAACAAGGCAGTCCTGTCAAGTTCTGGCTTTCACAGGTTTCATTATAAATAAATAACTGATTCAACCAACATTTCCTATATAAGTCACTGTGGAAGACACAGAGAAGGCACAAGGTGCAAAGACATACCATGCTTTCAAGGGGATATTATATCTCTGTACAAATGAAGAAAACACTTTACATTTTCACTCATGCTATATGCTTTGCTTTGCTTTCACTATTTAAATGTATATTCAGTACACTGTATTCTTAACACTGTATTCTTAACTATCTTGACACTTCTGCCTTGTGCTTTGCTTCTTCAAGCAAATGCAGTTTGAAAGTTTTATGAGCATGATATTTGCCTTCAATTACCTCTTTCAAATTAAATCTCATTCTTTGTGATTTTAATGTATGACTGGGATAAATTATATTTGTTGCTTACATTGTAAACAATCATATGAAAAACAGAGGAAAATGTAGCTGGAAACTAACATCACAGAAATAAAAATCTCTTCCATGCCTAAAATGAAATCATATACTTCTTTTCCTAAATAGCAATAAAAATGGGTGACCTGAGATATTCAAGGCAAGACACATGATTTCCTAGGTCTCATTTATTGCCCCTTTCACCTACTTTTTTTTTTTTTAATTATTGATAAGAAATTCCCATAACATAAACTTAGCCATTTTGAGGTGTATAGTTCACTGGCATTTAGTATATCCACAGAGTTGTGCAAACACCACCTCTGCCTAATTCTAAAACCTTTTCACCAACCCAAAATAAATCTCCATACCTATCAATTACTTATTCCTCACTTCCCCCTTCCCTAGCTTCTAGTAACCACCAATCTTCTTTCTATCTCTGTGCCTTTACTTATTCTAGATAATCTCACCCATTGCTGTCCAGTCAATTCCAACTCATAGTGACCCTATAGGACAGAGTAGAACTACCCCATATGGTTTCCAAGTCTATAATCTTTACCAAAGCAGACTGCCACATCTTTCTCCCACAGAGTGGCTGGTGTGTTTAAACCACCAACCAAACACTTAAGCACTGCACTACCAGTATGACCTTTTGTGTTTGGCTTCTTTCATTGAGCATGATGTTTTCAAGGTTCATCCATGTGGTAGCATTTACTAGTATTGTATTTCTTTCTGTGACTTCATAAACACACACACACACACACACACACATTCATACTACTTTTTATTTATCCATTCATCATGGGCACTTGGGTTTTTCTACCTTTTGGCTATTGGGATATTGTTGGTTTGAACATTTGTGTCCAAATATTTGTTTGGGTATGTGTTTTCAATTCTTGTGGGTATGGGGCAATCTACTTCCGTAGTGATACTGCCTCGGAAACCCAAGGAGGGGTCGCTATGAGTCAGGTCTGACTCGACGGCACATAACAACAACAAAAACATGACTATTTTTAATTTTTTGAGGAACAAACAAACTGTTTTCCACATCATGAAAAAGGAAATTTGTGAAAAACCCCAGCTAACATCATACTCAATGGTGAAAGACTGAAAGCTTTCCCCTATGATCAGGAACATGATATAAATATTTACACTCACAGTTTTTCTTTTTTTTTTCTTTAAGCCAGTTTAAATTTTATGTTCTATCACGTAACCAAAAGAAACTTAATCCAATCAACATTGGCCTATTACTTCCCCTCTTGCCCTATACTACCCTAGCTGCCACCTCATCATCTCTCACCAGGATACTGCAATGGCTTCCCTACTCTTCACCATACCTCCCTGCCCTAATCCATCATCCATCATCCATTGACACACCCACCCATCCATTTATCTATCATCAATTCCATCCATCTATCAATTTATCCATCCACCCATCATCCTCTCCTTCCCTTCATCCACTCATTTATCCATCTACTCATCCATCTATAAAGCATCTGCTCTGGGCTGTTGTGGTAGTTATGTTTGTATGTCAACTTGGCTGGGCCTGGTTGAGTGGCTGGGCAGTTGGTGGTAGTTAATCCCCATGACGAGACTGGCAATCAACTCCATGGTGGGATTTACCACAAGCAGCTGAGGAGCTGTCTTTGGGATGTGGACTGCTTCTTGTATATAAGGAGAAGCTTTGAGAATGGTCTCTAGCCCATGGCACGCTTGGACCCTGCATGTAGCTGTGTCATTGCTCAGCAGCCCACTATGCTCTGCCGACCTTGGGACTTACAGTGGACTTAAGTTAATGGCCTGTCGTGTAGTTTGGTAACATCGGGACTGTGCCTTTTACTTGTCACAGCTGTCTGAGTGAAGAAACGCCTCTAGCTCCAGTGGGCCAGGAGCAGGAGGCAGAGCTGGACACCAAGGTTGAGGGGCTTTCACCCAGCCCCTAGAGCCTGGCACTTTGACTTGGACTTAAAGCCTCCAAACTGTAAGAGAACTCCTGTTTGTTAAGGCCATCCCAATTTATTTTAGGCAATAAAAATAAAGGCATCCCAATTGGAAAGCAAGAAATAAAACTATCTCTATTTACAGATAACATAATGCCATATGTAGAAAATGCAAGCAATCCACAAAGAAACTGTTTTTATTGGTTGCTGTTGAGTCAATTCTGAATCATGGAGAATCCATGTGTGCAGAGTAGAACTGCTCCATAGGGTTTTGAAGCTATAACCTTTCAAAAGCAGACTGCCGGGCCTTACTTCTGAGGAGCCTCTAGTGGGGATTGAGCTGCCAGCCTTTTCTTTTGGTTAGTAGTCAACATTATGATTTTGCACCACAGACTCCACAAAGCTACTAGACCTAATAAACAAATTCAGTAAAGTTGCAGGGTACAAGATCAGCATACAAAAATTAGTTATGTTTCGACACACCAGCAATGAACAATCTGAAAATGAAATTAAGAGAACAATTTCATTTGCAATACCATCCAATAGAATAAAATACCTGGAATAAGTCGTAGTGTTTTTCTGCTTTTTTTTTTTTTTTTTTAATTTTTATTGTTATTTGGGTTAAAGTTTATGGAGCAAATTCATTTTCCATACAGCACTTCATACACATTTTGTCTCATGACATTTACTGCTATTCCCCACAAGGTAACAGCTCTATTCCCATTTCCTCCCCATAGCTACCTCTTCCCTGTATCCTTCCCTCCCATGCACTGTATCCCTGAGCTATATCTGTGTGCAAACACTGCCCTTCTGTTCTTCCATGATTGACTGCTCCAAGGAGTGTGTCTACCCAATGTAAATGTTCACACCATATGCCTGTATATTGTTTAGCTGGAAGTCACAGGAGTGAGTTCAATTCCAGACCTGAAGGGTGGCTAGGGGTCATAGTCTCAGGGGTCTCACCAGGCTCTATCAGACCAGCAAACCTGGTCTTTTTTTTTTTTTTTCATGATTTTGAGTTTCATTCCCCATTGTTCTCCCTCCACTATCCAGGATCTCCTATACCAATCCTCCTTCAAGTGGTTGACAGTGGAAACCCAGCACCATTTAGTTTCTTCTGGTGTCATGATCACATAGGCTGAGGATTGCATTGTCTGCCAGTCCCTTAGACTAATTGTTTCCATGCATCTTTGGTTTTCTTTGTTCTTCTTTGCTCTGGAAGAGGAGAGACCCATCATTGCATCTAAATGACTGCTTGCAAGCTTTTAAGAACACAGTGACTACTCACCAAAACAGGATGTAGAACAATGTTTTTGTGCAGTATGTTATCCCAATTGACTTCATGTCCTCTGTGACCATGGTCCCAACCCCACAGGTCCAACTACACACTCCCTCCAGGTAGCTGGCTGTAGCCAAGAAGCTGCCACAATCTTGCCCCTTGTCAACTCTACTATACACCTGGAACACCTGGAAGAAGTTTAACCAAGGAAACCAAACACTTGGTTTAATGAGTAAAGATTGTCTGCCTTGAGTATGTGCTTTTTTAAAAAACTATTTATACAGGATCAAATTGACAACAGCAACTCAAAAGATTGGATAGGAAACTTACAGAAAAGTGAATTTATTTTAATGGAGAAGGCACAATTTGAAAAAGAAAAGTAAGAATGGTTGCACAATTTTAAGAATGTAATCAGTGTCACTGAATTGTACATGTACAATTGTACACCAGTTGTTGAATTGGTGTATGTTCTGTTGTGTATATTTTCAACAAAAACAAAAAATAAATATATTTTTTTATAAAACTATTTATATTCAGACTTCTGGTAATTTGGAGGAATAAATGGACAAGCTACCCTTCTTCAACAAAGAAAAGAGAAACCAATTAACAGAGATACAGAAGATAATCCTGGAGCCCTGACCTTTGAAAGGTAGTATACAGAGGTGGATGAGGCAACAACTAGTGGAAAACCTGAAGAAAAACAGGACCTAAGAATAGGCTCTGTGTGCCAAGGATGACAGGGATGTATGGGAGGCTGACAATGGCAAAGGAGACAGGTGGTGAGTGTATAAATACTGCCAAATAGCAAACAGAGGAGCACAGCACAGTACCCTACTTACATAGTTAACATACAAACAAAACAGAGAAAACAAAAATTGTGGGCAAGTCACTCAAGCATACAATCACCAATTACACATAAACATGAAAACGTCACAATGCCTCAGAGACAACAGAGCATCACAGTCCACACAAAGAAGCAAGATAAAGCAGGAGAAACAACAGACCAGGATACAGACCCAAAAAACATCCCTGAGGAATATGTAGCATTAGAATTCCTTGATAAGGAATTCAAAAGAATTATATTTAGGTACCTTCAATGAATTGAGAGACAGATCAAGGAAAACACTGACAAAATTGAGGAAAACACAGAGAAAAGCCTAGAACAATTTCAAAAGACAATACAAAAAAATTAAAAATTAGAAATTATACAAAATCTACAGACAGAAATGCAGAAGATTAATACTAAATTTTCAGAAATAGATAACACACTGAATGGGTAAAGGACTAGAATTGAATCATTGGAAGACAGACTTAGTGAGATTGAAGGCAAATACCTCAATACTTCTTTACAAAGGGATCAATCAGAAAAATATCAAAACAAAATGAACAAGGCCTAGAGTTCATATGGGATACCATCAAATGGAATAACTTACATGTAATTGGAATTCCAGAACAGGAAGAGACAAATAAAACCACAGAGAAAATAGTCAAAGATTTGTTGGAAGATGTGTTAGACTGGATTCTCTAGATAAGCAAAACCAGTAAAGCTTATATATAGACAGAGAGAGAAAGAGAAATTTATCTTAGGAAAATGGTTCACACACTTATAGAACCTGGAAAGTCCCAAGTTCTTGGATCAAACGTCAAGCTGGAGGCTTTTCCCAACTCATGCTCCTGCAGGGGCTGATAAACTCAAGGCTGACAGGCAGTATACTGGCTGTTGACACCAATGAATGACAAATCCAAGATCTCCAGGCCAAATGGTGGATTGTTGGCTCACGGACAGTTGTAGGCGGCACACCAGAATCCTGATCCACAGAAGAGTGTCTCTTTTCCCAGGATGTCCATCAATATACTGGAAGCAGGCCACACCCCTAGGGAAACTCCCTTTCAACTGATTGGCTACTCAAAACATATCCATCTGATTCTATCATAGGAACAACCCACATCAAAATTGCTTAAACCACACAGAATTGTGGTCTAGCCAAGTTGGCACACAGTTCCAACTATCACAATCCACCCCTTGTCAACTTGGCAGTTGTACACATCTTCTTAACCATATATAATATCTAAACAAGGAAAATTATAAAGTCATATTTTTGCCTAACATGATATGCTAACACACATACAACTGAAACACATTAACCTTATTTACATTTCACAGTTCATAACAGAAGGAAACAAAAATACTTCATGCACATATACAATGAAGAAATATAATAATCACAGTCCTCATTTCTGCAACTGGTCACGTAGTTGTAGCTAATATATAGAACTACCTTCTTCTACCACTGATTCTGTATTTCCCTTGCCCTCAACAAGCACTTCAGCTGGTCATGGTTCTTTGCCTGGTGGGGTGACCCAAACCTTCATTCCTGAAGGGACTGGGCCATTAGTAGTCATATCTGAATTTGGTTGCTGTAATTTTCCATTGACTTTAATCACAGAGCATGGTAGTACTAAGAGACGTCCTAAAGAATCTCCTGTATTCCAGACATATTCTTCTTTATCTCCATTATGTAATGTCAATCCAATTTCCCCTTGGTAATCAGGATCTATCACACCAGATAGTACAGTAATGCCCTTCTTTGTCTGTTGATCCAGAGGCATGAGGAAGCCAAAATGGCCAGGTGGCATTCTTAATTTCCAGTTCAATGCAATCAATATTGTGTCTCCAGGTGGGAGTGTTCCTCCCTTTGGGACTAAGATCTCCAAACCCACAGAGCATAGCATAGCAGGGACAGGAAGCAAAATTTTTTTTGAGTGGGTCACTAGGGGTTATAGTGAGTGGTACCACTTCTGTTTCCACCCCTTGGTTCCTGGACCTGTAAATCCTGGCTATTGGAGGAACAGAACCATATATTGGACACTGGTTTAGAGCATATACAGCCTCCTGGAGAATATTGCCACCTAGCTAGTGCCGTAATTGTGTTTTCAGTAGGCCATTCCATTGTTCTATCAAGCCAGCTGCTTGAGGATGATGGGGAACATGGTAAGACCAGTCAATTCCATGAGCATGGGCCCATTGCCGCACTTCATTTGCTGTGAAGTGAGTCCCCTGATCTGAAGCAATGCTGTGTGGGATACCATGATGGTTAATAAGGCATTCTGTAAGTCCACGGATGATAGTTTTGGCAGAAGCATTGTGTGCAGGGAAGATGAATCCATATCCAGAATAATATCTATTCCAGTAAGAACAAAATGCTGTCCTTTCCATGATGGAAGTGGTCCAATGTAATCAACCTGCCACCACGTTGCTGGCTGATCACCTCAAGGAATGGTTCCATATCACGGACTCAGTGTTGGTGTCTGCTGGTGGCAGATTGGGCACTCAGCAGTGGTGGTAGCCAAATCAGCCTTGGTAAGTGGGAGTCCATGTTGCTGAGCCTGTGCATAACCTCCATCCCTGCCACTGTGGCTACTTTGTTCATGAGCCCATTGAGAAATTACAAGAGTAGCTGGGGAAAAAGGATGGCTGGTTTCCACTGAACATGTCATCCTATCCACCTGATTGTTAAAGTCCTCCTCTGCCGAGGTCACCTTTTGGTGGGCATTCACATAAGACACAAATAACTTTATCCTTTGGTACAGTCAGAGAGATCTATCCACATACCTCTTCCTGATACATCCTTGTCACCAATTTTCCAATCATGCTCCTTCCAAGTCCCAGACCATCCAGCCAAGCTATTAGCCACAGGCCATGAATCCATATACAATCGCATATCTGGTCATTTCTGATTCCATGCAAAGTGAGCAGCCATATGCACTGCTTGAAGTTCTGCCCATTGGGAGGATTTCCCTTCATCACTGTCCTTCAAGGAAGTCCCAGAAAGGGGATACAGTGCTACTGCTGTCCACTTTCAAGTGGTGCCTGCATATCGTGCAGAACCATCTGTAAACCAGGCATGAGTTTTCTATTCCTCAGTCAACTGATCATAAGGAACTCCCCATGAGGCCACATGTGCAGACTGGGAGAGGGAAGGTAATGTAATCAGAGTGGAGACCATAGGCATTTGGGCCACTTCCTCATGCAACTTACTTGTGCCTTCAGGTCCTGCTTGAGCCCCATCTCTGATATACCACTTCCATCTAATGATGGAGTGCTGCTGTGCACATCCAACTTTATGACTCTGTGGGTCAGACAACACTCAGTTCATGATGGGAAGCTCAGGCCTCATGGTGACTTGGTGGCCAATTGTTAGGAATTCAGTCTCCACTAAAGCCCAGTAACAAGCTAAAAGCTGTTTCTCAAAAGGAGAGTAGTTATCTGTAGAGGATGGCAGGACTTTGCTCCAAAATCCAAAGTGTTGGTGTTGCAATTCACCAATAAGAACCTGCCAAAGACTCCAAACAGCATCTCTATCTACTACAGACACTTCAAACACCACTGGATCAGCTGGATCATATGGCCCAAGTGGCAGAGCAGTCTGCACGGCAGCCTGAATCTGTTGCAGAGCTTTGTATTGTTCTGGGCTCCACTCAAAACTAGCAGCTTTCTGAGTCACTTGATAAATAGGTTGCAGCAACACACCCAAATGAAGGTTATGTTGCCTCGAAAATCCCACCAGATGTTGTGGCTCCTTTTTACTTGTGGAGGAAGTAAAATACAATAACTTATCCTTCACTTTAGTAGGAACATCTTGACATGCCACACACCATTGGACCCCTAGAAATTTCACTGAGGTGAAAGGTGCCTGAATTTTTGTTGGGTTAATTTCCAAACTCTAACATGCATATGTCTCACCAATAAGTCTAGAGTCATTGATACTTCTTCCTTACTAGGTCCAATCAGCATAATGCCATCAATATAATGGACCAGTGTGATGTCTTGTGAAAGGAAGGTGATCAAGATCCCTACAGACTAAATTATGACATAGTGCTGGGGAGTTGATATATCGCTGAGGAAGCACTGTGAAAGTACACTGTTGGCCTTGCCAGCTGAAGGCAAACTGCTTCTGATGGTCCTTTGAAATTGGTATCGAGAAAAGGGCATTGGTCAGATCAATAGCTGCATACCAAGTACCAGGAGATGTACTAATTTGCTCAAGCAATGAAACCCACATCAGGAACAACAGCTGCAATTGGAGTCCCACCTGATTAAGTTTATGATAATCTATTGTCATTCTCCAAAGTCCATCTGTTTTTTGCACAGGCCAAATAGGTGAATTAAATGGGGGATATGGTGGGAATCACCACCTCTGCATCCTTCAAGTCCTTTATGGTGGCAGTAATCTTTGCAACCCTTCCAGGGATGCAGTATTGCTTTTGGTTTACTATTTTTGTAGGTAGAGGCAGTTCTAATGGCTTTCATTTGGCTTTTCCTACCATAATGCCCTTACTCCACATGTCAGGGACCCAATTTGGGCATTCTGCCAATTGCTGAGTATATCTATTCCAATTGTGCATTCTGGAACTAGGGAAATCACTAAAGGATGGGTTTGGGGACCCACTGGACCTACTATGAGATGCACCTTAGCTGAGACTCCATCAATAACTTGACCTCCATATGCCCCCACTCTGACTGGTGGGCCACAATGATGCTTTGTGTCTCCTGGAATTAGTGTCAGTTCAGAGCCAGTGTCCAGTAATCCCCAAAAAGTCTGATTATTTCCTTTTCCCCAATGAACACTCACTCTCGTAAAAGGCCTCAGATCCCTTTGGGGAAGGCTGGGAGAAAGAATGGCATTATAGATTTTTGGCAATGTAGTGGGGTCCTTCCTCAAAGGGACCTGGCCTCCCCTTCATTCAAGTTGTAGGTCTGTAAACTGACTCAAGTCTGGGAATTGACTGAGAGGTCGTGACTCTGTATTCTGGCGATTCAATCTAGGCTGCTGTTCACGTGACCTAGAATTCTTCTGTCTACACAGATCAAGTAAATATTTAGTAGGCTTGCCATGTATTTCACTACTAGGAACACCACTCACAAGTAGCCAATGCCATAATTCCACATGAGTCAAACTATTCTGATTACTCTTCTGACTCTGCTGTCAATCATGCGCATCTTGCCTTTGCAGATTAACTCCTGTCACTTGGCCTCTATTACCATAGGGTCCAATCAGCCCTATCATAGTTAAGTGTCTTAGTTCAATTAGGGCAGTTCCCACTGTCAAAGCTGGCTTACATAAAATAGCAATCACAGCAGTCTTCAAAGATGCTGGAGCTCCCTTCATAAATTTATTCTTCACAGTACTGGTGAAAGGCGTGTCTTCTGGACTCTCCATTTCTGGCTCTAGGGGTCTAATCTGATAAATCCACTCTAACAGGCAAATTTCCTTAAGCCTCTGGATACATTCTTCTACATTATACCAAGGCAGGTCTGGTACTTCTACTTGACTTAAGGTAGGCCACCACATAATCCATGGTTCAGTAAGCCAACCAAATAAACTATTAGTTCTTTTGCTGACCTCTCGAGATGAAACATTGAATGAAGAATCCATACTTAGTGGGCCTAAATCAATAAACTCAGACTGATCCAATGTTACATTCCTTGCACCATTATCCCACACCCTCAGTAGCCATTCCCATACATATTCTCCAGGTTTCTGGCCATACGTGTTAGCAAAATCAAGTAAGTCTTTTTGGGTGTAGCATACCACTTCCTCAGTCACACTTTGTATTTCACCTTTTAGGGCTCACTTGGACTTAACTTTAGTTATAGGTCTAGCAGCAACAATGGGTGGTTGGGGCAGTTCGTGAGAACATTTAGCAATGTCTTCCGTAGCCTCTGCCTCAGGCAACGAGCCAGCAGGAACAGTTGGATTAATCCCATCAAACTGAGGTGGTGGGGATGATGGTTTTATAGTAATCCCTTCAGATGGGAGGGATTCAACAGAATTTACAGGCTCCATATCCTGATCTTCCTGACTATCTGCCCATATGTACCCAATTTAGGTTTCAGGATCCCATTTTATCCCAATCAATGCCCTCACTTTAACTTCAGACACCATCCTGGGTTGGTAATTTAATTGGCATTGTAATTCAGCCACCCTTACAATAAGATTCTGGGTTTAGTTTTTGGCAATATAAGCTCTGTTACTAGAAGAAATAAGGCTTTCTTTCAGAGCACAACTGGAAACAGTTGTGGTCTTTTATGGGGCACTTAAGCTGTGACTCAGCAGCCCTGAGCTCATCTCGCTCTTTCACCACTTTGTCTAGTGTAAGTAGGACCAACCAACCAGTTTCCTTATACTCCTCACACTGGCAAAATTGCAGAAAATTATCAAATATGTGATCACCCAGAGCCTCACTTCTCACAAGTACTTGATCTATTGGTGGTGCTATTTTGCATATTAATGTTGCCACCTCACACCATGGATTAGCAGGGTCCTCTTTACTAATGGAGGCAGGGTCGTCCATACCTTTACGATTGATCAAATTGGAGAACCAATTTAGGAAGCCCATCCTTATGATTCTGTCTCTCTAGAACCACTCCCAGTACCAAATGTGTTAGACTGGGTTCTCTAGAGAAGCAAAATCAGTAAAGCTTATATATATAGAGAGAGAGAGAGAAAGAGAATTTATCTTAGGAAAATGTCTCACACACTTATAGAAGCTGGCAAGTCCTAAGTTCTTGGATCAAATGTCAAGCTGGAGGGTTTTCTTGACTTGTGCTCCTGGAGGCGCTGATGAGCTGATGGTTGGCAGGCAGTGTACTGGCTGTTGACTCCAACGAGTGATGAATCCAAGATCTCCAAGCTGAATGGTGGATTGTTTGCTCATGGACAGTTGTAGGCAGCACAAAAGAATCCCGATCCACAGAAGAGTGTCTCTTTTCCCAGGATGTCCATAAATATACTGGAAGCAGGCCACACCCCTAAAGCAACTCCCTTTCAGTGGATTGGCTGCTCAAAATATATACATCTGATCCCATCATAGGAACAATTGCTTAAACCACACAGAATTGTGGTCCAGCCAAGTTGACACACAGTTCCAACTATCACAGAAGAGAATTTTCCTGGTATGATGAAAGATGAGTATATATCCACTCAAGTCCAGTGCACCCCAAACAGTATAGACCCCAATAGAAAATCACCAAGACATATCATCATCAAACTCATCAAAACCAAAGACAAAGAAAGAATCCTGAAAGCAGCACAGGAAAAACATAAAATTACCTACAAGGGGCAACCAATAAGACTAAACTCGGATTTCTCAGCAGAAACCATGCAGGCGAGAAGACAATGGGATGGTATTTATAAAACCCTGAAAGAGAAAAACTTCCAACCAAGAATTATTTACTCAGGAAAATTGTCCCTCAAATATGATGGTGAAATTAGGACATTTCCAGATAAGCAGAAATTAAGGGAATTTGTTAAAACCAGACCAACCCTACAAGAGGTGCTAAAGGGAGTCCTTTGGACAGAGAACCAAAAATAGCAACAACAACTGACCATTAACAAACATGATGACATAACCCAGAAAACAATTCAGTTATGGAAGTATCCAAAGTAAATAAGCCTACAAGATTGTAAACAGGGAACCAGAGACATCAATTGACAAGTGAAGAGAACTACAAACCAAGAAGAGGGAAAAAATTGTGTTGTTACAGAACTTCTAAATGGTAGGGAAGTCAAGTCAACTACAAGATAGAAGGGATTGTTCTAAACTTTGGAAGAAAACTATAAATCACAGGGTAACCTCAAAGAAAAATGACAAACCTTCACATCAAAATAAAAAAAGAGACCCAGCACAAATATTTAGTATTTATAAATTTTAGTATTTATAAATACTAAAACAGTACCAATGAAGGAAGTGATAACACGATTCATAAACAAAATGAGCTCAGCACAGAAAATTATACGGAACAAATAAATCAACACCACGAAAATGCACATAACAAAATGACAGCAACAAATTCACACTTGTTGATAATTACATATCTGGCAAGGGACTTATCTCTAAGACTTATAGAAAACTCCAATGCCTCTACAGCAAAGGGATTAACAATCCAATTGAAAAATGGGCAGAAGACATGAATAGACACTTCACCAAGGAGGATGTTCAGGCGGCCAGCAAATACATGGAGAGATGCTCACGATCATTGGCCAGCAGAGAGATGCAAATCAAAACAACAATGAAAGACCATCTCATCCCAGCACTGATGGCAAGGCTCAACAAGACAGAAAATAACAAATGCTGGGGGGGATGTGGAGAGATTGGGACTCTCATACACTGCTGGTTGGACTGTCAAATGATACAACCACTGTGGAAAGCAGTATGGCAATTCCTTAGAAAGCTGGAATTGGAGATACCATTTGGCCCAGCACTCTAGGTATATATCTTAGAGAGGTGAGAGCTAGGACAGGAACAGAAATATGCACCTCCATGTTCATCACAGCATTATTTATAATAGCAAAAAGATGGAGACAACCTATGTGCCCATGAATGGAAGAGTGGATGACCGAACTATGGTACATAAGCACAGTGGAATGCTATGCAGCACTAAAGAATAGTGTAGAGCCTGCAAAACACTGCATAACATG
>NW_006921839.1:2100792-2106894 GCF_000298275.1 Orycteropus afer afer
AAATTCTTCTGCTAATTGGGGTTTAGTCCAATTCTGTATCCTTCCCTTCAAGGCTCAGGGGTCCACGATTATCTTCTGTGTCTGTGTGAATTGGTTTCCCTTTTCTTTGTTGAAGAGGGCCTGTGCAATCCTTCTGCCTAGTCCGCCATCTTGCCAGAACTCTCAAAATTCTATCTTTTTGCACAAGTGGAAAACTTGAGACTCAAATATATGGAATTGCAAGAGGCCTGGTACAGCCTAAACACCTCCTAGTTTTCTGATTTTTTTTTTTTTTTTAAATTAAAGGTGTTGGATTTCATCAAATGCTCTTTCTGCATCAATCGAGATGATCATATGGATTTTTTCCTTCATCCTATTATTGGGGTGTATTTAATTGATTCTTTTTTTATGTTGTACCATTATTGCATTCCCACTTGTTCATCCTTTTGGTACACTGTTGGGGATTCTGTTTGCTAGTATTTTGCTGAAGATTTTTGCACCTGTATCCATAAGAGATATTGATTTGTAGTTTACTTTTGTTTTGGTGTCTTTGTCTGTCTTTGGTATCATGGAAATGATAGGATGATTTAGGAAGTGGTCCCTCCTCTATTTTTTGGAAAAGTTTGAAAAAGATTGATGTTAATTATTCTTTAAATGTTTAGTAAAGTTCACCAATGAAATAATCTGGTCCTGGATTTTTCTTTCTTGGGAGATTTTTTTATTACTGATTCAATCTTTTTACTTGCTCTAAGTCTGTTTATATTTTCTATTTCTTCTTGAGTTAGTTTTGGTAATTTTGTGTATTTCTAGGAATTTGTCCATTTCATCTAGAGTATCCAATTTGTTGCTGTATAATTGTTCATAATATGGTGTATAATATTGTCTTATAATCCTTTTATTTCTGTAAGGTCATTAGTAATAACCCCATTTTCATTAAAACTAATGTTAAGAGTTTGATTTATCATACCAAAAGTTTATCCTTTATGCAAAAGATGTGCTCTCTGTTGACAAACAACTTAATATATCATGGTTCCTTGATGATGACAGCTGGCAATAAAGGAAAATAAATTTTACTTAATTAATATCTGGTTTCTAATTTTTTGATTTGTGTCTAGATACCTGAGAGTATCATGAATTAATCACAAGATGACAATACATGAGATTAACAAGAATGCCCCTGTCATCTCCCTGAGAGGTGAGGATAGCTGTCTTGTAGTGCTGCTATTAACAAAATATCACAAAGTGGGTGACTTTAAAGAACAAAAATTTACTGTCTCACAATTCTGGAAGCTAGGAGTTCAAATCCAGGGCATTGGCAAGGCCATGCTCACTTTGTCTGCTCCAGAAGAAAATTTTCCTTGTCTCTTTGAGTTTCTAGTAGACCCAGACATCTTTTGGCATTCCTTGACTTGTAAATGTATCTTCACATAGTGTCTTCCCTCTGTGTGACTCCTTCTCCATGCCTATCTCCCAGAGGGTTTAGGACCTGTCCTACTGTGGTATGTATAACCTCTTTAACTAATAACATCTTCAGAGAAAGAATTTATCTTCAAACAAGGTCATATGCACAGGTACAGAGGTTAGGCCTTCCACATACCTTTTTTGGGGACATAATTCAACCTATAATAACAGGTGTTATTAAAGAAGACATTGAGGCATGCCAGATAAGAGACGATGACTAAGACATAATCTTCCTAAAGTAGACCTGTCTAACTAATAATTAAAGGAACTCTAAATATATTAACCCATCTGTTATTTTTCCTTATGGATAAGTACTTTTGAGAGAATATCCATGGATAAATACGCTTATCCACCATGATCCTATATGTAGTAATTAGTAGCCAGATTATATTGTTTGCACAGAAAACAGCTTAGTTAACAATCAAATTCCATAAATATGTATTTTAAAAAGTTAAGGCACTATAACGAAATGGTATAAGACTTTTTACATCTTTTCTTTATTGTGGTTATCTATTCAAATGGTAAAATAGCAAAAGAGAAAACTACAGTTAAAACTTACTCATACATATTTGAAATATAAATCTCTGATTTGAGAAATTCAGAAATAATTAGAGGAAACATTGAGGTAGGAAACTGCAAGTTGGAAATAGTCACCATTGTATGATTTTTCTCCAGCAAAGCTCTGCAGCCCAGATCCAGCCATGGAGGAGGTGGGCAGCTGGATCGAACCTGGGTTGAGAAGGTTCAAGAGAAGGACAATGGAGCAGAGGAACAGAGCATAATTGGTAGCCCTGCCATTTACACTAGTGAGGAAAGGAGGAGTTTATAGGTAAAAAGAGGCCAAGAGCATGGGGGAACTTGAACAGAAATAGAGCAAGTATAATGAAAAATTACTATGCACAGTTACACTATTAATAATATTTAAAATTTCAAGCACATTGTAATTTTGAAAGCATTTTACATATGAAATCTGAGGAACAGATGCAAAATTTTAAAAATAAAATCCTAACAAGACAAATACAGTATGCCAAATCAAAGCATTTATCAATGTGATCAGTAGAGTTTATCCTTGAAATGTTGTTGTTAGGTGCCATTTTGTTGTTTTCAACCTATAGCAACCCCATGTGACAGAATAGAACTGTCCTATAGGGTTTTCTTCACTGTAATGTTTACAGAAGCAGATCATCAAGTCTTTCTCCTGCAGGGCCTCTGGGTAGGTTCAAACCACCGACCTTTGCACTAGCTGCTGAGCTTTTAACCAACCTTTTACACTCTCAGGGCTCCTTTGAAATACATAATGAAATAATGAAAACTATAACATTACTATGTGAGGAATGTTAGCTTTAAATTGATGATCTCAACAAATATTTTGATAAATTAACTCTCTATTTACCCATCTCCCTCTATTTCTGCACTACTCCCTCCCAACCCTTAGAACAGTTATTATGATATAGTGGGTAAGACAGTGGACCCTGCAGTCAGATGCTTGGGACAGGTTGCTTGGGACAACATGACTTGGGCAAGTTACTGAATGTTTTGTAGTTTTTCTTCCTTCATCTATAAACTGGGAATTTTAATAATCATACCTACCTTATGGATTAAATGAGTCTATACCTATAAACTCTTAGAATAATGCTTGGCATATAAGTGCTTGCATATCAAATAAATATGTACATGGATCTCTTGTGTGAATGCTGGTCTCTAAGGATTGTACAAAATCTTGATGAAGTTTTCCTGTTGAGTGAAGCTGTCAGGTCTGGAATTTGATTTTATCCTATTTACAAGCCAACAAGTTAGTCTATTACTATATCACGGATGCTGTAAAAATGGCATAGGGTGGTGTCTCGCCTCCTTTAACTTCACAAGGGGGAGGAAGAATCATTATTAGCAACTTCAGCCCAAGGCTGATTCCTGTGAGTTGGAGGTTATGCCTCCTCTCTTCAATCTTTACCAATTCTGACACCAACTGTCCATCCACCACACTCTCTACTTCTCTGCTGGGTTTGATAATTTGTTGCAATGGCCACACAGAACTCACAGACAATACTCAGGATTATAGAGTTTATTAGGAAAGTAACAGGATACAACTCAGCATCAGGATCAATTTAGAAATAATAAGAACAACTCAGAATACAGTTCTTAATCAGAAGCTTCTTCTCACCAAGGCCCTCTGTAGATGAGCCCTGCTAGAGCATTTCTTGGGCAATGGTTACAACAATTAGCTTCATGGGTCAGCAAGCTCCACCACAGCCATTTAACATGGCCATCACTTTTGCTACTGCTGTGTCATCATCTCTTGCTGTCTTCTGTGTTACAGCTCTCTGTCTTCTGGTCTAGGAGGTACCTAGCACTGGGACCCCAGGTCCAAAGGATGTGTTCTGCTCTTTTCTATTCTTGGTGATAGTCAAATCCCCTTTTCCACCTCTGCAATGGCTCATTTTAAGCCTAGAGGGATGACAAAAATGACCAATACCCTCATTAGGGTTATAGATACCTTATTTGCATGGTCTCGACACCCCCCCCCCCAAGGGTGTCATACACCTTATTTATATTATTAGCAAGCTATCCAATCCCCTTCATGGGCCAGTAGCACTTCATTTCATAGTCTCAACCAGTCATTATGTGGGAATTACAAGACTATAGCTAGAAGGACCATATTAAGTAATTTACTGCACTGTAGGATGCTGGCAAAAGACATGAGCTATCCGGGTGAGAAAAAGAATTTTACTACTGACAGCACAGCAAAAAGCATGAGCATCAGCTCTTGTCCTCAAGTTTCACAGAGGTGATGAGAAGGGGCCCAGGGAGAATGGGTTTACATTTGCATTTACTGAATTTGGGGAATCCACTGCTTTTACAGCAAGCAATAAGCAAGTCAAAGCTTTCTCTCAGAAGCAGACATTCCTTCATCCCTCAAGATTGCTCACTATATACACAACCATAGAAATAGCTTGGGTAGAGAATGGTGTATGTTCTGGTTACCTAGTACCACTCTGAGAAGAGTACACCACAAATGGGATGGCTTAAACAAACAGGAGTTTATTCTTACAATTTGGAGGCTTTAAGTCCAAGTTCAAAGTGCCAGGCTGTAGGGGTGAGTGAAAACCCCTCAACCTTGGGGTCCAGCTCTGCCTCTTGCTCCCAGTCCACTGGAGCTAGAGGCATTTCTTCATTCAGACAGCTGCTGGCTACTGAGCCTGAGAAGCCCCAAGGTTGACATGTAAAAAGGCACAGTCCCAATGTTACCAAACCACACAGTAGGCCATTAACTTAAGTCCATTGTACGTCCCAAGGTCAGCAGAGCATAGCAGGTTGCTGAGCAATGACACGGCTACATACAGGGTCCAAGCATGCCATAGGCTAGAGACCATTCCCAAAGCTCCTGCTTATATACAGGAAGCAGACCACATACCCAAAGGCAGCTACTCAGCTGCTCACAGTAGATTCCACCATGGAGTTGATTACCAGTCTCATCATGGGGAATACTACCACCAGCTGTCCAGCCACTCAACCAGGCCTAGCCAAGTTGACACAAAAACTTAACTACCACAGTGTGGTAGAAAGCCTTAATGCCAAATTTGCCTTCTGCTGTTGACTCCTTTGTGTAATTCCCCTCCTGACTCTGGGATGGACTTACTCATTTCTAACTAACTGAATACAGAAGAACTGATGAGACACCACTTCCAAGATGATAAAAAGGCTGTGGCTTCTCTCTTGGGTACCCTCTCAAGTCTTCTCAGTCACTTGCTCTGAGGGAAGCTACCTGTGCTAGGGAGACGATTGCATGGCAACAGTCAGTCAGAACCTGAGCCTGCCAACAGCCACATAACTAAGTTTAGAAGCGAATCTTCCCCAAGTGGAGCTTCGAGTTGATGAAGCACCAGCTGACACCTTGACTATAGCCTTGTAAGAGACTCCAAGCCAGAGGCACCCAGTTAAGCTACACTCAGATTCTTGACCCTCAGAAACTATCAAATAATAAATGTTTTGTTGTTTTAAGCCTCTAAATTTTGGGATAATCTGTTATGTAGTAATACATAAGTAATATAAGAGATCAGGGCCTTGTATTCTTGGTATACTGAGCATGAAGTATGGGACAGGAGAAACCCATAAATAATCATCTTCTAACAACAGGGTAGGAGCAAGGAAGAGGAGGCAGGGATCCAGGTTAGGCCAGGGACCCAAGCCATGGCCCTCCCGAGTGGTGGGAAAGCAGAGAAAAAGCCAGTGGGGGAGACCAGGACAGAGCGAGGAAGCAGAGGCAGGGATCCAGATAAGGCCAGGGTCCCAGGCCATGGCCGTCCCAGGTGGCAGGAAAGCAGAGAAAAAGCAGGGGGTGAGTCAGGACAGAGCAAGGGAGCAGAGGCAGGGATCCAGGTAAGGCCGGGGACCCAGGCCATGCCCCTCCCAAGCGGTAGAAATGTGGCAGGGATCTAGTAAAGGAAGGGTGGGGAGGGTGGAGAGGTTTTGAACAGTTAAGGGAGACAAACTTGTCTGTCAGTTTGTCCTATTGTGGTGGTGTGTTGCTGTGAGGCTTGAGGCTGTGCCTCCAGTATCTCAAACCCAGTAGGGTTGCACATGGTGCACAGGTTTCAGCAGCTTACAGAGTGAGACAGACTAGGAAGAAGGAGGAGGCCATCCACTTCTCAAAGAATTGGCCAG
>NW_006921839.1:2106994-2113092 GCF_000298275.1 Orycteropus afer afer
TAAGGCACTTGACTACTAACCAGAAGGCTGGTGGTTCAAACCCACCAGCCACTCCTCGGAAGGAAGATGGGGCAATCTACTTCCGTAGTGATACTACCTTGGAAACCCACGCAGGAGTCGCTATGAGTCAGGTCCAACTCGACGGCACTTAACAACAACAACATGCAGTATAGGACAAAGTGGTTTCTGCTTTCTTTCAAGCGATGGGAAATGAGGTAAGGAGGAATCCCTTTAGTGTCGAATACTGAAAATGCCTACACTGTATTCAGTGAACCAAATTATCTAGTTGTATATCACTTCCTGTGCTCTTTGCCTCCAGTTAGTCTGGAGCCCTTTGTAAGGTTTTGCTTAAATATTTTCCCTGGTTTCTTCGCCCTCCAGGGAATTATAAGTCAAATGCTTGAGTCACACTATTAAACAGGAAATAGTGACTCCTGGAGGTCAGAGTGATGATGCCCGAAGCTAGGGTAGGTAAGCAAGGATCTTCTTTAAAGGGAGATGTTGTTAAGTGCAGTTAGTTGAGTCAGTTCTGACTTATAGTGATCCAATGTACAACAGAACAAAACAGTGCCCAGTCCTGCGCCATCCTCACAACCATTGCTATGTTTGAGCCCACTGTTGCAGCCACTGTGTCAATCCATCTTGTTGAGGGTCTTCCTCTTTTTCACTGACCCTCTACTTTAATAAGCATGATGTTCCTCTCCAGGGACTGGTCCCTCCTGAAGACATAGCCAAAATACATGAGATGAAGTCTTGTCATCCTTGCTTCTAAGGAGCATCGACAAAACTCTTTATAAATGCTAAGAAAATATTTGATAAAACTTTAAAACCTCTTCTTTATTAAAATCCTTAAGAAAGTATGTGGCTATGGTACATACACATAATGGAATGCTATGCAGCACTAAAGAATAATGTAGAGTCTGCAAAACACTGCATAATATGGATGAACTTGGAGGACATTATGCTGAGTGAAATAAGTCAATTACAGAAGGACAAATATAGTATTAGTTCATTGCTGTGGAGGGTCAAGAACACAGCAAAAAAAAAATGCATTGACCCATGTCACTTTAGTTTTGTGTATTTCACTGTGTATAAATTATATTTCAATAAAATGCATTAAAAAAAAGAAACTATATGGAAGTTATCTTTCTTAACATGTTATTTTTTCAAAGAAAGAGTCAACATTATACACAATAGAGGGCCAGATAGTACAGTAGTTAAGAGTACAGGCTTTGGAATAAAACAGGTTTTCCTTTTGTTAGCTGTGTGTCCTAGGGCAAGTTAATAAATATTACTAAGCCTATTTTCTTCATCTGCAAAATGAATATAATATCACATTAAATTTTAGTAAGGATTAAATGAAATTATATATCTAATGTCCCTACCACATAACCTAATACTTGTGAAGCACTTAGTATTTGAGAGATGAAAATAATATTTTTTTTACTTCTACTATAATGCCTAGGGGAGCTCTGGTAGCATAATGCCTAAGGCGCTTGACTGTTAACCAGAAGGCTGGTGGTTCAAACCCACCAGCCACTCCTCGGAAGGAAGTTTGGGCAATCTACTTGTGTAGTGATACTGCCTCGGAAACCCAAGGAGGGGTCGCTATGAGGTGGGTCCAACTCCACGGCCCTTAACAACAACAACATAGTGGCTAAGGCATTTGACTGCTAACCAGAAGGCTGGCAGTTCAAACCCACCAACCACTCCTCAGAAGGAAGACTGGAGTGGAGATACTCTCTCTTTCATGGAGATACTGTCTTAGAAACCCAAGGAGGAGTCGCTATGAATTGAATAGATTCGACGGCAGTGAGTTTGGTTTGGTTTGGTTTTATAACATTAATGAGATACATGCTGACAATAGAATTTTCAGGCAAAAAGAATTTACAGAAGATGTAAATTAGAATAAATAGAGAAAAGGAAGAATTAGTAGGCCAGAAAACCTAAGAATATTTTTAAAGCTTTGGGGAAAAACAGAATCCTTAAAAGCTTTCCTCTCAATATGTATAGAGAGTTCTCACACATATGTAATTAACATTACCAGTTTATTGGATAAGTGGCCAATGGAGATGGAAAAACAGTTTAATAAGCACATTATCAAACAGTCTATTAGTTAAGAAATTCAAAATAAAACAACTTTAAGGTCTCATATAGTTTTTTAAAGGTACAAAATATAAATTAAAAATTAAAAAAATAAGTATTGGAGAAGACATAAGGAAAAAGCATTGACCTTAAAAATGACAAATTGAACAAAAGACAGGCATATGAGTTGAACATTTACCTGAGGTAGATACACTATTTAGAGAGAACAATCATGGGAGAAAGAAGGGCTGCTTCTTTCATAACAACAACAACAAACAACAAGGGAAAGATGGGAGAAAAGAGATGCCAAGCCACAGAAAGATCACCTAGGAGCAGAAGCTCAGAGACAAGGACCTTTCTCCAGAGCGCACAGAAAGAGAATGACTTCCCCTAGCGACAGCATCCTGAATTTGCATTTCTAGCTTCCTCCTCCTCGTTGTTGTTGTTGTTGTTTGTTGTTGTTGTTGTTATGTGCCCTCCAGTCGGCCTGACTCATAGCGACCCCTCCTTGGGTTTCCGTGGCGGTATCTACTTCCATAGTGATACCGCCTTGGAAACCCAAGGAGGGGTCGCTATGAGTAGGGGCCAACTCGATGGCAAATAACAACAACAACAACAACATCACTACGGAAGTAGATTGCCCAACCTTTCTTCCGAGGAGTGGCTGGTCGGTTTGAACCGCCAGCCTTCTGTTATAAGTCAAGTGCCTTAGGTACTATGCTACCAGAGCTCCTCTAGCCTCCTTAACTGTGAGAAAATAAGTGTGTTTGTTAACCCACCCATTTGTCATATTTCTGGTAAAGCAGCACTAGATAACAAAGAAACATGGAAAGCCCATAGTCCAATATCTGGCTCACAGTAAATGTCTCATCATTGTCATCATTATCTTCATCATTGTTGCTACTGATGTGATTATATTATTATAAGCAGAATGGAAAGGGCTTTACCCTTTTGTAATAAGACATATGTAATAAAAGCAGCAGTCAGGACATTAGACGACGTGTAGCATTGGGAAAGTCAACTGCGAAGAAACTGTATCAAGTGCGAGGAGCAAGGATATCTCCTTGAGGACTAAGGTGCGCCTGACACAAGCCATGATATTTCCAATCACCTCGTATGCATGTGAGAGCTGGACAATGAATAAGGAAGACTGAAGAGTTGATGCTTTTGAGTTGTGGTGCTGGCGAAGAATGCTGAAAGTACCATCGACTGCTAAAAGAACTAACAGATCTGTCCTGGAGGAAGTGCAGCCAGAATGCTCCTTGGAAGCAAGAATGGCCAGACTTCGTCTCACCTATTTTGGTCATGTTGTCAGAAGGGACCATTCCCTGGAGAAGGATGTCATGCTTGGTAGGGTGGAGGGTCGATGAAAGAGGGGGAGGCCTTCAACGAGATGGATTGACACCGTGGCTGCGATGATGGGCTCGAGTATAGCAGGGATTGTGGGGCTGGCGTGGGATCCGGCAGTGTTTCGTTCTGCTGTGCATGGGGTCACTATGAGTCAGAAACGACTCGACGGCACTTAACAACAACAACAACAACAACAATAAAAGCTACAAAGTTACATATAACCTTTAATCTGTTTTTTTCCCCCAGTTATGGGAAAGATAACTTAAATGGAAAAATCTTTTCTGATTAATGATCTTTATGAGAAGTTTCAATAGTTTTTTTTAAAAAAGTTAATTTCCCCCAAATAAATCTATAATAAATTAAATACAATTTTAATAAAAATCCTAATGGAAATTTTTACTTAGAAGTTGATACTCTAGTTTTTTGGGAGAGTAAATGTTTAAAAATAGCCAGGAAAGCTTTGAAAAACAGCTGTAACAAAAATAAACTTGGTCTATAAGATACAAGTGAGAACTGGACAATGAATAAGGAATACTGAAGAAGAGTTGATGCTTTTGAGTTATGGTGTTGGAGAAGAATGCTAAGAGTACCATGGTCTGCTAAAAGGACTATGTTCTGGTTACCTAGTGCTGCTCTGACAAGAATATACCACAAATGGGATGGCCTTAACAAACAGGAGTTTATTCTTACAATTTGGAGACTTTAAGTTCGAATTCAAAGTGTCAGGCTCTAGGGGCTGGGTGAAAGCCCCTCAACCTTGGGGTCCAGCTCTGCCTCCTCCTCCCGGCCCACTGGAGCTAGAGGCATTTCTTCATTCAGACAGCTGCTGGCTGCTGAGGCTGCCAAGCCCAAGGTTGACAAGTAAAAATGCACAGTTTCAATGTTACCAAACCACATGGCAGGCCATTAATTCAAGTCCACTGTAAGGCCCCAGGTTGGCAGAGCGTGGTAAGTTGCTGAACAACGACACAGCTACATGCAGGGTCCAAGCACGCCATAAGCTAGAGACTATCCCCAAGTCTTCTCCTTATATACAGGAAGTGGACTACATCCCAAAGGCAGCTACTCAGCTGCTTATGGTAGATCCCACCATGGAGCTGATTGCCAGTCTCATCATGGGGAATAACTACCACCATTCAACCAGGCCCAGCCAAGTTGACATACAAATTTAATTACCACAGACTAACAAATCTGTTCTGGAAGAAGTACAGCTGGAATCCTCCTTGAACGCAAGAATGGCCAGACTTCATCTCAACTACTTTGCTCATGTTGTCAGAAGGAACCATTCCCTGGAGACGGATATCATGCTTGGCAAAGAAGGGGAACAAAGCAGGGGAAGACTCAATGAGATGAACAGACACAGTGGCTGTAACGATGGACTCAGGTATAGCAAGGATCGTGAGGCTGGCACAGGACTGGGCAGTGTTTCGTTCTGCTGTGCATAGGGTCACTATGAGCCAGAGATGACTGGAAGGCACCTAACAACAACAACAAAATAAGATACTAAAAAGAACTATAATATAGTTAGTGGGGCAGAGTGATATTGATCGGGAAAAGAAAACTGGATCAATGGCTTGGAAAAGAGTCCTGGAAATAACCCAGGTTCATATATATGGGATTTCATACATGCTAAAGATGGCATCTCAGACCAGTGGGGGAAGACTGGATTATTTAATAAATACTACAAGAATAACTGACTATTCATAAATTACTGAGTAGTAATGTAAAAAACAAAGTCATAAAACTATTTGAAAAAAATATAGAAAAATATCTTTATAAATTTTGGGTAAGAAAGAACTTTCTTTGCCTAGCACAAAACTCAGAAGCTGTGAAGGAAATGATGAATTACTTAGATTACAAAAAAATTAAACACTGTCATACCTTATTCCCATCCTTTCTCCCAGGAGGATCTGAAGTTAATAGGGTATAGCAATAGAAGGGATGGAAGATGGGGGTTGGGAGGCAAGTAGAGGGAGTCCAGTGGGGTTCCCTGGATGTCTTTTCCCATTTTTTGTTTGGATCTTGGGCATTGTTCCTTGCTCAGATAAGCACATTGGATTTCCCGCTTGGAGTTGTGATAGGCTTTTGAAAAACTGTCCTAGTATTTTTAATTCTAAAATTAATTTAAATGAAATAAAAACTCATTGTACCCTCAAATACCAACAATCTACGTTCCATATAACCAAAGATCCCCTAAAGTTAAAAGATGAGTGACACAGAGGAAATATTTGCATCATGTGTACAAAAGATTATTATTCATAATATACAAAATGTTCCCTTAAAACACTAAGAAAAAGACCAGAAAGAAAATAACCAAAAGGAAAAGTAGGTCAAGGATATGAATAAGCAATTCACAGAGAAATACAAGTAGCTAATAAACAAATAAGCATATGTTCAATCTCACTATTAATCAGAGAAATGCAAATTAAAGAAAGATGGGTTATTTTACCTATCAGCAGAGGTATACTAAAGGAGAAATAGTGGGAGTGGTCAGAGGGAAGAGGAGTAGGAAATAAGAAGTGTATTGGGAGCTCTGGTAGCATAGTGGCTAAGACACTTGCCTGCTAACCAGACAGCTGGCGGTTCAAACCCACCAGCCACTCCTCGGAAGGAAGGTTGGGCAATCCTACTTCCGTAGTGATACTGCCTCGGAAACCCAAGGA
>NW_006921839.1:2113292-2124373 GCF_000298275.1 Orycteropus afer afer
CCCCATCTTCCTTCCGAGGAGTGGCTGGTGGGTTTGAACCGCCAGCCTTCTGGTTAGTAGTCAAGTGCCTTAGGCACTATGCTACCAGTCCCCTGCTTATCAGAATGGCGAAAATGTAAAATATTTATATATTCCCATGTACAGAGTAAGTCCACACACTGTTGGTGGAATTATACAGCTCTTTTGGAGGGCAAATTAGTAGGATTTAACATTTAAAATGTGCATTTTCTTTAACCCAGTAATTCCACTTTTTGAAATCTAGAGTACTGGAATATCCCCAAATGTGCACAAAGAAAAACTTACAAAAAATCCACACAAACCTTGTAAAGGAAACATTTGGAGTACAACCTAAATGTCAACCACAAGGGGGAGTAGGTAAATAAATTCCGTACACACTTCCCTGAATTAGTTGGGAGATCAGACTAGATAACTTCTAAACTGTCTTACCACTCTTGATTTTTATGACCTTCAATTTTTAGGCTTTTGAAGACAGTTTCAAAAGGGGGCCTTCAAAAATAATTTGAGCAATGACAGTATTAGTGGAATAACTATCCAGTTCCTCAAGATAATCATTTAGAAAAACCAAAAAAAAAAAAAAAAAGTCACTGCCATTGAGTCAACTCCTACTCATAGCAACCCGCTTTGGGTTTCTGAGGCGGTAAATCTTTACTGAAGTAGATTGCCCAGTCTTCCTTCCGTGGAGTGGCTAGTGGGTTTGAACCTCTAACCTTCTGGTTAGCAGTCAAAGGCCACCAGAGCTCCATTAATCATGTAGAAGAGGAAGTTAATTTTTAAAACCTTTAATTTTGAAATAATTTTAGCTTTGGAGAAGAGTTGTAAATGTAGTACAAAGAGTTTTCTAGCTTTTATCTAGCTTTCCTTTATGCTAACATTTTACATGACCATGGTACAGTTGTCAAAACTGAGAAATTAACACTGGTACAGCACTGCTAACTAAATCACAAACTTCACTCAAATTTCACCAGTTTTTCCACAAATGTCCTTTTTCTGTTCCAGAATCCAACTCAGGGATACTATGTTGCATTTAGCCATCATGTGTCCTTAGTATCTTTCAATCTTTGACAGATTTTTAGTCTTTCCTTATTTTTTATGGCCTTGACATTTTTGAAGGATACTGCTTAGGTATTTCAATTTGGGTTTGTCTGATATGTTCTCATGATCACACTATAAGCAAGATTTGCCTCTTTTCCCCATACACTTAAGAGTCGTTTTTTGATTGCATCATTTTAGATACGATGTCAGAAATACTAAAATTAGAATTATATAATGCATTTGCTACTGACAATATGGAAAATGACTATCATTGGATGGAGTGACTTGCAGATCTACATACTTGGACAGGCCAACTCATATTTTGGAGTGAGTGGAGGCTCTGGCTTATTACAGTAGGGGAATATGACACTCTTTGTCAGAAAGAGTTTTTAAACATTTATGTGTCCTGCGAATTACTTACCTATAAGCCATTGTGATTTTTAGAATTTGTCAGACAGGTTTTCTAATACTTGCTGAGAAGTTGTACAGGGGATCCAATATTGGATAATGATTAATAAAGACATGAGTTTAATTCTAACTCCATTTACTAGCTCTTGTTATTTTAGGCAAATTGCATAACCTCTTCAAATATTTTTTTCCTCATCTGCAAAGTAGAGTATTGTGAAGTTTAATTATATGCAATAAACAAAGCAACCAGTATAGCTTCTGGCATGTAACTCCTGCTTCAAAAATCAAATCTCACTTCTCACACCAAACTATGGTGATCAATCCAAATTAATTTATTATCAATTCTGTTTCCCTTTGTTCTGACACCAGCTGCACATGCAGCCTTCTTCCTCTGACTTTAAGCACCTGAAGCTAAGTCAGTCCTTACAAGTCACAGTCCTCCAGACTGTCACACCAGCTGCAAGTTAGAAGTCTCCATGACACCATCACTTCTGAACTCCTGGCTACAAATATGGAAGTTCCATCTACCTCCTCAGGATACCAGCCATAAACTCAGGGGTCCACAGCGTCCTCACTTCTGACCTCTTGGCTCCTGCTACTCCATTGGGTTTGATCATTCAATAGAATGATTCAGAACTCATGGAAAATGCTATACTTATGACTACTGATTTATTATACCAAAAAGGAAACAAATAGAGACATATAGGACAAGGTCTGGGAGAGTTCCCAACTTGGAGCTTCCATGACCTAAAAAAGGGATGTACTACCCTCCCTTGTGCATCAATGTCTTCCACCAATAAGAAGTCCATGGAGCTTACACGTCCAGAACCTTTACTGGGGCCTTATCACATAAGTATGGCTTACTGACTCATGCCCCCCACTCCTTCCAGTGATCTTATGGCAGCCAGCTCTCACCCAACAGGTATTTCAGCATAAACTCTCAGATGTGGTCAGGAAGTCTCATCAAAGACACTTCAATCACTGGGGAAATTAAAAGGTTTTAGAAGTTATCTCTCAGGAACCAAGGACAAAGACCAAATTCTTTGGGTAAAGTTAATCATAATTATCATAGTTGCTATTAAATAAATTGTAGTCATTATATTTAACATTATGAATTACTTTCTTTTAGAACGCCTATAACCTATAACATTATTATTTCATTATTAAATATTTCCCCGCCCAAACCATGACCTCTGCAAGAGCAGAGACCATGTCTTTTCACCTCCGCATCCTCAGCATCAAGCACAGTGTGTGACCTACTGCAGGTTCTTGGTGAATGTTTGCTAGTGAATGGATGAATGAACATTTGATTCCACTGTTCCATAACAACTCCTAGAGCATTATCTGCCCGTGTTTATCTTTTTGTTGTTATGGTTTGGTTTGATTTAAATTGCTTTTGCTACTTTACAAGTATAAATCTTTCCCAGTTGAAGACTGTATGGCAGGGAGCCATCAATGTTTTCTGGCCATTCAAGTGCCAATTCACTTAATGAATATTGTGTTCCTACTACATTAAAAAGTTCTATGCTAACCACACGATGGTAGAAAGATGAATAAGATGTGATCCTTGCTTTCAAGATGCTTATATTTTATTGGAAGATGTATATAAGAAAATATAATATAAGTCAGGATGTGATAAATACAATGAACTATGGGAACACAATCTGTCCTGCAAGAAGTACAGCTGGAATGCTCCTTAGAAGCAAGAATGGCCAGACTTCATCTCTCACACTTTGGTCATGTTGTCAGAAGGGACCAGTCCCTGGAGAAAGATATCATGCTTGGTAAAGCAGAAGGTCAGTGAAAATGGGGAAGACCTTCAACGAGAAGGGTTAACACAGTGGCTGCAATGATGGATTCCAGTACAGCAAGGATTGTGAGGGTTGTGTAGGACTGGGAAGTATTTCCTTCTGTTATACATAGGGTAGCTATGAGTTGGAGCTGACTTGATGGCACCTAACAACAACAACAACAACATGGGAATACAAGGAAAAGAGTGACTAATTATCAAGGGGAAATTGAGAAAAGATTGTCCACTGAGTAATCTAAGTCATACCAGATATGTTGAGGTTCCAGCCCATATCAATGGACTGGTCCTCTATACACTCATCTGTTATAGGGATCAGAAGGGGGGTGGATGAAGTCACAGTAGGATTCAAGGATCCTGGTTCCCAGTCCTCCCTCTCTTTTATCTCAAAATAATATGTATCTCTCTTAAAGGCTTCCCTGCCAGGGTTAGTTTAGGGCCAAAGGACACACCCAGAATTACTACTTTAAATTCATTGTCTCATTTATTACCCAGAATTCCCCATAAATTAAGTATGGTATGTTCCTTTTATATAAGAAAACTATGGCTCAGAAAAGTTCAATGTTTTGTCCAATGTAACATAGCTAGTAAGTAGAAGAGCCAGGATTAAGTCTGGAATGTGTGAGCACAAATTAAATAGGAGATACTGCCTTTTGTTTTGTGGAAGATAAATATTAAATCACCCAGTTTCCTGTACATATGGTTTCTGCTTGATTTAGAATCATGTCCTTGCTTTGAGTCATAAAACCAGTAAATAATTCAAAATTATTAGATGGATATTTAAAAATCTTTTAACTTTAAATTTGCAATAATTCTCATGCACTACAACCTGTTGAAGCAACAAAGCCAAATGACCTACTGCTCTAATTCTAGTTACTGCAGGTAATAAGACTCTCTGCTTCATTGGCAACAGAGGGTAACTATAGCAAAGAAATCAAAATCATCCTTCTTGGTGAAAACAGACATGGAAGTAAATAAACATGTATTCTTTGGTCACTGTTTCTTCTGTGCATCCTTAAAGTGAAAACTAACTTCTTCTTCTTGTTATGTGCCATTGAGTCGGACCCGACTCATAGCAACCCCTCCTTGGGTTTCCAAGGCAGTAACACTACGGAAGCATATTGCCCAACCTTCCAGGCTTTTAATATTATTACCTCTAGTTCAACTATTTTTGATTTCTGAAATGAAGAAAGCTGAGCTCAGTGAACTGAAGCATTATCTTGTTTTAAAAATTGTTTCAGAAACACTGTGCTATTTTCAGATTCTGTTAATTTAATAACAGTTGACACATCACAGTGAGTAAGCAGGTCAAGAACCTGAGAAGACTGGATGATAAAATTAAAACATTAAGCACAAGCACTCTTATTAAACAGCTTGCATATGCATGCCAAGTGTGGTGACTTTTTATGGTTCACTGGACTGTGTTCTATGCCAGACACTTCAAAGAACATTCCAGAGAGATGGTCTCTCACATAATGGAAATTTAAAGTTAAGCTTCAAATCTCTTGTTCTCAGTTTTCTTTTTTTAATTTAAAGGTTTTTATTATGAACTATTGAGACATTTTATAGGACAATTTATCCAACTTCTATAACAACTCAATGATGCGAAAGAAAGAGAAAAAGAGAAGAAAGCAGAGCCCTAAATTAAAAAACTTAAAAGACCTAAAGCTTAATGTGCTATGTGGATCTTATTTAGATCTTGATTTGAACAAACCAACTGTGAAAAGCCTTTTTTTTTTGGGGGGGGGGGGGGGGTGGTGGCACATTTTATTGTGTTTTAGATGAAAGGTTACACAGCATCTTAGTTTCCCATTGAACAATTCATACAGAATTGTTCCATGATGTTGGCTGCTATCCTTGCAATGTGTCAGCACTCTCCTCATTTCCACCTTGCCTTCCCAGTTTCCATCCCTCCAGTTTCCCTGCTCCTCCTTGCCTTCCCATCTTTGCTTTTGGGCAAATATTACCCATTTGGTCTCCTATAGTTGATTGTTCTAAGGAGCACATTTCTCATGGATGTTTTGTTTATTTTATAGGGTAATCTGTTATTTGGCTAACAGGTGACCTCCAGTAATGGCTTCGGTTCCATACATTAAAAGTGTCTTAGGGCAATAGTCTTGGTGGTTCCTCTAGTCTCTATCAGTCCAGTAAGTCTGGTCATTTTTATGAATTTGAGTTTTGTTCCATATTTTTTTTCCCATTCTAAGTGAGACTATCTACTGTGTCCCTGGTCAGAGTGGTACATAATGAAAGCCAGGCACCATCTAGTTCTTTTGGTCTCAGGTTAGAGAAGCCTGTGGTTCATGTGGGCTTTAGTCTCAGGGACTAATGGGTTTCATGAGTTTTTGGTTTCTTTCACTCTCCTTTGTTCCAGGAAGGAGTGACCAATAGTTGTATCTTAGATGGTGACTTGCAAGCTTTTAAGACTTCAGACTTTACTCAGCAAACTAGGATGTATAAAATTATTTTTATGCACTATGCTATGCCATTAACTAGAAGTCCCCTGAAAAAATGGCCTCAGCCTTCAAGCCTATTAACTCCATCCCATGAGGTGTTAGGGATATGTCTAGAAAGTTTCCATAAAACTGTAAAAAAGTCATTTTTGAGATAATCCAAGAAATTTGGTTATGGAATTGGTATTAGAACTTATCAATAAATTAATGTTAGTTTTGTGAATAAAAGTTTGTGGTATATAAGAAAATGTTCATATTTTAGAGATAGCTCCCGAAATATGAAGGGATAAAATGATAGGATGTTTGGTATGCAAAGAAATCAAATGAAGTAAATGTTGGCAAACTCTTAATAATAATTGGATCACATTAATGGGAATTTATTGTACTATTCTCTACTTTATGTAAGCTAAAAATTTTCAAAAGTTTTTTTAACAAAAAGAATAAAAATTTAAATAGGGAGCAAAGTAGGGTCATGGAGTCTCAGACTTATGAAGAATCTATTGTGATCATCATGATCATCACACACTGCATAAACAATCCTTTATAGATGAAGTTCCCTTAAGTCTTTGTTTCGTTTGTGGTTTTAGTGAACTCTCTGGCAAGAAGGAAAGCATACTCTGAGGTCCAACCTTCAGTTTGCCAAAATTGCCCTCAGTGGTATCTCTGTTTCTACTCTTGACCTTCTCTAACCATTATCTACCTAGTAGCTAGAGATAGACTTAATGATATAAATCCAATCAGCTCACGCTGTTTAAAACCTTTTAACAGTTTCCAATTCCTGGAATAAAAGCAAAACTCTAACACAGTTCATGCAGCCCTACACGAGCTAGCTCCGATCTGTCTCTCCAGTTGCTGCTCAGATACTACTCTCACTCAACACGTGTCAGTCTCTCTGGCTTCATTTATCCCTTCATTGACCAAGGTATGTCCTGACCCAGAACCTTTTCAAGTGGTTCACTCCTCTCGGCACATCTTTCTCCAATATTTCCTCATAGCATGCTCCTCTACCCATAGTTCTTCCCCTTATCCAGTGGGAGACCTGGGTTAGATTCCCAGCATAGCCACCCCCGTCTGTCAGTGGAGCCTTGTGTGTTGCTATGATGCTCAAAACCTTTCAGCAGAGCTTCCAGACTAAGACAGACTAGAAAGAAAGGCCTGGTGGTCTACTTCCAAAAATAAGTCAATGAAAAGTCTATGGATCACAGCAGTTTGATCTGTAACCCATCACGGGGATAGTGCAGGACTGGACATGGTTTCATTCTGTTGTGCTTGGGGTCACCATTAGTTAGGAGTTGACTCAATAGCAGCTAAGAATAGCAATCTTTTCCCTCAATTTTCACATTTGGGTTTATTTGTTTCATGTACATTTCCCTCACTTTTCTAAAATATCCACATGTAGTTTGTTTACCATTTTATAAGCCAATACCAGTACAGATCCTGGACCATGCTATGTCCTCAAAAATTATATTCTATCAGTTAATAAACATTTTTTTAATCATATTCCATTCCTATAAGTTCTATATGAATACTGAAATTGAATTCTCAAATATTGGAAAGAAGGAATTTGGTAACTGTTAACTAAAATGTTGGCATAACCTTGAAAGGAATCAGGGTTGAGAGAAGAGGAGAAGAGGCAGTTGAAAGGAGAAACATCAGAGCACAGCAAGAAATGATTAGGCTACGAGCAAAACTGCACTCAAGGGAAGATGTCAACATCAATAAGATTCTTGATGAGTTTTAATTCATTAACTTTCATTACCCTGTGATGACTTTTCTGCCCAGTGAGCCCCTGACTTCCATCTTAGTTCTCTGTTGTGCAGTCAAGCACATGACTGGTAAGGAGCAGGAGACAGGATCCAGACAACTGATCAGGATCTCTCACCCCATGTCAGGAAGCTAAATTTGTCAGAATGAATGTGAAAATGTACAAATCCACAAACCAGGAAGGTTTTAATACACTTCTCCAAAAACTGAGAGATCAAATATGCAAAACCTTTAATAATTTCCAATGAACAAGTTTGAGCAAGTAGACATACATAAATATACATTCCTATTATTGTTCTTAAATTTTAATGCTTATGTGGCGTGTACTATGTGCCAAGCCCTGTTGTAAGTGCTTTCCAGCTTTTTACTCATTTCAAGAATTCAAAAGTACATGTTCTTTCTCAGGTTATATGCAATGTTTACATACGAAATTATGTGCTATTTCACAAGCAAGTCTCAACAAATATGAAAAAATCAGTATGTATGGATCTAATCACACATAGTAAAAGGATAAAACATAAGAGAACAGGTTTCTTGACAAAGGAAGGGAGAGTCTTGGAGCTAGAGAGTGGTTTGGGTGAAGAGATGAAATTTTAGCTGTACTTAAAGTGTCATATTTCTTAAAAACAATTTCTTAAAAACAAAGAAAGAAAGAAATATCAGACAAACTCAAATTGAGGGACATTCAACAAAAATAACTGGCCTGAATTCTTATAAAATGTGAGTGTGATGAAAACAGACTGAAGCACTGTTCAGAGTAAAGGAAACTAAGGAGATATAAGAACAGCATACAATGCATGATCTGAAAATATTTTTTTTAACTATAAAATACATAACAACAATTTATAAAATTTGCATAAGGGCTTTAGATTAGATAATATTACTGTACCACTGTTAACTTCCTGAATCTTGATAATTGTAAGAGAATGTTTTTGTTTTTGGGAAATAAACACTGGAATATTTGAGGGTAAAGAGGCATCATGTCTGTAAATTTCTCTTAAAACAATAACATTGGGGAAATTGACTTAAGAGTGTATGGGAATTCATTGTGTTACTCTCAGTTTTTCTAAAAGTCTGAAGTTAAGTCAAACAGGAGTTCTGGTAGCGTAGTGCCTAAGGCACTTGACTGCTAACAAGAAGGCGGGTGGTTCAAACCCACCAGCCACTCCTCAGAAGGAAGGTTGGGCAATCCACTTCTGTAGTGATACTGCCTCGGAAATCCAAGGAGGGGTCGCTGTGAGTCACGCCTGACTCGACGGCACATAACAACAACAAAACAACATGTTTTTTAAAATAAAAGACATAGGAAAACAGTTTAGTGGTTCCTTAAAATTTTAACATTATAGTCATATAGAATGACTATATGATCTAGCAATTCCACTTGTAGGTACATATCCAAAAGAACTGCAAGCAGGTACTCAAACAAACACTTACTTGCAGTATTATTCACAATAGACAAAAGGTGGAAAAAAACAAGGTGTCATCAACAGATGATCAGCTAAACAAAATGTGGTATATCCACACAATGGAATATTTATTATTCAGCCACAAAGAAAAATGAAGGTATGATACATGTTGTTGTTGTTGTGTGTTATATCCACACAATGGAATATTTATTATTCAGCCACAAAGAAAAATGAAGGTATGATACATGTTGTTGTTGTTGTGGGTTATATCCACACAATGGAACATTTATTATTCAGCCACAAAGAAAAATGAAGGTATGATACATACTATGACATAAATGAACCTTAAAAATATTAGGCTGAGTGAAATAAATCAGATACAGTAATATAAATATTGTATAATCCCACTTATATGAAATTTCTAAAATAGGCAAATTCATAGAAAAAGAAAGTATATTAGTGGTTACCAAGGGTTCAGAGAAGGTGGGAATGAAGAGATATGGCTTATGGGATACTGAGTTTCTGTTAAGGGTGATGAAAAAATTTGAACAAGGTTAGTAATATAATTATTGTCACTGAATTATACATGTAAAATTGGTTGGAATGGCAAATGTTTTGTTACTTATATACCACCACAAGAAAATTGTGAAAAGTAAAAAAATTAAAAGTAAAAGACAAAAAGCAATTATGGCAATCCCAATTATGGGTAAATGGGTGTCATATTGTTTTCTTTATATTTTAAGTATTTCATAATATAAGCATACTAAGAACATTTAGAGACTTCCAGTAAGACCGCGGAGTAGGCAGACAAGCTACACAGACCCTTTTCAACAAAGAAAAGAGAAACCAATTGACAGAAATCGAGAAGATAATCCTGGAGCCCTGAGCTTTGAAAGGGAGTATACAGAAGTGGATTAGGCACCAATTAGTGGAAAAATGTAAATGAGAATAGGACCTAAGAATAGGATCTGTTGCCAAGGACAGGAGGGACATACGGGAGGCTGACGACAGGAAAGGAAATAGGTGGTGAGTGTTAAAGTGCTGCCAACTAGGGAATAGAGAAGCGCAGCACAGTACCCTGCTTGTGTAGATAACATACAAACAAAACGAAGAAAACGAAAATCATGGGCAAGTCACTCCAACATACAATCACCAATTAAATACAAACACAAAAATGTTACAATGCCTCGGAGACAACAGAGCATCAGAGTTCACACAAAGAAGCAAGATAAAGCAGGAGAAACAGGGACCAGGATACAGACCCAAAACACATCCTGAGGAAGATGCAGCTTTGTAACTCCCTGATAAGGAATTCAAAAGAATTATATTTAGGTACCTTCAATGAATTGCGAGACAGATCAAGGAAAACACTGAAAATTGAGGCAAACACAGACAAAACTCTAGAACAATTTCAAAAGACAATACAAGAACAAATGACAAAATAAATGAAAAATTAGAAATGATATAAAATTTACGGACACAATCCAGAAGATTAATACTAAATTTTCAGAAATAGATAACACATTGAATGGGCAAAAGGAGTAGAACTGAATCAATGGAAGACAGAATTAGTGAGATTGAAGGCAAATACCATAACACTTCTTTGAAAAGGGATCAATCAGGAAAAAGATCAAAACAAAATGAAGAAAGCCTAAGGTTCATGTGGGATATCATCAAAAGGAATAACCTACATGTAATTGGAATTCCAGAACAGGAAGAAACAAATAAAACAACAGAGAAAATTGTCAAAGATTTGTTGGGAGAGAATTTCCCTGTTAGGAAGAAAGATGAGCATATATCCATTCAAGAAGTCCAAAGAACCCCAAACAGGATGTTGTTCTTGTTGATATGTGCCGTCAAGTTGGACCTGACTCATAGCGACCCCTCCTTAGGTTTCCAAAGCAGTATCATTATAGAAGTAGATTGCCCCATCTTCCTTCTGAGGAGTGGCTGGTGGGTTTGAACTGCCAGCCTTCTAGTTAGCAGTCAAGTGCCTTAGACACTATGCTACCAGAGCTCCCCCAAACAGGATAGACCCCAAAAGAAAATCACCAAGACATAACATCAAACTCACCAAAACCAAAAAGAAAGAAAGAATCCTGAAAGCACTGGGAAAAATGAAAAGTTACCTACAAGGGGCAACCAATAAGACTAAGCTCAGACTTCTTGGCAGAAAACCATGTAGGCAAG
>NW_006921839.1:2124595-2126254 GCF_000298275.1 Orycteropus afer afer
ATTTCCAGATAAGCAGAAATTAAGGGAATTTGTTAAAAACCAGACCAACCTTACAAGAGATGCTAAAGGGAGTCATCTGGACAGAGAACCAACAATAGCAAAAAACGACCAACCATCAACACACTTGATGACATAACCCAGAAACCAATCCAGTTATAGAAGTATCAAAGTAAATAAGCCTACAAGACTGTAAACAGGGAACCAGAGACATCAACTGACAAATGAGGAGTTACATAACTTTTAAATGGTGGGAAAGTCAAGACAACTGAAAGATAGAATGGACTGTTCTAAACTTGGGAAGAATATTATAAATCACAAGGTGTTTTAGACTGGGTTCTCTAGAGAAACAAAACCAGTAAAGCTTATATAGAGAGAGAAAAAGGGAAATTTATCTTAGGAAAATGGCTCACACACTTATAGAACCTGGCAAGTCCCAAGATCTTGGGTCAAATGTCAAGCTGGAAGCTTTTCCTGACTTATGCAGCTGCAGGGGCTGAGGAGCTCAAGGTTGCCAGGCAGTATACTGGCTTATGACTCCAACAAATGATGAATCCAAGATCTGCAGGCCGAATGGTGGACTGTTTGCTCACAGACAGTTGTAGGCAGCACACCAGAATCCTGATCCACAGAAGAGTGCCTCTTTTGCCAGGATGTCCATAAATATACTGGAAGCAGGCCACACCCCTAGGGAAACTCCCTTTCAACTGACTGGCTGCTCAAAACATATCTATCTGATCCCATCATTGGAACAATCCACATCACAATTGTTTACACCACGCAGAATTGTGGTCCAGCCAAGTTGACACACAGCTCCAACTATCACAGTCCACTCCCTGTCAACTTGGCAGTTGTACACATCTTCTTAACCATATATAATCTCTAAATAAGGACAATTATAAAGTCATATTTACACCTAATGTGATACACTAACACATACAACCAAAATGCATTAACCTTATTTACATTTCACAGTTCATAACAGAAGGAAACAAAAATATTTGATGCACATGTACAATGAAGAAATATAACAATCATAGTCCTCGTTTCTGCAACTGATCACGTGGTCATAGCTTATATTCAGAACTATCTTCTTCCACTACCCTTTCTGTATTTCCCTTGCTCTCAGCAAGCACCTCAGCTGGTCGTGGTTCTTTGCCTGGTGGGGTTACCCAAACCTTCATTCCTGAAGGGTCTGGGTCATTAGCAGTCATATTAGAATTGGGTTGCTATAATTTTCCATTGATTTTAATCACAGGGCATGGTAGTACTAAGAGACATCCTAAAGAATCTCCTGTATTCCAGACATATTCTTATTTATCTCCATTATGTAATGTCAATCCAATTTTCCCTTGGTAATCAGGATCTATCACACTAGATAGTACAGTAATGCCCTTCTTGTTGATCCAGAGGCATGAGGAAGCCAAAATGACTGGGGGGCATTCTTAATTTCCAGTTCAATGCAATCAGTATTGTGTCTCAAGGTGGGAGTGTTTCTCCCTTTGGGACTAAGATCCTCAGACCCTCAGAACATAGGGTAGCATGGACAGGAAGCAAAAATTTTTTGAGTGGGAGAGGCGGGGCAAGATGGCGGACTAGGCAGAAGGATTGCACAGACCCTCTTCAACAAAGAAAAGGGAAACCAATTAAAACAGACACAGA
>NW_006921839.1:2140494-2142500 GCF_000298275.1 Orycteropus afer afer
AATGGTTCCATATCACGGACTCAGTGTTGGTCTCTGCTGCTGGCAGATTCGGCACTCAGCAGGAGCACCAAATCAGCCTTGGTAAGTGGGAGTCCATGTTGCTGAGCCCATGCATAACCTCCATCCCTGCCACCATGGCCACTTTGTTCATAAGCCCATTGAGAAATGACAGGAGTAGCTGGGGAAAAAGGATGGCTGGTGTCCACTGAACGTGTAATCCTATCCACCTGATTGTTAAAGTCCTCCTCTGGCAAGGTCACCTGTTGCTGGGCACTCACATGAGACACAAATATCTTTATCCTTTGGCCAAGTCAGAGAGATCTATCCACATACCTCTTTCCCTGTCACCAATTTTCTAATCATGCTCCTTTCAAGTCCCAGACCATCCAGCCAAGCCATTAGCCACAGTCCATGAATCTATATATAATCACACATCTGGCCATTTTTTATTCCATCCAAAGTGAACAGCTATATGCATGGCTTGAAGTTCTGCCCACTGAGAGGATTTTCCTTCACCACTGTCCTTCAAAGAAGTCCCAAAAATGGGCTGCAGTGATGCTGCTGTCCATTTTCAAGTGGTGCCTGTATATCACGCAGAACCATCTATAAACAAGGCATAAGTTTTCTCTTTGTCAATCAACTGATCATAAGGAACTCCCCATGAGGCCATAGGTGAAGACTGGGAGAGGGAAGGAAGGTAATGTGACTGGAGTGGAGACCATAGGCATTTGGGCCACTTCCTCATGTAACTTACTTGTGCCTTCAGGTCCTGCTCGAGCCCAATCTCTGATATACCACTTCCATTTAATGATGGAGTGCTGATGTGCACATCCAACTTTATAACATTGTGGGTCAGACAACACCCAGTGCATGATGGGCAGCTTAGGCCTCATGGTGATTTGGTGGCCCATGGTTAGGCATTCAGTCTCTACTGAAGCCTAGTAACAAGCTAAAAACTGTTTCTTGAAAGAAGAGTAGTTACCTGCAGAGGATGGCAGGGCTTTGCTCCAAAATCCCAAGGGTCTGTGTTGCGATTCACCAATAGGGACCTGCTAAAGACCCCAAACAGCATCTGCTACAGACACTTTAAGCACCATTGGATCAGCTGGATCATATGGCTCAAGTGGCAGAGCAGCCTGCATGGCAGCCTGAACCTGTTGCAGAGCCTTCTGTTGTTCTGGGCCCCTCTCAAAACTAGCAGCTTTCTGAGACACTTAATGAATAGGCCATAGCAACACACCCAAATGAGGGATATGTTGCCTCCAAAATCCAAAGAGGCCTACCAGACATTGTGTTTCCTTTTTAGTTGTGGGAGAAACCAGATACAATAACTTATCCTTCACTTTAGAAGGAATATCTCGACATGCCCCACACCACTGGACCCCTAGAAATTTCACTGAGGTGGAAGGTGCCTGAATTTTTGTTGGGTTAATCTCCCAACCTCTAGCACGCATATTCTCACCAATAAGTCTAGACTCATTGATACTTCTTCCTTACTTGGTCTAATCAGCATAATGTCATCAATATAAAAGACCAGTGTGATGTCTTCTGGAAGGGAAAGGCAATCAAGATCCCTACAGACTAAATTATGTCATAGTGCTGGGGAGTTGATATACCCCTGGGGAAGGACTGTGAAAGTATACTGTTGGCCTTGCCAGCTGAAGACAAATTGCTTCTGATGGTCCTTTGAAATTATCAAAGTATCAAGAAAAAGGCATTGGCCAGATCAATAGCTGCATACCAAGTACCAGGAGATGTACTAATTGGCTCAAGCAATGAAACCACATCAGGAACAGCAGCTGCAATTTGAGTCATCACCTGATTAACTTTACGATAATCTACTGTCATTCTCCAAGATCCATCTGTTTTTTTCACAGGCCAAATAAGCTAATTAAATGGGTATGTGGTGGGAATCACCACCTCTGCATCCTTCAAGTCCTTGATGAGGGCAGTAATATCTACAACCCCTCCAAGGATGCAGTATTGCTTTTGGTTTACTATTTTTG
>NW_006921839.1:2142610-2162384 GCF_000298275.1 Orycteropus afer afer
GTGAGATGCACCTTAGCTAAGACTTCATCAATAACTTGACCTCCATATGCCCCCACTCTGACTGGTGGGCCACAATGATGCTTTGGGTCTCCTGGAATTAGTGTCAGTTCAGAGCCAGTGTCCAGTAATCCCCAAAAAGTCTGATTATTTCCTTTTCCCCAATGAATAGTCATTCTCATGAAAGGCCTCAGATCCTTTTGGGGCAGGCTGGGAGAAAGACTGACAGTATAGATTTTTGGCAATGTCGTGGGGTCCTTCCTCAAAGGGACCTGGCCTCCCCTTCATTCAAGGTGTTTTGGGTCTGTAAACTGATTCAAATCTGGGAAATGATTGAGAGGCCGTGACTCTGTATTCTGGTGATTCAATCTAGACTGCCGTTCACGTGACCTAGAATTCTTCTGTCTATACAGATCAAGTAAATGCTTAGTAGGTTTCCCACATATTTCACTACCAGAAACACCATGTGTAAGTAGCCAATGCCATAACTCCACACAAGTCAGACTATTCTGATTACTGTTCTGACTCTGCTGTCCATTATGGTAACCACATCCACCTTGCCTTTGTCAATTAACTCCTGCCACTTGGCCCCTATTACCACAGGGTCCAATCAGCCCCATCGTAGTTAAGTGTCTTAGTTCAATTAGTGCAGTTCCCACTGTCAGATCCGGCTTACATAAAATAGCTATCACAGCAGTCTTCAAGGATGCTGGAGCTCCCTTCACAAATTTATTTGTCCCCATACTGGTGAAAGGCATGTCTTCTGGACTCTCCATTTCTGGTTCTAGGGGTCTAATCTGATAAATCCATTCTAAAAGGGCAATTTCCCTAAGCCTCTGGATACCTTCTTCTACATTATACCAAGGCAGGTCTGGTACTTCAACTTGACTTAAGGTAGGCTACTACATAATCCATGCTTCAGTAAGCCAACCAAATAAACTATTAGATCCTTTCCTAACCTCTGGAGCTGAAACACTGAATGAAGAATCCATACTTAGTGGACTTAAATCAATAAACTCAGACTGATCCAATGTTACATGCCTTGCACCATTATCTCACATCCTCAGTGGCCATTCCCATACATATTCTCTAGGTTTCTGGCCGTACATGTTAGCAAAATCAAGTAGGTCTTTTCAGGTGTAGTGTGCCACCTCCTCAGTCATACTTTGTATTTCACTGTTTGGGGCTCGCTTGGACTTAACTTTAATTATAGGTCTAGCAGCAACAATGGGTGGTTGGGCAGTTCCTGAGAATATTCAGCAATGTCTTCCATGGCCTCTGCCTCAGGCAATGACCCTGCAGGAACAGTTGGGTTAATTCCATCAAACTGAGGTGGAGGGGATGATGGCTTTACAGTAATCCCTTCAGCTGGGAGGGATTCAACAGAATTTATAGGCTTCATATCCTGACCTTCCTGGCTATCTGCCCATGTGTCCCCATTCCAGGTTTCAGGATCCCATTTTTTACCAATGAATGCCCTCACTTTAACTTCAGACACCATTGTGGGTTGGTAATTTAATTGGTTTTGTAATTCAGCCACCCTTACAATAAGATTCTGGGTTTGGTTTTTGGCAATATCAGCTCTGTTACTAGAAGAAATAAGGTTTTCTTTCAGAGAACAACTGGAAATGTTGAGAGTTTTTTCATGCAGCACTTAAGTTGTGACTCAGCAGCCCTGAACTCATCTTGCTCTTTCACCACTGCGGTGTAGTAAATTACCTGGTATGGCTTTTCTAGCCATAAGTCTTTGTAAACTCCATAGTGGAATTTGCTGTGAGCAACTGAGGAGCTTCTGATTGTAAAAGTTAATCCACCTGGGGTATTTCTGTTGGGTGTGGCACAAAGCAATGTTCTGGGAAGTTCTCTCTCTCTCTCGGGTGCTTAGAATTCTGATATTATGATTGGCTAGTTTGGCCACTGTGCCAGGCTCAAAAGGAGGCCTCCTAGAGGCAGGAGTCCCTCTGACTGCTGGCTGAGAAGGATATGCTGCTGAGAGAAAAGTGCTCCTGAGAGACATACACTCCTGAGAGACACGCGCTCCTGAGAGACATACGTTGCTGGGAAAGAGATGCAAGAGACACAAATTGCTGGGAAAGAGACACCAAGAGACATGCACTGCTGGGAGAGAGACTGAGACTGTTGGCTGAGAGATGGTAGGTGAGAGAGACTGAGCATACTTCCTAAACTTGAATTGTAGCCTGTTGCTTCCCTAATAAACCCCATGCTCTGTGAGTTCTGTGTGGCCACTGCAGTGAATTATTGAACCCAGCAGAAAGGTGGTGAGTGCTGCAGGAGGAATGGTTGGTGTCAGGGCTGGTGAAAGGGCTGGAGGGAGGCAGCATCTCTGGCCTTGCAGGAATAGCCCTTGGGCTACTGATGGTGATTCTGTCTTCCTCTTGTGTGGTTAGAGGAGGTCAGAAGATGTGGCCTCCTTGCCCCTTTAGCAACCACTTTGTCTAGTGTAAGTAGGATCAACCAATCAGCTTCCTTATACTCCTCATGCTGACAAAATTGCAGTAAAGTGTCAAACATGTGATCACCCAGAGCCTCACTTCTCACAAGTGCTTGATCTATTGGTGGTGCTATTTTGCATATTAATGTTGCCACCTCATGCCATGGATTAGCAGGGCCCTCTTTACTAACAGAGGCAGGGTCACTAATGTCTTTACGATTAATTAAATTGGAGAACCAGTTTAGGAAGCCCATTCTTATGACTTTGTCTCTCTAGAACCACTCTCAGTACCAAATGTGTTAGACTGGGTTCTCTAGAGAACCAAAACCAGTAAAGCTTATATATAAAGAGAAAGGGAAATTTATCTTAGGAAAAGGGCTCACACACTTATAGAACCTGGCAAGTCTTGGATCAAATGTCAAGCTGGAGGCTTTTTTCGACTCACGCAGCTGCAGGGGCTGAGGAGCTCAAGGTTGGCAGGCTGTTGACTCCAACAATGACGAATCCAAGATCTCCAGGCCAAATGGTGGATTGTTTGCTCATGGACAGTTGTAGGCAGCACAACAGAATCCCGATCCACAGAAGAGTGTTTCTTTTCCCAGGATGTCCATAAATATACTGGAAGCAGGCCACATCCCTAGGGAAGCTCCCTTTCAACGGATTGGCTGCTCAAAACATATACATCTGATCCCATCATTGGAACACCCACATCACAATTGCTTAAACCACACAGAATTGTGGTCTAGCTAAGTTGACACACAGTTGCAACTATCACACAGGGTAACCTCAAAGAAAAATGATAAATCTTCTCATCAGAATAAAGAAGAGGACCAGCACAAATATTTAGCAAATACTAAAACAGTAGCAACAATGGAAGTGATAACACCATTCATAAACAAAATGAGCTCAGCACAGAAAATCAGATGGAACAAACAAATCAATACCACGAAAAAACACATGATAAAATGACAGCAATAAATTCATACTTGTTGATAATTACATATCTGAGAAGGGATTTATCTCTAAAATTTGTAGAAAACTCCAACACCTCAACAACAAAAAGATTAACAATCCAATTAAAAAATGGGCAGAAGACATAAATAGACACTTCACCAAAGAAGATTATCAGGTGGCCAACAAATACATGAAGAAATGCTCACGATCATTAGCCATCAGAGAGATGCAAATGAAAACAATGAGATACCATTCTCACCCCAGCACTAATGGCAAAGTTCAACAAGACAGAAAATAACAAATGCTGGCAAGGATGTGGAGAGATTGGGACTCTCATATACTGCTGGTGGGACTGTCAAATGATACAACCACTGTGGAAAACAGTATGGCAATTTCTTAAAATGCTGGAATTAGAAATACCATTTGACCAGCAATCCCATTACTAAGTATAGAGCCTACAGACATGAGAGCCAGGACAAGAACAGATATATGCACACCCATGTTCTTTGCAGCACTATTTACAATAGCAAAAAGATGGAAGCAACCTAGGTGCCCATAAACAGAAGAATGGATAACTAAACTACATATGGTATATACACACAATACAATACTATGCAACACTAAAGAATAATGTAGAATCTGCAAAACAGCGCATAACATGGATGAACTTGGAGGACATTATGCTGAGTAAAATAAGTCAATCACAGAAAGACAAATAAAGTATTAGTTCATTATTGTAAAAAGTCAAGGAAAAGTTTATATATGGAAGGAAACTTTCTTTGCTGGTTACCAGGGGTCAGAGAGGAGGAGAGAGAACATGGAAAAAAATAAATGCATTGACCCATGTCACTTTAGTTTTGTGTAGTTCACTGTACATAAATTGTATTTCAATCAGATGCATTAAAAAAAATAGTAAGAAAATTTAAATTAAGGGAAATAGATGATTTAATACAGGAACTCCCTCTCATCTGAAGAGTTGTTGTTGTTATGTGCCGTTGTGTTGGACCCGACTCATAGTGACCCCTCCTTGAGTTTCCGAGGCAGTATCACTACGGAAGTAGATTGCCCCATCTTCCTTTTGAGGAGTGGCTGGTGGGTTTGAACCGCCAGCCTTCTGGTTATCAGTCAAGTACCTTAGCCACTATGCTACCAGAGCTCCCCATCTGAAGAGTAGAGACTGTTATTTATTTACCCAACAGAAGGCTGCCTTTGATTAAATTAAAACAAGGTACCCTGGGGAGGCTGCACTGGGCTCCAGAACCAAGGCTTTGCAAGGAGAGAAGGCTAGAGCTTAGTCCCTACTTTCCCCTGGAGCCCACTGGCCTGATGCAGAGACCTTGCATCTTTAAATTTTTTTTTTCTTTACTTATAAAATTTCATTTACTACCTTAGATATAGGAGCTCTGGTAGCATAGTGCCTAAGGCACTTGACTGCTAACCAGAAGGCTGGCGGTTCAAACCCATCAGCCACTCCTTGGAAGGAAGGTTGGGCAATCTACTTCCATAGTGATATCACCTTGGAAACCCAAGGAGGGGTTGCTATGAGTTGGGGCCGATTCGACGGCACTTAACAACAACAGTAACCTTAGATAGTGTCTAAGGCATTTGACTGCTAACTAAAGGGTTGGCGGTTCCAACCCATCAGCCACTCCTTGAAAGGAAGGTTAGGCAATCTACTTCCATAGAGATACCACCTCAGAAACCCAAGGAGGGATCACTATGAGTCAGAACTGACTTGAAGGCAGTGAGTTTGAGTTTACCTTAGATACAACTATATTTAAATGATGTACAATTTGAGTATTGATATGTGCCAGAGCTTGTACTACCATTTTCAATTCTGCTTCCTCAGTTAATTTTCTTAATAATTCTATGAGGGAGGTTTTTATTATTCCTATTTTAAAGATGAGGAAGTCCAGACAAGCTTATTAATTTTCCCAACATTACATAGCTAGTAAGTGATAAAGCCAGGCGTATACCCTAGGTTTATTTGAGTTCAATGTCCATATCCCTTCCACATCACTGTGCTTTGGAAGTCATAAAAACATAAATATTGCAAGATTTCACTTACTCTTGGGGATGAGTCTTGCTGGACAGATGAGTAAGTAAAAGGTCATCCTCACTGAAATATTGTACAAACCCTTTCCAGATTATAGAAAAGAAGACTCCAGAAACTTCTGGGGAAGAGATCTTTGCCTCCCTGCATTTTTTTTCCCCCTTTTGAGATTCCTGCAGTTGAAGCTCAACATACCTGGTCTCTAATGGACATGTTCTCCTGGAAACCTTCAGCAGAAGATGGCCAAGATCCCTTTGTTCTTTAATTTTAGTATATAGAAGGGAGAATAAAACAGGAAATAACTTACAGAAAATACAAAAAGTCAGGTTTTCAGAGACTTTTCCAGATACCAGGTGGTATGCTCACCCAATCCTGTCTTAAAACACTAGTTCTTCGTCCTGAAGGGCTGTACAACTTTGTAGGGCTGTTTTCCATCTCATTCCTCATCTCTTTGCCATCTCTTGGCCAAGTGGCTTTCAGTATTTATCATGCCTTTAGTCCTAGAAATGAGTCTAATTATTCATTCTATCCATCCATATATACAACCAAAAAAACTAAATCCATTGCCATTGAGTCAATTCTGACTCACAGTGACCCTACAGGACAGAGTAGGACTGCTCCGTTAGGCTTCCATGGCTGTGATCTTGATGGAGGTAGACTGCCCCATCTTTCTCTCTATCTTTCCATAGAGTGGCTGGTGGATTTGAAATATTGACCTTTCGGTTAGCAGCTGAATGCTTCACTGTGCCACCGGGACTCCTTTCTTCCATACATAACTTCCCTGGATTTTAGTTTGTTCATATGTTAAAAAGGAATAATATCTAATTCAGAGTGATCAGATAAAGAAACCATGAAAGTATCTGGCATATGGTAGGTACTAAGTTATTTTCCTTCTCTACACATGAATCAGCATCATATTAATATTAATAGTATTAGCTAACAGTTGCAGACTAATTATGTCCCAAGCACTGTACTATGCACTTTCACATGCACTAATTTGCTCCTCACCATAATCTTATAAAAAAATAAAATAAAACAAAACCCATTGCCATCAAGTTGATACCAACTCATGGTGATCCATGTGTTACAGAGTAGTACGGTTCCATAGGATTTTCTTGGCTCTCATCTTTATGGAAGTAGATCATTACGTGGTGCAATTATCACTTTCAGTTAATAGATTAAAACAATGAATTTATTGGTAAATTTTAATCTGAAGAGTTCTGTGCCTGAAAACAAAAACACTTTAATGCAAGCTTATGGCACAGCTAATATTCTTCAAAAATAAATAAATAAGCAAGAAAGCAAAACTTGAATCTCTCCTGTATATCATATATAGAAATACATTTCAGTTGGATTAAAAAATTCAATGAGAAAAAAAACACACCAGAAAATATGGCCAAGCATTAACTGATCTCAGAGATTAAGACGGAAATTTTAAGCACACTAAGAAAAGCAGAAACAATAAAGAGGCAGTATTTGTAATGGCTTTTCCTAATGTGTTTGCCTCCTAAAGGTTTAAAATGGTGTAGCCAAAGGAGTGTGGAAAAGCTACAGTATAATAGTAGTGCCAAGGTGCCCATTATCTCAATCAGCATCCCCAGTTTACCACAAAATGTATAATTTAAGTAAAATAATGTACAAAACAAGCAAATGTAACTTGAGGATATATCCTGGTACCTTATGCTGCAATCAGACTCTTGACACTAAGCCTTTATTCTCCCTAGAAATTTTGAGGCCATCAGGCTCTGTGGAAAGATTCACTATGTCATTATCACATGAAAGGCTCTCAGAAGGCCTAGAGGGAAAAAATTAGAAAACTAATGTGATTTACTTATAATTATCTAAACTTATTTGAATATAAAACATTCTACCCCAACCCATCACCTTAATCCCTACTGATATCTATAGAATTATGAGACAACCCTGGGAAATGCCAAGCTATGTGAACATTAATATTTGAATGGGAAGATACTGTGTGAGAGGTGTCCTTCTTAAGGATGCACCATCCATTTATTGCTATTTTCCCAATTCTCAGTTTGAAGTATTCTGCTGGTTGTGATTTGCTGACACCTAGTGCTTTAATTTAGGACATGTACATAATGTCCCACAATAAACTACTGCCCATCTGAAACTCCTGCTTGCACATTGTCATGGATTTAAATTCTATAAACCATCATTATGATGCACTCACATTGTAGAATATGGAAGGACTTATGCAAATGATCCACAGGGTTGAAAAAAAAAATATGCTGGCTTGTACTTTTGTTCTTGTCTCACCTGGAAAGATTCACTGTGGCATTATCATATGAAAGGCTCTCAGAAGTCCTACAGGGGAAAAATTAGAAAACTAATTTTCTAATTTGTCTTGAATGTAAAACAACCTTTTTAAAAAAATATTTTATGCAAGTATAAATATGGAAAACGTATCAGTTATTTCTTGTTCTAACTTTTTGTGCCATGCTCACGAAAAGAACTGAATTAGACTGTATTTAGGAAATGGATAAACATGTACAGAGAGAAGGGTCAGGTCCTTCTATAAAAACACAAAATTGTTGATCTAGCCTAGTAAATAATAGAATGAAGGCACAAGTGTTTAATTTTATTAAACTCTTGAACTGTATTTTCTTTTATCCCAAAGCTAAACTTCATATTCTAAAGGAAGAGAAAGAAGTAAAGGTAACTCAAGAACAGGGATAAGCATTCTCCCACTGCAACAACATTGGTTATTTGGTTTCAGCCATTTAAAATTAATGATAATTTGAACATAAAAATTAATAATAATTTGAACAGATAAAATGTTAGGCTTAAGAGCATTAATATTGAGCTTCTGATCTACTACTATATTAAATGTGTCCATGTATTTTTACTATAGTAATGTCAATGGAGCAATGTATATATATATATACACAAACACATATATATACACATATATATGTTAATTATGACTCAATGCAACCTCATGTGTGTCAGAGTAGAATTGTGTTCCATAGGGTTTTCAATGGCTGATTTTTCAGAAGTAGATTATCAGGCCTTTTTCTTCCAAGGCAACTCTGTTGTTATCAGGTGCCATTGAGTTGGATCCAACTCATAGCAACCCTACGTCCAACAGAATGAAACAATGTCCAGTCCTGCGCCAGCCTCATAATCCTTGCTATACCCGAGCTCATCATTGCAGCCACTGTGTCAATCCATCTCGTTGAGGGCCTTCTGCTTCTTCGCTGACCCTCCACTTTACCAATCATGATATCCTTCTCCAGGGAATGGTCCCTTCTGACAACATGACCAAGGTAGGTGAGACAAAGTCTGGCCATTCTCACTTCCAAGGTACATTCTGGCTGTACTTCTTCCAGGACAAATTTTTTAGTTCTTTTAGCAGTCCACAGTACTTTCAGCCTTCTTCACCAACACCACAACTCAAAAGCATCAACTTTTGTTCTGTCTTCCTTATTCATTGTCCAGCTTTCACATGCATATGAGGTGACTGAAAACACCATGGCTTGGGTTAGCGCACCTTAGTCTTCAAAGAGACATCTTTGGCTCTTCAGCACTTGAAAGAAATCTTTTACAAATTTGCCCAGTGCAATAGGTCATTTGACTTTGAGTCTGCTGCTTCCAATGATGTTGACTATAGAACCAAGTAATATGAAATCTTTGACAACTTCAATCTATTTTTCCATTTATCATGATGCTGTTTATTGGTCGAGTTGTGAGAATCTTCATTTTCTTCATGTTGAGGTATAATCCATACTGTAGACTCTAATCTTTAATCTTCATCAGTAAGTGCTTCAAGTCATCTTCAGTTTCAGCAAGCAATGTTGTGTCATCTGCATATCGCAGATTGTTAATGAGTCTTCCTCCAATACTGATGCTGCATACTTCTTCATACAGTCCAGCTTCTCAGATTATTTGCTCAGCATACAGATTGAATAAGTACGGTGAAAGGATACAACCTTGACACATTCCTTTCCTGATTTTAAACCATGCAGTATTCCCTTGTTCTGTTCAAACGACAGCCTCCTGGTCCACATACAGGTTCCTCATGAGCAGTTAAGTGTTCTAGAATACCTACTCTTCTCAATGTTATCCATAATTTGTTATGATCCACACAGTCAAATGCTTTTGCATAGTCAGTAAAACACAAGTAAATATCTTTCTGGTATCCTTTGCTTTCGGCCAAGATCCACTTGACATCAGCAATGATATCCTTCATTGCATGTCCTCTTCTGAATCCAGCTTGAATTTCTGGGAGTTCCCTATCAATATACTGCTGCAACCATTTTTGAATTATCTTCAGCAACATTTTACTTGCGTGTGATATTAATGATATTGTTCAATAATTTCCATATTCTGTGGGTTTCCTTTCTTTGGAATGGGTACAAATATGGATCTCTTCCAGTCAGTTGGCCAGGTAGCTGTCTTTCAAAGTTCTTGGCATAGACTAGTAAGTGCCTCCAGTGCGGCATCCATTTGTTGAAACATCTCAGTGGGCATCCCGTCAATTCCTGGAGCCTTGTTTTTTGCCAATTCCTTCAGTGCAGCTTCAACTTCTTCCTTTAATACCATCAGTTCTTGATCATATGCCACCTTCTCAAATGGATGAACATCGACCAATTCTTTTTGGTACAGTGACTCTGTGTATTCCTTCCATCTTCTTTTGATGCTTTCTGCATCATTCAATATTTTGCCTATAGAATCTTATAATATTACAACTCAAGGCTTGAATGTTTTCTTCAGTTCTTTCAGTTTGAGAAATGTTGAGTGTGTTCTTTCCTTTTGGTTTTCTAACTCCAGGTCTTTGCACATTTCATTATAATAATTGACTTTGTTGTCTTGAGCTACTCTTTGAAATCTTCTGTTCAGCTCTCTTGTCATTTTTTCCATTTGCTTTAACTACTCCCTGTTCAAGAGCAAGTTTCAAAGTCTCTTCTGACATCCATTTTGGTCTTTTCTTCCTTTCCTACCTTTTTAATGACCTTTTTCTTTCTTAATGGATGATGTTCTTGATGTGATCCCACAATTCATCTTGTTTTCAGTCACTGATGTTATGTGTCAAATCTATTCTTTAAATGGTCTCTAAATTCAGGTGGGACATAATCAAGGTCATATTTTGATTCTCGTGGACTTGTTTTAATTGTCTTCAGTTTCAGCTTGAACTTGCATATGAACAGTTGATGGTCTGTTCCACAGTCAGCTCCTGGCCTTGTTTTGGCTTAAGATATTGAGCTTCTCCATTGCCTTTTTCCAGATATGTAGTCAATCTGATTCCTGTGTATTCCATCTGGTGAAGTCCATGTGTATAGCTGCCATTTATGTTGTTGGAAAAAGGCATTTGCAATGAAGTCGTTGATCTAGCAAAATTCTGTTATGTGATCTCTAGAGTCATTTTTTTATCACCAAGACCCTGTTTTCCAACTCTGGGTGGATTTAACCTCCCACCTTTCAGTTAGCAGCTGAACATAACTGTTTGCACCAAACAGAATCCTTTTTTTATGGAAATACATTGTGTTAATAACTCCCAGGCCTTTTTCTGCTAGTTTAAGATAATCAGATGCCATATTTTAATAAAAATTCTAGTACCAAGAAATCATGGAATGTAAATTTTAATTGAGTATTATTTTATAACTACGTAAAGCAGTCTTAATTACTTTAAGATAAAGTTAGCATTTTTGTGTATTTGAAATCTGAATTAAACAATATCTAATGTAATTATCTACCACTCGTCTGTCAGTTTGTCATACCATGGTGGCTTGCATGTGGCTGTGATGCTGGAAACTGTGCCACACCATGGTGGATGGGTTTCAGCAGAGCTTCCAGACTGAGACAGACTAGGAAGAAGGATGTACACTTCTGAAAAAATTAGCCACTGAAACCCTTATGAATAGTAGGGAAACCCTGTCTGATATAGTGCCAGAAGGAAGGTATTAAAAATATGACTGGGGAAGAGCTGCCTCCTTTAAGTAGACTCAACCTTAAAGAAGTAGATGGGGTAAAGCAATTGCTGATGTGACATGACTCAAAATAAGAAGCAACACCTGTAAACAACAGAACATGGAATGTACAAAGTATGAATCTAGGAAAAGTGGAAGCTATCATCAATGAGGTGGAATGCAAAAGGATCAATATCCTAGGTATTAGTGAGCTGAAATGGACTGGCATTGGCCATTCTGAATTGGATAATCATATGGTCTACTATGCAGGGAACCACAAATTGAAGAGGAGTGGCACTGCATTCATCATTAAAAAAAAAAAATTTCAAAATTTATCCTGAAGTACAATGCTGTCAGTGATAAGATAATATCCATATCCTATAGGGAAGACTGAGGAGTTCTGGTGGCGTAGTGGAGCATTTGGCATTAGCATTTGGCTGCTAATCAGAAGGCTGCTAACCAGCTGCTCTGTGGAAGGAAGATGGGGCAATCAACTTCAGTAAAGATTTACAGCCTCAGAAACCCAATAAGGGTCACTATGACTCAGAATTGAGTCCATGACAGTGAGTGTCTTTTTTTTTTTTAGGAGCTCTGGTGGTGTAGGGCCTAAGGCTTTTGACTGCTAACCAGAAGGCTGGAGGTTCAAACCCACCAGCCACTCCTCAGAAGGAAGGTTGGGCAATCTACTTCCATAGAGATACCACCTCAGAAACCCAAGGAGGGGTTGCTATGAGTCGGAACCAACTTAACGGCTGTGAGTTTGGTTTGGTTTTATAAGGAAGACCAATTAATACTACCATTATTCAGATTTTCCCCATCAACCACTGTGGTGGTGAAGTTTGTGTATCAACTTGACTGAGCCTGGCTGAGTGGCTGGGGAGTTGGATTACCCATGATGAGACTGGTAATCAACTCCATGGTGGAATCTATTGTCAGCAACTGAGTAGCTGCCTTTGGGATGTGGTCTGCTTCCTGTATATAAGCAGCAGCTTTGGAAATGGTCTCTAGCTGATGGCACACTTGAACCCTGCATGTAGCCGTGTCCTTCCTTGTTCAGCAGCCTGAAATGCTCTGCTGACCTTGGGACTTTCAATGGACTTGAATTAATGGCCTGTCATATGGTTTGGTAACATTGGGACTGTGCCTTTTTACTTGTCAACTTTGGGCTTGTCAGTCTCAGCAGCCAGCAGCTGTCTGAGTGAAGAAAAGCCTCTAGCTCCAGTAGGCCAGGAGCAGGAGGTAGAGCTGAAGCCCAAGGTTGAGGGGCCTTCACCCAGCCCCTAGAGCCTGGCACTTTGAACTTGGACTCAACGCCTCCAAACTGTAAGAGAATAAACTCCTGTTTGTTCAGCCATCCCATTTGTGGTCTATTTCCTGTCAGAGCAGCACTAGGTAACCAGAACAACAATTAAAGCCAAAGATGAATAAACTGAAGATTTTTACCAACTTCTGCAGTCTGAAATTGACCAAATATGCAATCAAGATGATTGATAATTACTGCTGATTGGAATGTGAAAGTTGGAAACAAACAAGATGCATTGGTAGTTGGAAAATATGGTCTTAGTGATAGAAATGACACTGGAGGTTAAGTCCACCTGGAGTTGCGTTGGAAAAAAGGCCTGGTGATCTAACTCTGAAAAATCAGCCAGTGACTACATCTACGGAAAGAGACAGTAGAGAAGCTCAATATCATCAGTCAGAACAAGGCCAGGGGCCAACTGTGGAGCAGACCACCAATTGTTCATATGCGAGTTCAAGTTGAAACTAAAGAAAATTAAAACAAGTCCACCAGAGCCAAAACATGACCTTGAGTACATTCCACCTGAATTTAGAGACCATCTCAAGAACATATTTGATGCTTTGAACACCACTGACCAAAGACAAGTTGTAGAATGACATCAAGGACATCACTCATGAAGAAAGCGAAAGGTAATTAAAAATTCAGGTAAGGAAGAAAAGACCAAAATGGATGACAGAAGTCATTCTGAAACTTGGTCTTGAGCAGAGAGTAGCTAAACAGAAAGGGAGAAATGCTGAAATAAGAGAGCTAAATGGAAGATTTCAAAGGGCAGCCCAAGAAGACAAAGTACTGAAATGTGCAAAGACCTGGAGTTAGAAAATCAAAAACAAAGAACATGCTCAGCATTCCTCAAGCTGAAAACTGAAGAAAAAATTCAAGCCTCAAGTTGTAATATTGAAGGATTCCATTGGCAAAATATTGAGTGATGCTAGAAGCATCAAAAGAAGGTGGAAGGAATACACAGAGTCACTTTACCAAAATGAATTGGTCGACATCCAACCATTTCAGGAGGTAGCATATGATTAAGAACTGATGGTACTGAAGGAAGAAGTTCAAACTGCACTGAAGGAACTGGTGAAAAACAAGGCTTCAGCTAACAAAATACCCACTGAGATATTTCAACAAATGGATGTAGCACTGGAGGTGCTCATTCCTTTCATACCAAGAAATCTGGAAAAAAGCTATCTGGCCAATCAATTGGAAGAGATCCATATTTGTGCCCATTCCAAAGAAAGGTGATCCAACAGAATGTGGAAATTATCAAACAATATCATTAATATCACACACTAGTAAAATTTTCCTGAAGATAGTTCAAAAATGAATGTAGCAGTATATTGACAGAGAACCACAAGAAATTCAAGTCAGATTCAGAAGAGGAGATGGAATGAGTGACATCATTGCTGATGTCAGATAGATATTACCTAAAAGCAAAGAATATCAGAAAAATATTTATCTGTGTTTTATTGACTATGCAAAGGCATTTGACTCTGTGACTCAAAACAAAGTATCGATAACATTGCAAGAACGGGAATTCCAGAACATTTAATTGTGCTCATGAGGAACCTCTACATAGACCAAGAGGTTGTTGTTTGAACAGAACAAGGGGATAATGTGTGGTTTAAAATTAGGAAAGGTGTCAGGGTTGTAATCTTTCACCATACTTAATTAATCTGTATGCTGAGCAAATAATCTGAGAATCTGGACCATATGAAGAAGAATGTGGCATCAGGATTGGAGGAAAACTCACTAACAACCTGCGACATGCAGATGACACAACCTTGCTTGCTGAAAGTGAAGACTTAAAGCATTTACTGATGAAGATCAGAGACTATAGCCTTCAGTATGGATTGTACCTCAACATAAAGAAAACAAAAATCCTCACAATTGGACCAATAGACAACATCATGATAAATGGAGAAAAGATTGAAGTTATCAAGGATTTTATTTTACTTGGATCAACAATCAATGCCCATGGAAGCAGCAGTTAAGAAATCAAATGATGTAGTGAATTGAATGAATCTGCTGCAAAAGACCTCTTTAAAGTGTTTAAGAGCAAAGATGTAACATTGAAGCCTGACATGCACCTGACCCAAGCCATGGTCTTTCAGTAGCTTCATATTCATGTGAGAGCTGAACAATGAATAAAGACTGCAGTGGAATTGATACATTTGAGTTGTGTTGTTGGCAAAGAATACTGAATATACCATGGGCTGCTAGAACAAAGAAAAACTTGGTAAAGCAGAAAAGTCAGCAAAAAAGGGGAAGACCAACCAGGCAGAGATGGGCTAACACAGTGGCCGTGAGGATGACAAAGACTCAAGCATGACAGTGATTGTGAGAATGGTGGAGGACTGGGACAGGTTTTGTTCTTTTATGCATAGAGTGGCTATGAGTCAGAACTGATTGATGGCACCTAACAACAACAATAATGTAATTATTGCTGGGAACCAACAATTAATTCTCCATTGTTTATTAATAATTTACTTATAACTAGTAAAAGCTGTTGCAAATATATGTATATTTGTGTTTTGTACAGTATCTTAATATCATAATATGTTAATGAATTATTAACAGGAATAGGGCCTGGTTGTCTAGCGCTGTTTCTTTGCATTTGGCCTGCCTGGGATACTGTGTGACACATGAGGATTCAATTCTCCCAGCTCTTTTCTTTATCACAGACAGAAAAAAAAAATCCACTTGCCACTGAGTTGATTTAAACTCATAAGGACCCTATAGGACAGGGCAGAACTACCCCCATAGGGTTTTCAAGGCTGTAAATCTTTATGGAAGCAGACTGTGTCATCTTTCTCCCACAGAGAGGCTGGTGGGTTTGGACTGCCAAACTTTTGGCTAGCAGCCAAATGCTTTAACCACTGTGTTATCAGAGCTCCTTCTATTAGATCATTACTGTGATACTTTCGTCTGTACAATTTGTCATGCTGTCTTTTGACTTTCATATGATACAAACAAAATTCTAAACTCAATGTGAACTCAGGCACTAACTTCATGTTTTAAGGTGCTCATTTGGATAATCACAAATAACATCACGTTTTTTTAGATTAGCATCAAAATGACAACACAAAATTTAAAAAAAAAACATCTTGTAGTATATTTGTAGAATCTCCACAAATATATATTTTTGGATCTTAGGTTGAGAAACACTGGCACAGATTATAGCCATTCTTTCAATCAGCAAGTTTTTTTAATGCATTTTATTGAAATATAATTTATGTACAGTGAAACTAAAGTGACATGGGTCAATGCATTTTATTTTTATTTTTTTTTTTGCAGTGTTCCCTCCCTTTCCCTCCCACCCTGGCAACCAACAAAGAAAGTTTCTCTCCATATATAAAATTCTCCTTGACCCTCCACAACAACGTCAGCAATAGTTTTTGAGGTCACTTTGTGCCTGGCTTGGACAGCCTGCAATCAACAAACTGCCTATCCTTACGTACAGCCTTACAGTCTATCAGAGAAGGAGGACAGTAATCAAATAAGAATACAATTGCAGATAGTGATTAGTGAAGAAAATGAAGAAAAGAATGGAGAGTAAAAAGGACAGAGGTGATGTGTTGGAGGTTGGTCAGGAAAAGCATTTCTTTGGAGCTGGCATTTGAGCAGACATCTAAATGAATACTACCTGGGAAAAGACTTTTCTAGGCAGAAGAACAGCAAATACAAAGGCCCTGAGACAGGGATGTACTTGGAGTGTTTGAGAACCCACAAGGAGACTGGTGTGACTAAAGCACATGAACTATGAAAATAAGACTAGAGAAGTAGCTGCCAGGGGCCAGTTCATACAGGGCCTATACATTAGAGCAGTGACTTTGATGGTGGGGTGAGTAAAAAACAAAACAAAACAAAACAAAAACACCACTGCCATTGAGGCGATTCTGACTCATAGCGACCCATACGATAAAGCAGAACTGTTGCGTAGGGTTTCCGAGGCTGTAAATCTGTATGAAAGCAGATTGCCTCCTCTTTCTCTTGTGGAACAGCTAGTGGGTTTGAACCACCAATCTTTTGGTTAGCAGCTGGATGCCTTAACCACTGTGCTACCAGAGCTCCTTGGGATAGGTAAGGTGGTTCTTAAAAAGAAACATGGGATTGCAGAAGGCATGCTTTAGACAGACTAGAGATGAAACTCCTGCCCCGTAATTCTTTTCATATTTTTTCTTTTACTTTTTAAAGTCAACTTTATTGAGGTATAATTTACATACAACAAAATGTACTCATTTTAAGGGTATATTTACTTCCAAACATCAGCCACTGAAAATCCTTATGAATCAAAGTGATCAGATCCATAACTTATCACAGGGATGGTGCAAGAGTGGGCAATATTTCCTTCCACTGTGCACAGGGTCACCAAGGGTCAGAAGTCAACTTGATGGTAGCCAACTACAACAACATATATCAATGCCACCACTACTATAATCAAGATAAAGACTATATCCTCATCCTACAAAGTTCCCCTGTGCTCTTTTGCAATCAATTGTCATCACCCTACCTGGCCCGACAAGGGCCAGACAATCACTGGGGCTCATTGGGATGGTAAGTCTCATTATTTTTAGTGTGGACTTTGAAGATTGAGTTCTGTGCTGTCCACTATGGTAGCCACTAGCCACAAGTGGCTATTTACATTTGATTAAAATTAAATAAAATGAACAATTCAGCTTCTCAGTTTCATTAGCTGTATTTCAAGTGCCTAATAGCCACATGTGGTGTTGGCTGCCATGCTAACTAGCTCAGGCATAGAACATTTCCATTACTTCCATTCCAGATACTTGTTTTGAGAAGCACTGAGATGCTACCCTGGTGGAAGATGGTCTTCATCACATGCTGGTAGGCCAAGTTGCTTGAAAACTGACACAGGCTCATATAAACCACATTACCTAGTTTTATGTCACTATCTATGTTACTAGGAGCTCTGGTGGCATAGTGCCTAAGACTATGACTGCTAACCAGAAGGCTGGTGGTTCAAACCCACCAGTCACTCCTTGGAAGGAAGGTTGGGCGATCTATTTCTGTAGTGATATCGCCTTGGAAACCCAAGGAGGGGTTGCTATATCACCCAGTAATAACTAAAGCCCTGCAGTGAAAGAGTTGTGTTCCATGCTTGGGCCAAAGTGTTGAAGGGGGAGCAACATGCTCTGGATAGCACAATAATGGCCACAGTAATTACCAAGATGCTCACAACATAGAAATTCTTCCTCCATAACTGAAGGCAAAGAAGCTCCTGTTTTTATTAAAGGAAATGGTGATTTCTGTTATAACTCATTTGGCACAATTTTGTTTTATGTAAAATTAAACCTCAAAATCTTGTTGTTGTTGTTAGGTGTGATCAAGTTGCTTTCAACTCATAGCAACCCCATACAAACAGAATGAAACACTTCCTGGACTTATGCCATCCTCACAATCATTGCTATGCTTCAGTCCACTGTTGCAGTCACTATGTCAATCCATCTCATTGAGGATCCTCCCCTTTTTTGGTGATCCTCTGTTTTACCAAGCATGATATCATTCTCCAGGGACTGGTCCCTCCTGATAAGATGAGAAATATGAAAAAAGTTTGAGATGAGGTCTGGCCATTATTGCTTCTAAGTTGCATTCCAACTGTATTTCCTCCAAGACAGATTTGTTTGTTCTTCTAACAGTCTATTGTACATTCAGTATTCTTTGCCAAGAATACAATTCAAATGCATCAATTCCATTGCAGTCTTCTTTACTCATTGTCCAGTTCTCACATGAATATGAAGCTATTGAAAATACCATGGCTTGGATCAGGCACACCTTAGGCTTCATAGTGACATCTTTGCTCTTTAAAACTTTAAAGAGGTCTTTTGCCCAATACAATTTGCCCAATACAATGTCATTTGATTTCTTGACTCCTGCTTCCATGGGCATTGATTGTGGGTGCAAGTAAAATGAAATCTGTGACAACTTTAATCTTTTCTCCATTTATCATGACGTTGTTTATTGGTCCAGTTGTGAGGATATTTGTTTTCTTTATGCTGAGGTGCAATCCATACTGAAGACTGTAGTCTCTGATCTTCATCAGTAAGTGCTTCAAGTCCTCTTTTTCAGCAAGTAAGGTTATGTCATCTGCATATCAGATTGTTAATGAGTCTTCATCCAATCTTGAAGCTGCATTCTTCTTTATATAGTCCAGTTTCTCAGATTATTGGCATAGCATACAGACTGAATAAGTATGGTGAAAGGATACAACTCTGACACATACCTATCCTGATACTAAATCATGAAGTATCCCCTTGTTCTATTTAAATGACTGCCTCTTGGTCTATGTACAGGTTCCTCATGAGCACAATTAAATGTTCTGGAATTCCTATTCTTTGCAATGTTTTCCATAATTTATTATGATCTACACCATTTTCATAGTCAGTAATAATACACAGGCAAACATCTTTCTGATATTCTTTGCTTTCGGCCAAGTTCCATCTGACATCAGCAATGATATCCCTTATTTCATGTCCTCTTCTGAATCCAGCTTGAATTTCTGGCAGTTCCCTATATATTGCTGTAACCATTTTAAAATTATTTTCAGCAAAATTTTACTTGTGTGTGATACTAATGAAAATGTTTGATAATTTTCACATTCTATTGGATCATCTTCCTTTGGAATGAGCACAAATAGGGATCTCTTCCAGTTTACTGGCCAAGTAGCTTGGCTTCCAGATTTCTTGGCATAAACAAGTAAGTGCTTCCAGCATTGCATCCATTTGTTGAAACATCTCAATGGGTATTCCATCAATTCCCCCCCCCCTTTATTGATTGATTGATTGTGATTTGGGTGAAGGTTTACAGAGCAAATTCACTTTTCATACAGCAGTTCACATACACGTTGTCTCATGATATTGACTACCATTTACCACAATGCAACAGCTCCCCTCCCACTTCCTCCTGATAGTTACCTCTTCCCTGAGTCCATCCCTCCATGCACTCCTGCCCCCTAAACTGTCTCCCTGTGCATAAACAGCCCTTCTTTCTGATTGTTCTCTCCAAGAAATGTATCTACCTCAGGTAAATGTTCAACCCATATGCCTGTCTTTTGTTTGGCTGGAAGCCACAGGTGT
>NW_006921839.1:2162769-2185672 GCF_000298275.1 Orycteropus afer afer
ATGCCAATTGAGCTTGATGTCCCCTGTGACTATGGTCCCGAGCCCACAGGTTCAACTACTCGGTCCCTCTGGGTAGCTGGCTGTGACTGAGAAGTGACTACAACCTTGTCTCTTGTCAGCTCTACTATACACTTGGGAATTCAGATCACACAAATACACTTATAGGACCATTGTCTGCCAACCCTATACATGGTCTTGGGTACACTCCCCACTTCATAGACCTACCTAATAGTTCAGCCTGTCCATCAATGGGTATTCCATCAATTCCTGAGGCCATCGCTGTTTTTCAAAATTCCTTCAGTGCAGCTTAGACTTCTTCCTTCAATGCCACCTGTGTTTGATCATATGCTTCCTCTTGAAATATATGAATACTGACCAATTCTTTTTGGTACAGTGAGTCTGTGTATTCCTTCTACTTTCTTTTGATGCTTCCAGCATCGTTCAACATTTTGCCCAGAGAATCCTTCAATATTATAACTCGAGGCTTGAATTTTTTTCTTCAATTCTTTCAGCTTGAGAAATGCCAGGCATATTATTTGCTTTGATTTTCTAACTCCAGGTCTTTGCACATTTCATTATCCTACTTTACTTTGTCTTCTGGGGCTGCCCTTTGAAGTCTTCTGGTCAGATCTTTTACTTTGTCATTTCTTCCATTCTCTTTAGCTACTCTTCATTCAAGAGCCAGTTTCAGAATCTCTTCTGACATCGATTTTGGTCTTTCTGTCCTGTCTTTTTTGATGACCTTTTGGTTTCTTTATGTATGATGTCCTTGAGGTCATCCCACAACTTGTTGGTCTTTGATTACTGGTGTTCAACATGTCACATCTATTCTTTGATTGTCTCTAAATTCAGGTGGAATACTCAAGGTCATATTTTGGTTCTCATGGACTTGTTTTAAATTTCTTCAGATTAAACTTAAACTTGCATAAGAGCAATTGATGGTGTGTACTCCAGTGAGATCCTGGCCTATTCTGACTTTAAATATTGAGCTTCTACATTGTGTCTTTTCACAGATGTAGTCGATTTGATTCCTGTGTATTACATCTGGCATGGTCCATGTGTACGGTGACCATTTATGTTGTTGAAACAAGGTATTTGCAATGAATAAATCATTTGTCTTGCAAAATTCTATCAAGTGATCTTGGGAGTAATTTCTAACACCAAGACAGTATTTTTGAATTACTGATCCTTTTTCTTTGTTTCCAACTTTCACATTCCAAACAGCAATAATTATCAATGCTTACTGATTGCATGTTTGGTGCATTTCAGACTGCAGAAGTTGGTAAAGATTTTAAATTTCTTCATCTTTGGCTTTAGAGGTTGGTATGTAACTTTGAATAATAGCAGCATTAACTAGTCTTCCTTCAAAGTGTATGGATATTATCCTATCACTGACATCACTTTACTTCAGGATAGATCTTGAAATGTTCTTTTTAATGATGAATGTGATGCCATTCCTCTTCAATTTGCCATTCTCAGAATGGTAGACCATATGACTGTCTGGTTTAAAATAGCCAGTAGAAGTCTGTTTCAGTTCACTAATGCCTAGGATTATCAATCTTTATGTGATCCATTTCATTTTTGATAACTCCCACTTTTCCTAGATTCATACTTTGTACACTCCATGTTCCAATTATTAATGGATCTTTGCAGCTGTTCTATTTATGAGATGTGCCACAGCAGCAAATGAAGGCCTGAAATCTTGACTCCATCCACATCATTAAAGTTGAGTCTACTTTGAGGAAGCAGCTGTACCTGTTGTATGTTAAGTGTTTTCCAACCTGAGGGGCTCATCTTCCGGCACTATGTCAGAAAGTGCTTCTCTGCTATTCATGAAGTTTTCAGCGGCCAAGTTTTTCAGAAGTGGACCACCACATCCCCTTTCTAGTCTGGCTTAGTCTGAAAGCTCCACTGAAACCTATCCACCATGGGTGACTCTGGTGGTTTTTGAACTAGCCATGGCAGAGCTTCAGCATCACAGCTACACCCAAGCCATCACAGTACAACAAACTGATAGACAAATGGTGGTCAAAATCTTAATCTTATGAAATCTGTAACATGCTTTGGGAGGGGGGATCTGAAGCTAGTATGGTGAAATATTAATATTTGTTATACTAGTTGTGGATGCATATTGTTCATATTTTTTATACTTTTGAGTATTTGAAATAGTCTGAAAAATAGGCACTCATTTAAAATGTTGGACAAGAATATTTAATAATATCAAAATAATAATAATCATGATGTGATTAAACAAATGGGCTGAAAATAGTATGTACAATAAGAGAGTTAGCATAGGCTAATGGTTACGTGCACAGGCTGTAGTGTCGGATTGCTTGGGTTTTAAACTTAATTATATCACTTACTAGGCAATGAGATACTGAGGAAGTTACTTAACCTCTCTGTGCCTCAATTTCCTCATCTGTAAAATGGGAATGGTAATAATTATACCTGCTTCATAAGGACACTCTAAGTACAAATAAATATGCATAAAGATCTTCGTGCACTGTAGGTACTCAATAACTATAATATTATAAATATTATAATTATATAATAACTATATTATTATGTTTCTTTAAAACATACTGTATATGTGTAGGAAAAAAAGAGCTGAATGATTCATCAAAAATGTTAACAACTATAACCTGTAAAGGATGAGAGATTAATTTAAATCTTCTTTTTACTATTTTCTCAACATTCTACAACAAGCCATCCTTCCATTGTCTTAGGCTGGGTTTTCTAGACAAGCAAAACCAGTGAAGTTTATATTTGTCTATATATATAAAAAGATTTATCTCAAAGAAATGGCCCAGGCGGTTGTAAAGTCTGCCAAGTTCCAAGTCTTTGGGTGGGTTCTCCTGTCTCACATAGCTGTAGGGGCTGACAAATCCAAGATTGGCAGGTCAGGTGGCAAGCTGCTGGCTCATGGGCTGCAGAGGCTTACAAATCCAAGGTCAGCAGGTAAGATGTCCAGCTTCTGACTCACAGTGCTGATCCCAAGACCCACCACCACCACCCACTGCCATCAAGTTAATCCTGACTCATAGCAACCCTATAGGACACAGTAGAACTGCCCCATAGGGTTTCCAAAGTTGTAAGTCTTTACGGGAGCAGACTGCCTCATCATTTTCCCATGGAGTGGCTGGTGAGTTTGAACAACTGGCCTTTGGGTTAGCATCCAAATGCCTTAATCACAGTGCCACCAGACTCTCCAGATCCCAAGATGAGCAGGCAATATGGCAGGCTGCTGGCTCAAGTCCAAAGAGCTGGAGGTCAGATGATGATAAGCCAGATGTAGGACCCAGATCAAGCAAAAAACCAGAGAGCTTTGCCAGGACATCCATGTATATTGGAAGCAGTCCATAACTCTGAGGAAACTCCCTTTTAAGTGATTGGGTGCTCATAGCAGGTCTCATCATGGAAGTGATTACATTATATCAGATCTCATCATGGGCGATGACTACATCATAACTGCTAAACCACTAAGAGTCATGGCCCAGTCAAGTTGACGCATAACCTTAAGTATCATACCCAGTAATCTGTTAGCCAACTTTCCACTTGATTCTGATGCTCACTAAATTTTGGGAACCACTGTGGAAAGCATGATTGTGGTTCCATACTTGACCTCTCTCACCTTTAGACAATGATGAATTTTGCGCATCTTTCTTTGTTGAATATTTTCCATAACTCTTTTTCACAAAGTCTTCACCCTACCCTTGGACATACCTTCTCCCTAGCCTTTTGAGAATAGCTCCTCTCTGTCTCCCACTTTCTGGGTGCAGACTGGTAATTTGTCTCAAGGGGGCTCACTAAAGAGTGAGTGCTGGACATTGCCTAAAGATGCTCATGTTAAGAAAAATAATTTAAACCACTGCTGGGCTGGCCAACAAAACACACCTAAGCCAAATTAGGCTCCTGGTCACTAGTTTGCATTCACTTCTTAGGTAATTCTTTTGGAAAACACTAAGTAGTTGTGATGTAGTAGAAAAAGTGAGTGCTGAACATTGGAAGAAGAAAACCTAGATTTGAAGCTCAGCTCTGCTTCTGGCTAGCTGGGTGGTAATAGTAATAATAATAATGACACCATTAACCTTTCTGAGTGAAATCTTCTCATCTGTATAACAGAGACAGTAACACCTATCTCACAGGATTGTTTTAAAGATTAATATATTTGAAAGCACTTGCTCTATAGTAAGTGAGAACAGTGCAGGGCCAGGCAGTGTTTTGTTCTGTTGAACATAGGGTCACTACAAGTTGGAACTCACTCAATGGTACCTAACAACATAGTAAGTCCTCAATACATTTTTCTTTTATTTTTTGGTGCTGAAATCCGGGAACGAACCACTCAATACATTTTTCATAGCATTTGTAATATTTCTCTATTTGATATGTTTTACTCTATTTGCTTTTATGAACAGTCTTTTATATTGGACAATCAACTCCTTTGGGACAAGGCTGGCTTTCTACATCTAAGTTTCTACTAATTACTAAAATAATTAGTCTCTCACTCACTCACCTGGAGCTTCCCAAAACCTTGTGATTGGAAGTCTGACTGGTCAACTCTTAGCACAAAGGTATATTTGATATGACAAAGTATGTGGCTGACTTATAGCAATCTCCAAAGTTATAACTTCATCATTTTTCAAATAAAAAGAACAAGAATAATGATGCTTGTTCTGTTGCTAAGTGGATACCTCTTCCTTTTACATTTTTCAGGCTTGTTTAAAGTAATATAGGAAGTTTAGAAGTGCCATGCTTGAAATTAAGAAAGAAATGGGTTTCAGTTTTAAGTAAAGTTTGGCAATTCAGATAGTAGTGATGCTGGGGTGATGGTGGTAGAAGAGGTATGAATCTGAGCAGCTAATATTATGTGCCCAACTCATTCTTCCCATTTGGAATACTGACACAAGAATAGGTACTATTATCTACCTTATGAATATCTTGTGGAAGTTATTAGTCAATTAAGATCATGGAATTTTGGGAAAAGAAGGAGGTTGCATGTGTATCTCAGACAACAGGTTAGAGGCTGTCTGTACTATTAAGGCCTGATAACGAACAGTACGTCATATTTTTGTACTAACAAAGTTTTTTTGTATTTTTTTTATTTTTTATTTTTGGCACCCATGCCTTCTAAGTGCCCATAAAGATTAATTCACATTGAATTTGGTGTAGTTAATTTCACTCTCATTATGTTAGTTTTCTTACTTTCTGAACATTGACTGGATCTACAGCATTAAATAAATAACTTTAGTAGAATACGATCTACCTTAATTTTGTTGTTTAGAAACTTCTCTCCTCTTTCCCATTAACTATGTTTTATATTAGGGTTTTTTTTTTTTTTTTTCCCTTCAGGTGTATAATCCTTAAAACTATGAGAAATAGGTAACAAATGAGTTTAAATACAAATTTTAATTTGGGAAGAAGTTTCTAACTAATCAAGGTCCCACAATGGGGACGTGAACACTGATCAGTCATGTGGATTGTGTTTGGCAAGCCAGAGAAAGGTTTCCCATTTCTTTAGTGGGGTGGGAATTGAGTATTTTATCAAGATATGATGCTGAATGACATAAGTAGCTTCCACTGTTTGTACTATAACCAATAAGGAGAAGTTGGCTTGGTGATGTTAGAACCCAAAGTGCATGACAGTGTTAGAATTGTAGACTGTGGTCCTCCTTTAGCTCTTTCAGGTGAGCTAAGGCTTTAAGAATTTAATTCTTTGGATTCTGTGTGAGGAAAACAAAAGTTCATTGCCAGTATAAACTGCTCAATCACAGTAGAAAATATTTTCCACTTAAAAAAAGTATCCAGTTTCTCAGCTTATAAGCGTTTAATAAAAATTCAGTTTCAGTGTGTTGCTAATTGCCTCCATGAACAACTCTTTCTTTTCCATGAGACCAGAAGAACTGGATGGTATCCAGCTACCATTATTGAACATTTTTATCAAAGATTCTCTGGAGGGATCCTGCATCAGAAGGGGGAAAATGCAGAATAGAATTTCAAATTCTCATGGACTCTAGACTTTGTGGAGCCATGGAGGCTGGATGACTTATGAAACTATTCTCCTGACATAATCTTTAAACCTTAAACCAAAAATATCCCCTGAAGTTATCTTAAAACCAAACAATAGTTTAGCTTAACTGGTAAAAAGGTCAGCCTTGAGCAATATGATCTTTGAAGAACTATCTATATGGGATCAAACTGACAATAACAATGCCAAGATTAGAATGGAACCTTAGGAAGCAGTGAATTGATATTAATGAAGGAGGAACAACTCAGAAAGGGAGAAAGAATAGTTATACTACTCAAGAATATAATCAATGTCACTAAATTATACATATAGAAACTGTTGAATCAGTGTATGTTTTGCTGTGTATAGTCTCAAAAACAATAAAACAAAATAAATAAATAAATAAAAATTCAGTTCCAGGAGGACTTTTCATAGTTACCATCAAACTAGTAGCAGAATAAACTTTTCCTGCATGAATTCTTTGAGAAAAACTTCATTGAAAAATGTCTCTGGTGAGTAGCAACTGAGGTCTTACTTAAAAACTTGCAAGTTGCCATCCAAGATACAATTAATTACTGGTTTCTACTTGTTTGGAGTAAACAAGAGTGAAGGAAACCAAAGACTCAAGGAAGAAACCAGTCAATAGGATTCATAGCATACAGGAGCCTCTTCTAATCTGAGACCAAAGAATTAGATGGTGCCTGGCTACCACTACTGACTGTTCTGACCAGGGACACACAAAGAAGGTTCCAATTAGCATGGGAGAAAAATGTAGAACAAAATTCAAATTCATAAAAAAGACCAGACTTACTGGACTGATAGAGACTGGAGAGAGACTATTTCCCTAAGATAGTCTCAAACTAAAACTGAAACTACTTCCCTTCAACCTAACAATAGATTGGATTTAAAATAAATAATATCACCCATGAATAAGTGTCCCTTAAATAATTAAATAATTAACTATATGCTGAATGGTCAACAGTTACCCAAAAGCAAAGATGAGAAGGCAAGAAGGGGAAGGGAAGCCAAATCAATGGAAACAGAACAGAAAAATGAGACTACTGACACAATGTGAATACTGTAACCAATGTCATGGAACAATTTGTATAAAAATTGTCAAAAGGGTACCTAATTAATTGTGCAAACCTTCACCTAAAAAAACAATATTGGAGGAAAAAAACAAAAAGAAAATATCTCCTTCAAAATATGTAAAATAACATTATTTTTTTTCATAGACCAGGTAAAATTAGGTGAGAAAAGAATACTTGGAGTATGTGTGATTCAAACGTATTTCTTTTTGAAGAATTTGTAGACAATGAATGGGTGCAAATTAATACTAATACCCTTTATGAGTGTCTTTCTTACAGATCACGCATTTCAAAGTATCAAATTCTATTTACTCAAAAAACCTATTAAAATTTCCCTGGCAGCTACATAAGACTGAAACGTCTGCATGAACTGCATTGATGTCTCTATTTTGTGCCAAATGTTTCAGAAATTTTTAAGCAGTTTATTTATCTAAAGTTCCAGAAAGCAAGAATTTCCAGAATGATAACTGAAAGGGGCTGATGGTATAATAATTAAAATAATGCTAGCTTTCCCTTATTACATGTGTTGTACAGAGAGGCAGTGTCCTCCACACAAGTAAAAAAAGAATAAAGATCATTGCTTCCTGTAGGGTAAACATCCTTACAATCCCTTCAGACCCAGCTCTGAGCCAGAGCTTCCCACCCCAGTCTATTTGTAGGAGATAGCATAAAAAGTACTCTCTGGGTTTGAGACTGGTTGCACCATATACTGGTGGTTTGATCCTGGACAAATCATTTAATCTCTCCTACTTTCAGTTTCCACAACTATAAATGGGATCAACAATACCTGGTAAAAGTATTATAGGACTGGGGTGAGGATGAGATTATCTATGTGAACATATTATTTAAACTATAAAGCAACAGTAACCAAGTGTTAGTTGCTATCTAATGTATTGGCCCAAACTTTCCCGCCCATGTCCTAACCGGAAGGCTGGCGGTTCAAACCCACCAGCCACTTCTCAGAAGGAAGGTTGGGCAATCTACTTTCGTAGCGGTAGTCTCGGAAACCTGAGGGGTCGCTATGAATCGGATACGACTCGACAGCACATAACAACAATAGATCTGAATGTCTATCCAGTCACTTACTGGCTGTGAGAACTTGAGCAACTTATTCCTTTCTATTCATGTTTCCTAATAGGGTTAAGATGAAGATCAAATGCTATCTGGTATATAAATGCTTAACACCGTGGTAGACATATATTAAGAACTTAACATTGTCAAATGTCATCATTATACTCTGGAGAGGGGTCTAAGGACCAAACAGAATCATAGAGTTAAATAGCTTTGCATATGCATATAAAACTCTGTACAGCCCGAAGTATTGTTATCTGTACTATAAATGACAAAGACGTGTAGGCAATGAGAAACCTAATGGCGCCTCAGCGACCTCTACTAAAGAGGAAAAAAGGCGCGCGAGGGGCGGGGATTTAGACACCCCAGTAGCTTGGAATACCGATAGAAAAGAGTGAGGATGGCGAAGTGGGGCAGAAAATAAGATTCTAAGAAACATCCCGAGAATCAATTCACTATTTTCTCCCTTCTTGTCATATGACCTCCAACCTAGATTAGACCATTTCATTCAACTTCCCATCCCATCACATCCCTGGTTATTTATTTACCATACCTTCTTCACTGAGAACCTTTCCTCTCCCCTCCCCATCTAGGAGTTGTGAACTTCAGACCCTCTGCTTCCGACACCCATTCCCTTTAACTTCATTTTTACCAAGCTTCCCTGTACTTTTCCCTCTGCCCAAAGGGGAAGTGCGACTGGACGCACCGCAAGGCATCCTAGGAAACGTGGTCTCTCAGGCTGTCTTGCTTGGGCCCCACATCTGGGAAGAAGATAAAGCAGAGCCAGCCAAAACTACAACTTCCGGCAGGCAACGCGAGTCATCGTCTTCCTTTCTGCCCCCCTTCCTTTTGCCTTCCTCTTCCTCTTCCCTGCCGGCGCTGTGCCGCTTGGCCTCACGGTATTTGTAGTTTCCTCTGGGCCCACGATCCTGGTATTTAATGAGCAGAGGAGAAGTAGGAAGACTCTAATTCCCAGAGGGCAACGCGGAAGCTGCGCCTGCGCACTTTGAGTGAGGGTGTGTATGTCTGTGTCTGAGGAGAGAGAGCGAGAGTGAGTGAGTGTGAGTGCGGGGTGGGGTGGTGGCCGTTACGTTCGGGGCAACGGCTACGGCAGTAGAGAAGTAAGAAGAGAAAACAACGTCCGGCGCTTCCGCCTTCTCTTAGCGGGAGGAGGAGCTGGTAGGGAAAGGAAAGTGATTCGCCCTGGGCCTGGACTGGACCGAGTCGGGCCGGTGGCTGCCTGTGCTATGAGCCTTTGAGGGTCGCTTGGGACGCAGAGCGAGACACGAGAGCCGAGAGCTATGTCTCAGCCGCCGCCGCCTCCTCCACTGCCACCTCCACCTCCTCCTCCTGAGGCTCCGCAGACTCCGCCGCCTTTGGCAGCGGCGGCTGCTCCGGGAGGGCTTTCCAAGCGGAGAGACCGGAGAATCCTCTCCGGGAGCTGCCCGGATCCAAAGTGTCAGGCGCGTCTGTTTTTCCCGGCCTCCGGTTCAGTCAGCATCGAGTGCACTGAGTGCGGACAGCGGCACGAGCAACAACAGCTGCTGGGGGTGGAAGAGGTGACTGACCCGGACGTAGTGCTACACAACCTGCTGCGGAACGCGCTGCTCGGTGTGACAGGGGCACCTAAGAAGAACACAGAACTGGTAAAGGTGATGGGCCTTTCAAACTACCACTGCAAATTGTTGTCGCCCATATTAGCTCGCTATGGCATGGACAAACAGACAGGCCGGGCTAAGCTTCTCCGGGACATGAACCAGGGTGAACTGTTCGATTGCGCCTTACTGGGTGACCGCGCCTTCCTTATCGAGCCAGAGCATGTTAACACGGTGGGCTATGGCAAAGACCGCTCTGGAAGCCTCCTATATTTGCATGATACTCTTGAGGACATCAAACGGGCCAATAAAAGTCAGGAATGCCTCATTCCAGTGCATGTGGACGGGGATGGTCACTGCCTGGTGCATGCTGTGTCCCGGGCTTTAGTAGGCAGGGAGCTCTTCTGGCATGCCTTGAGAGAGAATCTTAAACAGCACTTTCAGCAGCATCTGGCCCAGTACCAAGCCCTGTTCCATGACTTCATAGATGCTGCTGAGTGGGAAGACATTATCAATGAGTGTGACCCTCTGTTTGTACCACCCGAGGGCGTTCCCTTGGGGCTGAGGAACATCCACATCTTTGGCCTTGCCAACGTTTTACATCGTCCTATTATTCTGTTAGATTCGCTTAGTGGCATGAGAAGCTCTGGTGATTATTCGGCCACCTTTCTGCCTGGGCTCATCCCTGCAGAGAAGTGCACTGGGAAAGATGGTCATTTGAACAAACCAATCTGCATTGCATGGAGTAGCTCTGGTAGAAACCATTATATCCCCTTGGTAGGCATAAAAGGGGCTGCTTTACCCAAACTGCCTATGAATTTGCTTCCTAAAGCATGGGGTGTGCCCCAGGACCTTATTAAAAAGTACATCAAACTTGAGGATGATGGTGGTTGTGTTATTGGAGGTGACAGAAGTTTGCAGGATAAATACCTACTTAGGCTTGTGGCTGCTATGGAAGAAGTCTTTATGGACAAACACGGTATCCATCCTAGTTTGGTTGCTGATGTCCATCAGTATTTCTACAGGAGGACTGGGGTGATAGGAGTTCAGCCTGAAGAAGTAACAGCAGCTGCTAAAAAAGCAGTAATGGATAATCGTCTTCACAAATGTTTGCTCTGTGGTGCCCTTTCTGAACTTCATGTTCCTCCAGAGTGGTTGGCTCCAGGAGGGAAATTGTATAACCTGGCAAAAAGTACTCATGGACAGCTGAGGCCTGATAAAAATTATAGCTTTCCCTTGAACAATTTGGTTTGCTCATATGATTCAGTGAAAGATGTTTTGGTACCAGACTATGGATTGAGTAACCTAACAGCTTGTAATTGGTGCCATGGCACATCTGTGCGAAGGGTCAGAGGAGATGGGTCTATTGTGTATTTGGATGGGGACAGAACTAATTCTAGGTCCACTGGTGGCAAATGTGGTTGTGGATTCAAACACTTTTGGGACGGTAAAGAGTACGACAATCTGCCAGAAGCTTTTCCCATAACTTTGGAATGGGGTGGAAGAGTGGTCAGAGAAACAGTGTATTGGTTCCAGTATGAAAGTGATTCATCTTTGAATAGTAATGTTTATGATGTTGCGATGAAACTTGTTACCAAGCACTTTCCTGGTGAATTTGGAAGTGAAATTCTAGTTCAGAAAGTTGTCCACACTATATTGCATCAGACTGCCAAAAAGAATCCTGATGATTACACTCCTGTAAATATAGATGGTGCTCATGCCCAAAGAGTTGGAGATGTACAAGGACAAGATTCAGAGTCTCAGCTCCCAACTAAAATTATTCTTACTGGACAGAAAACAAAAACTTTGCACAAAGAGGAGCTAAATATGAGTAAAACTGAAAGAACTATTCAACAGAATATTACAGAACAGGCTTCTGTAATGCAGAAACGGAAAACAGAGAAGTTAAAACAAGAACAGAAAGGAGAGCCCAGGACTGTTTCTCCCAGTACCATTCGTGATGGTCCATCCTCTGCACCTGTTACACCTACCAAGGCTCCCTATTCACCAACAACTTCTAAGGAGAAGAAAATCCGAATAACAACTAATGATGGACGACAGTCAATGGTTACACTTAAATCTTCAACAACGTATTTTGAACTTCAGGAAAGTATAGCCAGAGAATTCAACATTCCTCCATATTTACAGTGTATTCGATATGGTTTTCCTCCTAAAGAGTTAATGCCACCCAAGGCAGGAATGGAAAAGGAGCCAGTTCCTTTACAGCATGGTGATAGAATTACAATAGAGATTCTAAAAAGTAAAGCAGAAGGTGGCCAGTCTGCTACAGTACACTCTGCCCACACTGTGAAACAAGAAGATATTGCTGTTACTAGCAAACTTTCATCTAAGGAACTTCGGGAGCAAGCTGACAAAGAAATGTACTCCTTGTGTCTTTTAGCAACATTAATGGGTAAGATAAATTTATCTTGGATGATAACTGTGAATGTAATAACACTGAGTTTTTCTATTGCCTTTGAGAAAAAACTGGTCATTGTGAAAAACAAAACTTAAGTCTTATTTTAGGACAAAATTATTTCACTTAGTTTATGAGTAGATGTTAATGTGGCTGTCTATTGAGTACATATTAGGAAAACATAACCAGAATGTGAAAGTAGTGACTTAACTATCACCAGATTATTTAAATCTTGTTGCTGTTTTTTAAAACAGACTTTATAATTTATCCATTTAAAGCTTTTTCGGTTTTTTCCCCTAGGCTCAATAAGGCTACCACTTTGCCTCTCTTCATTTATTTCTAAATTTCATTTTCCTGCATGTCAGGTGATTTCAGGACTTCCTGTTTGATGATTGCCATTTCTGGTGTTTATATTCTCACCGCCCCCCCTACACACCTAATATTCTCTCTTCCAGCTCCCGTTCTTTCTTCCCCAGTTGATTACTTTTTGTTTTCTAGGGTTTGTATTTAAGTAATTTCACTGCTTAGTGAATCTTTGCCATTGATTCTAATGAACTATTGAAAAACTAAGAAACGTAAGAAACAGAGGTAGATGGTAATGGGGTCATTTAAGAAGTATTTCTTAATAATTCAGCAAAATTAAGGAAAATATCTTATCAACTAAATATGCAATTTAAAGCTTTAACTGATTTGTGATACTATTCAGTGGTGTACTTTTTAGCCTGTTTTTATTTGTTTAATCTGTGTTGTTTCATCACTGTTAACATGCATTACTAAGGCTTAAAGTATGAAGTAAAATTTAAATACATTTGATATTAGAAAGGCCTTATTTTCACTCAGATTAGAAAAGCTTTCTACTAGAAAAGTCATCTGGGGTTGGTTTGTTTCCTAAGGGTACTAAATACCAGTGAGTTGGGCCGTGACCTACTGAAGGGAAGGTTATTTATTCCTGGCTTATTAAGTTTGAGGACCTACTAGTTAATAGATCTAAAAGCCCTGTGGTATTGCTGATTTTAGTTTGGCAGACAAGGTAATTGAATTAGAGGATATACCAGGAACTGAGCTAGGCACTGTACATATTTCTATTTCTTAAGTTTTTAGAAACTAGCTTTAGGGAGAATGTTTATTAGAGACTGCATGGAATAGAGGAAAGATTGTGTGGTCTTTGGAGTCAGACAGAACTGGAATTTGAATCTTGGCTTCACTACTTAATAACCTAGCAATTTTAGGCAAGCTGCTTAACTCCCCAATACTTCAACTGCCTCCTCCACACAAAATGCCTCTTGTAGACAGTACATAATGGCAACAGTAAAATACTTCTAGAACTCTGAAAATTAAATAACATCAGTACAGAGTAGATGAAATCAGATTTGTGCAGATGGCATTTTAGAAGACCATCAATCTCTCATGTCAAAAACAGGCAAGAGAAAGTCTTCCTCAGTTATCCACTCTTGAGGATGTGGCTCATATCTATCTTGTCTATCATTGTTTGCTCAGTACCTAGTTCAGTGCCTAGCAGGTAGTAGGTAGTTTAAAATGGTTTTCGACTGAATTAAATAGATGACACTAACATATCTGAAGAAAGGCTTTGTCAACAGAAATGGAGTGGATGGTCAGCATTGAATGCAGGAGCAGAGAATCTGAAAAGCAGAATTTGGCAGTGTTTATCTATACTGCTGTACAAAGGAGAAAGATATTTCAGCTGGGTTCATGAAAATTCTGGCAACTAGATAGATATTCTCTGTTGAGGGAGAGAAATATTTGATCAGGCCTCACCATGGGCTGGATGAATGATCTCTATCTCTTTACCTGATTCCATATTCATTAAATGCCTATTCTGATTACTTATTTAGCTTCTTGATAATGAGTATGATTTGTAGTTGAGAGTGCATATGAAGATTCTGTTCACTGGAAAGGCTGTGTTCTCCATTGTAGATTAATACAATGGTTAGGTGAGACTGTGCTCAACAGTCTAAAAAATCTAATTGGCATGATATATATTTCATAATGGAAATTGTTAAAATATTATTCTGATTTACAATTAGATACTTTTTTGGTTTGGTTTGGGGTTCTTGGACCTGAGTATCTGAGAACTAAACTCTAGACTGCAATAAATTCTCAAAGATAGTATCTTCCTATTATGGTCCTTCCACCTCACACCCCATATTTAGTTGCTGCCCCTACAGATACACACATTTCTTTCAATCTACTTCCATTGCTGATGCAGAATTTGAGTGTAAAAGAGTCTTGCTGATTTTGTATTAGTAGCACCAGAGAGACTTTCTGCTTTAAGGTAGAGTACTAGCACAGTGCATGTTCTATTAGACCCTTTAGAGGTATTAGTTTTCTTCCTCTAATTCTTATAACTATACTTGAATAATATAGAAGATATTCTTTATAAAAAGTGATGTGCTTGTAAAAATGTCAGTTTGGGGATAGTTTTATGCACATGACCATATGCAAAGAGTGCTGGGAAACTATTGATGCTTAGATTGGAGAGAGCTGGAAAATGACAGGGCTTATTTAGAAAATTGCAAATTTCAAAGTGTAGATATTACTTGGTGAAATTACCATATGTAAGCTGCTACTGCGATAGTTTTAGAAAGTAATTCATTAAGTTTTATGTTGTTTGAATAGCTGGCTCCTTCACATCCTTAAGGTTTGGCTTAAATAAAGCCTCTTGAAAGGCTTTATTTCTCTGCTTTTCACATTATATTATATGCTATACAAAAGCAGAGACATGACTGTTTTATTCAGTGATGTGTACCTTTTTACCTAGTCCAAGGCCTGGCAGTGCTTGTTGGTACCAGGGAAATGCTTGTTGAATGAATTAATGCAGATTATTGCAGCAAAATCCATGTCTGTTATAAGCTAGAGACTGTTGGGGAAATAATCATGAATAAGACATAATCTTTGTCTTCTGTAAATTTATCTGTTGGATCTCCACTGAGGAAGTCCAATACTTTTACAGCTTTCATCTATAGATTTCCAGCTTCCCTTTCTATATGCATAAAAATTATAAAAGTCCAAAGTATCATCAATGTGACGTTTTGAAAAGCTTCTCATATTTGATTAAAAACAGTGAAATTGGCTGCAAGATGGAGAAGGATATATGTTTTTCCATTTGTTTCTAAGTAGAATATTTATTAAATAAAATTTATGTCTGTTATTTTATCAACAAAACAATAAGTAAGTGCATCAGTCTTTTGTTCAGTAGGAACCATTTATGGAACTAGTCACTTTGAATCTTACAGTTTAAAAAAAAATGTTTTACCTGTAATATTTCACATGTCATTTTACTCTGCTTTATCCAAACCCACTGGAGGTTATAGATCTTAAATTTTTTGCAGATTGTCATCTTTATTATTTCTGTAATATTGAGTGACTAACTCTGGCATTGCAAAATATGTTAATTTTCTTCCTGGTCCCTTTCCATCTATTTTTATTTAATTTTAACGTAAGTATAGATATGTTGTTGTTGTTATGTGCTGTCAAGTCGTATCTGACTCATAGCGACTCCTTGGGTTTCTGAGGTGGTGTCACAATGGAAGTAGATTGCCCAACCTTCCTGTCGAGGAGTGGGTGGTGGGTTTAAACCGCCAGCCTTCTGGTTAGCAGTCAAGTGCCTTAGGCACTATGCTACCAGAGCTCCCAGAGAATATATAATTTTATATTCTACTTTTAAAAAATAAGTATCTTTCTATAAGCTTTTCTGTTGTTTGGGCATTTAAAATTAGTTCCTACATTTAAAAATTGGGAGAATAACTTAAAAACCTGGATTTCTGGTTTTTCCTGAAAAGCCATAGGTCTTAAAGTATTGGGTCTACATTGCCTCCATCTTTAGATGGGCCATGTGCTTGTTTAGGGGATTAAATTTTTATTTTAAATGATAAACACAGATTCTACATCTCATCTGAGAAAGCTCTTGTCTTCTTTCTTTTTTTGTGATTTGGGTGAAAGTTTACAGAGCAAATCCATTTTCCATGTAATAGTTCATATATTTTGTTTTATGAGATTAATTGCAATCCTTATAATGTAACAGGTCTCTTCCCACTTCCTCCCTGTGGTTACCTTTTCCCTGTGTCCTTCTTTCTTATACATTCCTGCTCTCTGAGCTGTCTCCCTGTGCAAATACTGCTTTCTGCTCTCCCATGGTTGATTGTTCTAAGGAGTGGTACCTACCTGGTGTACATGTTCACCTTATATGCCTGTTGTTTGGCTGAAAGCCATGGGAGTGAATTTAATTCTAGGCCCAAAGGGTGACTAAGGGCCATAGTCTCAGGGGTTTCACTAGTCTCTATCAGACCAGTTAGCCTGGTCTTTTCTATGATTTTGAGTTTTGTTCCACATTTTTCTCCCACTCTATCCAGGATCTCCTATTTTGATCCCTTTCCAAGTGGTTGGTTGATAGATGAGCGTTGTATTTTATAGTACAATCTCTGTTCTAGGCCAATCCATATTAAAGCAACCCTGAGTTGAACTCTTTTGGTTGTTGCTAACACTTTACCTGTTTTTATCTTATAGGAGAAGATGTATGGTCTTATGCAAAGGGACTTCCTCACATGTTCCAACAGGATGGTGTGTTCTACAATATTATGAAGAAAACCATGGGTATAGTTAATTTCTGATGTTACTCTTAGATAATATGTCTACTCAACCTATTATAAGGTCAAGAAAGTTCATATCTGCTAGTATTCTTCTAAAATTATTTTGCAAAGTTAATTTTCGGTATATATTCTTTACTGTTTTTTTTTTTTTTAGCAGCCTACCTAGTTAAAATGGATTATTATCCTGACGTGACCAGCGATATTTTAAGCTATAGCACCACTTAAAAATATCCTGTCAAGAGCAACAATAGCATAAGATTCTTAACAACTAAAGACATTACAAAAATAGAAGTAGAATTGGTTATAATGCTAGTGATTTCCCTAAAACCAGATAATATTTTTGTTGATGATATTGTGTTTCGGCTATGATTATTTGATTATAACTATGATTATCATCAGTGAGCTCTGGTGGCATAGTGTTTAAAGCATTTGGCTACTAACCAAAAGATTGGCAATTCAAACCTACCAGGTACTCCACAGTGAGAAAGAGGAGGCAGTCTGCTTCTGTAAGGATTTACAGCCTTGGAAGCCCTGTGGGGCAGTTCTCTGTCCTGTAGTGTCACATGAATTGGAATCGATGCAATGGCAGTGGGGTTAGTTTGTTTTTTTTTTAATAGTGATTTTATAGTTGATGCTGTCTAAATTTTAGGAAATAGCTCATTTTACATTTAACTTCTTTTCATATTGTGTGTGCTTTGTTTAAAAAGATATGTACAGATATATAACTGTATCTTCAGAATTTTAAGATCCTAAGAGAGAAGTTACTAGTGTGTGTGTTTGGACCTCACATGGTTTTTCAAAGATTTGATGTGAATGTGTTTGGCCCCAGACTGATCATTCTGGCTTATTTCACTTTTTTGCTACCTAGCCTCTGTAGACATTAAGTGCATTGTTGTTTTTGTTAGTTGCTGCCTAGTCACCTCCAGCTCATGTTGACCTCATATACAATGGAATGAAACACTGCCCAGTTCTGTGCCACCTTCATGATTGCCAACATGCTTGAGTCCATCTTTGTCTCCAACTTAAAAGGTTCATCTTTCAGCACTATATTGGACAGTACTCTTTTGTGGTCCATAGGGTTTTCATTGACTAATTTTCAGAAGTAAGTCACAAGACCTTTCTTCCTAGTCTGTCAGCTCGCTGAAACCTGGCTACATGGGTGACCCTGCTTGTATTTGAAATACCTGTGGCATAGCTTCCGGCATCATAGCAACAACATTCAGGTCATCACAGTACAACAAACTGACAGTAATCTCTGTTTTATAAGTGCTTGAACAATTTCTCTTAGAAAGATCAGCACAAAGCCAGTCCCCATGAGGCAGAGGTTAAAGATGTCCCAAATGTCCAAGCTACCATGCCACCCCATCATTTCAGATGTTAACTCCTCCTCCTCCTTCAGATATTAATCTTCCCCACTGTCTTAGGGTTCTGTGTTTTGCTGTAATGTCTCATAAAATTCACAGATGCCCAAGCAATCATCTCACATAGTGGTGGTGGAGGCTGGGATGCTGGCAGGCTGGCAAGTCCCAGGTCTATAAGTGGGCCTGGGGGATCCTCCCAATTCTTGGGGTTTGACAAAACTAAATCAGCAGATCAGATGACGGCTGCTGTCCCAAATCCAGGGGTGAGATGACCATGAACCAAAATGCAGAACTGGAACAAGAAGGAGGGCAAACCTTCCCAGAAGATTTCTATGTATACCCTCAAGGAAGCTAAGGGTGGTGATTTGAGTTACCTCCTTCAGCAAGGTGGGACTCAAGATATGTTCCACCTGTGCTGCTTCAAGAGAAATAGCCCAAGTGGATGACTTTAATAATCAGGAGTTTAAAAGTAGCTACTCAGGAGCTCTGGTAGCGTAGTGCCTAAGGCACTTGACTGCTAACCAGAAGGCTGGCAGTTCAAACCCACCAGCCACTCCTCAGAAGGAAAATGGGGCAATCTACTTCCATAGTGATACTGCCTCAGAAACCCAAGGAGGGGTCACTATGAGTTGGATCCTACTCGATGGCACATAACAACAACAACAACTCAGTTGCTCATGGCAAATTCCACCATGGAGCCGATTGTCAGTCATTATAGGGAATAACTACCATTAACTGCCCAGCCAAGTTGACACATGACCTTAACTACCACACCACCCTAAACAGGCATGGATAATGTTGTTGTTGTTGTTGTTGTTGTTGTTATGTGCCATCGAGTCAAACCCGACTCATAGCGACCCCTCCTTGGGTTTCCGAGGCAGTATCACTACGGAAGTAGGATTGCCCAACCTTCCTTCCGAGGAGTGGCTGGTGGGTTTGAACCGCCAGCCGTCTGGTTAGCAGGCAAGTGTCTTAGCCACTATGCTACCAGAGCTCCATGGATAATAGGATTTACAATACCTCACAAAATGGAGAACAATGGCTACAAGAGCCAAATCAAGCAGTTCACCGCAATGAGTTCTGTTTATGCTTCATGAGCTTTTTGTTTCTTACTTTAAGAAAACAAACCCAAGTTGGCTATTATAGAAATGTTCAAACATCTGCAGAAGTGTCAAGAATAGTGTAAGCAATTCCCATTTACTTACCACCAGCATCAACAGTTCTCCGTAACTACTGACTAGACTATTTTAAAAGTAAATCCTCAACATAATAATTCTTTTGTAAATACTTCAGTATGTATCTCTAAAGATAAAGGCTTTTATTTATTTTTTTTAAAAAAAAAGACCATTATTATTTCCTTCCTTTTCCTTACTATCACCAAATATCCAAAACCAAAAACTGAACCCACTGTTAATAGAGTTGATTCCAACTCATAGCAACCCTATAGAACAGAGTAGAACTGCCTTATGGTTTTCAAGAAGTATGTACAGGAATCTGTGCCTCCTCTTTTTCCCACAGAGTGGCTGGTGGATTCGAACCACCAACCTTTTGGGTAGCAGCCAAATGCTTTAACTCCCGCACCACCAAATATCCAGTCAGTGTTTAAATTTTCTTTTTTTTTTATTGTCTCAAAATAATTTTTTTTTTTTCCAGCTGGTTTATTTTAATCAGGGACCAAAGAATGGTCCTTTATTTTCTTCTTTTTTTTTTTTTAAAGATAGGAGCTCTGGTAGCATAGTGCCTAAGGCACTTGACTGCTCACCAGAAGGCTGGTGGTTCAAACCCACCAGCCACTCCTCAGAAGGAAGGTTGGGCAATCCTACTTCCGTAGTGATACTGCCTCGGAAACCCAAGGAGGGGTCGCTGAGTCGGGGCCGACTCGACGGCATACAACAACAACAAAGATAGGAGATACATTTTTTTAAAAGATAGGAGATATACTTTATATACAGTAAAATTCACACTTTTTTAGGTATCTGGGTATATGAATTTTGACAGACATATCACCACCATAAGTAAGATGGAGAATATATTTATCATTCCAAAAAGCTCCCTTATGACCCTTTGTAGCCAATCTTGTCCCTTTGCCCTCGAGTCTTAGCAACCACTAATTTGATGTCTGTCCCAATATTTTTCCCTTTTTTTAGACTGTCATGTAAATAGAAACTTTGATTTAGAAGGAGTCAGGAAGCTATGGCCTGTAACTCAGATATGGCCCCCCAACTCCTTTCTGTTTTCATATATAAAGTTTTATTGGATCCCAGCTGCATTTATTTTTATATTGCCTCTAGCTGCTTTTGTTCTACAGTGGCAGAGTTGAATAGTTGGGATGAAGACTGTATGGTTTGTAATACCTAACATTTTCACCATGTTCCTCCTATACAAAAGCATTTGTTAAATTCTGATTTGTTGTTATTAGGTGCTGTCAAGCCTATTCCAGCTCAGCAACTCTGTGTATAACATTGCCTGATACTGTGACATCCTCACAATCTTTGGTATGCTTGACCCATCATTGCAACCAGTATGTCAGTATGTTTTGTTGAGCTCTTCCGTTTTTGTGCTCACCCTCTACTGACCAAGTATTACATCATCCTCCAGACACTGGTCCCTTCTGAAAACATGACCAAAATATGTGAGATGAAGTTTGGCCATTCTCTAGGAGCATTCTGGCTGTACTTCCTCCAAGACAGATTTGTTTGTTCTGATATTTTCAGTATTCTTCAACACCACAATTCAAATGTATTAATTCTTCAGGCTTCCTTATTCATTGTTCAGCTTTCACATGCATATGAGGTGATTGAAAATACTATGGTTCTAGGAAGGCACATCTTACTCTTGAAAGTGACATCTTTGTTTTTTAACACTTTAAAGAGGGTTTTGTAGCAGATTTGCCCAGTGCAATATGATGTCTGATTTCTTGATGCTGCTTCCATGGGCATTGATTTTGGATCCAAGTAAAATGAAATCTCTGAAAACTTCAGTCTTTTCTCCATTTATCATCATGTTGCATATTGGTCCAGTTGTGAAGATTTTTGTTTTATGTTTATCCATACTTAAGACTGTAGTCTTTGATCTTCATTAGTAAGTGCTTCAAGTCTTCTACACTTGAGCAAGCAAGGTTGTGTCATCTGCATATCACAGGTTGTTTATGAGTCTTGCTGCAATCCTGATGCTACATTTTTTTCATACAGTCCACCTTCTTGGATTATTTGCTCAGCATTCAGATTGAATAAGTATGGTGAAAAGGTACAACACATCTTTCCTGATTTTAAACCATGCAATTTTCCCTTACCCTGTGTGAATGACTGACTCTTGGTCTATGTACAGGTTCCTCATATGCACAATTAAGTGTTCTGGAATTCCCGTTCTTTGAAATGTTATCCATAATTTGTTAATGATCCAGACAGTCATTGGATTAAGTAAGGAATCTCTTTTGAGATTCATTCTTCTTGTTGCATTATTATAATTCATTACTTTTTTTACTGAGTCCAGTGGGACTTAAAACATATCACTGATCTTAAAGATGGTACAAGATCAAGCAACGTTTCGTTCTGTTGTACATAAGATTATTATGAATGGGAGCCAACTTGATGGTAACTAAAAACAACAACAGTATTCCATTGTATGGATACATCACCTTTTTTTTTTTTTTTTTTAAATCCATAGCCAATTAAAGGACATTTGGGTTGTTTTCAATGTTGAAAACTACGAGTTATTATTACTATGAATTACTGTTTTCAGCTGTTGTCTAGCTGGTCCCCATGCACAGCTGAGCAAAACTGCCCAGTCCTGCATGATTTTCATTATCAGTTACCACTTGGACTGTTGCGATTCATAGGAAGTAGATTGCCAGGCTTCTTCCTACTCTATCTTAGTCTGGAAGCGCCACTGAAACGTGTTGAGCATCATAGCAACACTGTAGCCTCCATGACAGACAAGTGGTAGCTGAATATAAGGTGAACTAGTTGAGAATTGAACCCAGGTATCCTGCATGGAAGGCTCTAAACCACCAGTGTCCTTAGGAATAAAACCACTGTAAACATTTGTGTACCAGTCCTTTTGTGGCCCCCCAACTCCCTCCTGTTTTCATATAATAAATTTTTGCCCAATCCAAGGTCACAGATTTTCTCTTACGTTTTTTTCCTAGAATTTTTATAGTTTTAGGTTTTACATTTACACTTCAAATTAATTTTTTGTATGTTGCAAGGTGTGGGCCAGGCTTCATTTTGTTACATACAGATGTCCAGTTGTTCCAGTACTGTTTGTTGAAAAGACTGTACTTTCTCCATTGAATTACCTTGGTACCATTGTAAAAAAAATCAATTGGCCATGAATTGTGTATTTGAAAAGATTGAATTATATGCCATATAAAATATACCCCAATAAAGTTATTTTTTATAAATCAAATTGGTCTATTGCTAGAATCTCTGTTCCAGTGTTCTGTATAACCTCTCTTTTTGCCATTACCACCATCTTGATAACTGTAGCTTTATAGTAATCAAGAAATTAGTTAGTGTGAGTTTTCCAACTTTGTCCTTGTTAAAAATTGTTTTGGGTATTCTGGGCCCTTTGCTTCTCTGTATAAATTTTAGAATCAGCTTATTGATTCTACAAAATATCTGCTGGGATTTTGACTGTAGTACATCTAAATATATAAGTCATATTTGGGACATTTGATAGCAATATTGAGTCTTCCAATTGTTGTGCATTGTCGATTCAAATCTGACTCACAGCAACTCTGTATGACAGCTTAGATTTACC
>NW_006921839.1:2186515-2215361 GCF_000298275.1 Orycteropus afer afer
CACATTGTTCTTACTCTCTATCAAGGATCTGCTACATAGATCCCCTTCCAAGTGGATGGCAGTGGTAGCCGGGCACCATCTAGTTCTTCTGCTCTCATAGTCGTATAGGCTGCAGATCGGATGGTGTACTAGTCACTAGGACTAATTGTTTCCATGAATTTTGGTTTTCTTTATTCTTCTTTGCTCTGGACGAGGAGAGACCCATCATTTAGCAGAGTCTTTTGGATTGTATATGTAAGTCATCATATCTTCTACTAGTAAAAGACCGTTTTCTTTCTTTCCACCCTGTATGTGCTTTTTTCTTACATCTGTTGAGATGATCGCATAGTTTTAATCTTTTAGTTTATTGATAAGGTGAATTTTGGTGACTGATTTTTGAATGTTGAACCAAGTTTGCATGTTGGATTCAATTTGCTAATATTTTGTTGAGGGATTTTTTGGTTTGGGTAAAAGTTTACAGAGCACATTACTTTTTTTATCCAACAACAATTTATACACATTTTGTTTCATGACGTTGATTGCAGTCCCTTCAGTGTAACAGCACTCTTCCTCCCTGGATTCCTCATTTCCATTCATCCTTTTCTCCTGCCCCTTCCTGCTGTCTGCACTTCATTTTTTGGCAGATGCTGCCCTTTGGTCTCATATGGTTAATTGTTCTGAGGAGTATTTTCTTCATGGGTATTACTGTTCATTTTATAGGTCTGCTTGTTATTTGGCTGAAAGGTGATCCCCAGGGGTGGGTTCAATTCCAGATTTGAAGGATGTCTAAGGGCTATAATCTTGGGGGCTCTGCTGGTCTCTATTACACCAGTAAGTCTGGTCTTTTTTATAATTTTGAATTTTGTTCTACATATTTCTTCTACTCTGTCCAGGACCTTTATTATATATAAAAACTCATATGTTAAGGAATTTTCCTTCTATTGCTATTGTGCTGAGAGTTTTTATCAGGATTGTGTGTTGGGCTTTTATCAGATACCTTTTCTGTGTCTGTTGTGATGATCATATGATTGTTTTATTTATGTGGTAGATTATATTGATTGATTTTTTTTTAATGTAGAAGCATCCTTGCATTCCTGATATGAATCCCACTTGGTCATGATGTATTTATTTATTTATTTATTGCCATGCTGTTAAATTTTATTGGCTAGTATTTTGTTGAGAATTTATTTATCTATATTCATGAGAGATATTGATCTGTAAATTTCTTTTTTTGTGGCATCTTTGTCTGGCTTTGCTATCAGGGTTATGCTGGCTTCATAGAATGAATTCAGGAATATTTCTCCCTTTCCTACATTCTAAAATATTTTGAGTAGTAGTGGTGTGAGCTCTTCTCTGAATCTTTGGTAGAATTCTCCAGTGAAGCTGTCTGGGCCAAGGTTTTTTTTTTTGGTTGGGAGGTTTTTGGTTTTTTTTAACTACCTTTTCAGTTTTATGGGAGTACAGTTCTTCACAGTATTCTGTTGTCCTTTTTATTTCAATTGGTTCTGTTTTAGTTGCCCATCTCATTTCTTATTTGGGTTAATTGCTTCTTTTCTTGCTTTTCTTTTGTCACTTTGACCAATGGTTTGTCAGTTTTATTGATCCTTTCAAAGGACCAAATTCTGATCTTACTGATTCTATTGGTTTTCTCTTCTCTATTTCATTTATTTCTGCTCTAATTATTTCCTTTTTCCTAGTGCCTGTCAGCTTCTTTTGTTGCTGTCATTCTAGTTTTTCAAGTTGTCAGGTTAATGTTTTTGTTTTAGCCCTTTCATCTTTTTTGGTGTATGTATTTATTGCTATAATTTGACCTCTGAGCACTGCTTTTTTGTGTTCCAAAGGTTTTAGTATGTTGTGTTTTGGCTCTCATTTGATTCTAGGAATTTTTAAATTTCATCTTTTTATTTTTTCTATCACCCAGTGGTTTTTAAGCAAGGTGTGTTGTTCAGTTTCCATGTATATATTTTTTTCTTTCCTCTTGGGTTGAGCAATCCTACTTCTGTAGTGATACTGCCTGGGAAACCCAAGGAGGGGTCGCTATGAGTCGGGGCTAACTCCATGGCACATAACAACAACAACACAACTTCCTCTTATTGATTTCTATTTTTATAGCATTGTGATCATAGAAAACGTTTTGTATTATTTCAGTATTTTGCATTGTCTGGAACGTTGCTTTATACTTAAAATGTGGTTTATTCAGGGGGAATGATCCATTTGCATTGGTAAAGAATGCATACTTTGCTGCTGTATATGTCTTTGAGGTTGATTTGGTTGTTTATGGCATTTAGCTTTTCTGTATCATTGTTGAGTTTTTTTTTTTTTTCCTAGTTGTTCTGTTCTTCACCAAAAATGGTGTGTTGAAGTCTCCTACTGTTACTGAGCAGTCTGTCTTTTCAATGCTATCAGAGTTTGTTATTTGTATTTTGAAGTGCTATTATTGGGTATGTATATATTTATTATGGTTATGCCCTCGTGATGGATTGACCCTTTGATAATTACATAATATCCTCCCTTATCTTTTATGGTAGCTTTTACCTTAAAGTCTATTTTATCAGAGATTAATGTTGCCACTCCTGCTGTATTTTTGGTTATTGTTTGCTTGAGATATTTTTTTTCCATCCTTTGAGTTTCAGTTTATTTATATCTTTCTATTTATGTCTTTATGAAGGGTCATGTTGTTTCATCCATTCTGCCACTCTTTGTCTTTTTACTGTGCCCTTTAAGCCATTTACATTCAGTGTGATTGTCAATAGATTTGAGTTTACTGCTGTCATTTTCTTGTGTATGTGTGTTTTTTGTTTGTTTGTTTTAGTGGTGTTGATAGTTTCTTTTTTTTTCTGTGCTGACTTCTTTTTGTTTATGGAATTTTGTTTCCTTTCATTGTTGTTGATTTTGTATTTACTGAGTCTTTAAGATTTTCTCCATTTTTATTTTGAAAAGTAGGTTTGTTAGCTTTCTTTGTGATAACCTTAAAATTTACTTTTATCTTCCTAAGTTTAAAGCAGTTTTTTATTTCTTGATAATATCTTGACTTCCTCTCTATATGAAAGTTCTATAACTATACCATTTATTCTCCCTTTTTGTTTTGATGATGTTCTCCTTTAAAGCTGGATACTTTTGGTTCTGTTTTTAATATTCTACCATTGTTTTATTTTTGACAAATATTTATCTGAGTTGGTATCTGGTTGATGCTGTCATGACTATTTCCTAATCACAGGTTGCTGTCTAATGTTGTTAGTTCTGTGTCCAAAGGACTCTCCTTAATATTTCTTTAAAAGTTGGTCTGGTTTTTACAAATTCCCTTAATTTCTGTTTATCTAGAAATGTCCTAATTTCACTATCAAATTTGAGAGACAGTTTTTCTGGATAAATAATTCTTGTTTGGCAGTTTGTTTTTTTTTATTTCAAAGTTTTATATATGCCATCCCATTACTTTCTTGCCTGCATATTTTCTGCCAAGTAATCAGAGCTTATTGGTTCCCCTTTATGGGTGACTTTTCATTTTTCCCAACCTGCTGTCAGGATTCTTTCTTTGTCTTTGTTTTTGGTGACTTTAACTATGATATGTCTTGTTGACTTTCTTTTGAGGGTGTCCTATATGGGGTTTTGTTGAGCTTTTTGGGTGGATATCTTGCCTCTCATGATATTAGGGAAGTTTTCTGCCAACAAATTTTTGAAAATTCTCTCTGGTTTTTTGACCAACCTCTTCTTGTTCTAGAATTCCAATCACATGTAAATTTTTCTTCTTGATAGTGTTCCATATAATTCTTAGGCTTTCTTAATTTTTCCTCAAGCAAATGGCTGTCAAGGGATTTGTCCTCTGTTTCTCTGTTCCTGTCTTCCATTGATTCATTTCTGCTCCTATGTCCTTCTGTTGAGTCATTTATCTTTGAAATGTCACTGTTGACCTTTTGGATTTCTAGTTGTTGGTTTTTGTTTATATTTAATTTTATTGTACTTTGGAAACAAATTAACAAAACAAATTTGTTTTACATTCAACAGTTCATGCACATTTGATTTCATACCCTGATTACCATCCCCAACCATAAAAAAACTCTCCTCCCCTCCTTTTCCTGTGACTACTCCCTCCCTGTGCCCTTCTTAACTATGCATTCCTGTCTGTCCAGCTTTCCATCTGTGTGAATGCTGCCCTTCTGCTATATCATGACTGATTGCTCTAAGGGGTACATCACCCTACAGTAGCTGTTCTACATGTAGGTCTTTCTACTATTGGGCTGAGAACCAATCTTCTATTGCTTTTTCTGTATTTACCTTGATCTTTTGTAGAACCTATATATCAGTCTTTTGAATTCCTTATCAGGTAGCTCTGTTATTATTTCTTCCTGTGCTAGATTTTCTGGTTCTTTATTTTGGTCACTTGCTGGAGCTATTTTATCTTGCTGCTTTGTGTGATTTGATATTGTCTGTTGTCTCTGAGGCATTAAGATGTTACTATTTTTATTTATTTTATGTCTGTTTGCTGTGTCCTGATTTTTTATCTTGTTTCCTTTTGATACATCCAAGTAGACAGGGCATGTATGCTATTGTGGTCACTAGTGTAGCCTCACTGAAGCTGTCACCATTTGTCTCTGAGGTGTTGGACAGCAGCTGAGTATGTGAGCACAGGTTTATTTGTTGGTCTTATGGTGTGGCTGAGGATGTAGCTGGTGAGGTCATGTGTCTGTCCCACTGGTCACTTGGAAGTGGGTGCTAGGAGTGTTTTCACTGGTTGTTGGGTTGGACGTTATATGTGAGTACTGCTGGTTACTGGGTGGTTGAGTTGCAGATGCATGGGTAGTTAGAGTGGGCACAAACCTCCAGTTGTGGTGGGAGAGGGCAGTATAGAGAATGAGGCAGGGAGATGGTGCCAGTCCTTGGTTGCCTGCTGGGAGGGTATGCCCCTATGTTCTAGAGTTCAAAGCAAGCCAGGGTGTGCCATTAGTCCTCAGGTCCCTGGCACAGGAGGTTGTAGGGAAAGAGGAGGCATTGCTAGTCTGTGGGCCCCCAGTGTAGGTGGCTGAGTGGAGCAGCCGGTACCACTGATGCATGGGCCCATGTTGCAGGTGACTGGATGTAGATGTGGGGCTGCCAGTTTTCAACCCTCCTGTGCAGTTAGGTGAGTGGAAGAAGGTTTGCCCCTGGTCTCCAGGCCCCTGGTGCTGGTGGCAAGGTAGAAAAGTGGACACCTCCAATCTATGAGTCCTGGCACAGGTAACTGGGCTTAGGAACTGGCACCACAAGTCTACAGGTACCTGGCATGGGTAGATGGTCACAAGAGGGTGTGTCACTGGACCACAGGCTCCCGGTGTGGGTGGGTAGGTGGGTATAGGAGGGGGCAGTGCCTGTTCATAGGCTCCTGGCATAGGTCGTTGGGCAGAGAAGCAGGTGCCACCAGATCACAGGATTCTAGCGTGGTTAGGTGGGCAGAAAAGAGGACTCTGCTATTCACAGGCCCCCCAGCATGAGTGTCTAGGCAGAGAAGAGTGGAGAGTGGCTGGGTGGAGAGGCTGAAACTGCAGGTCTGCTGATCCCTGACACAAGTGGCTGAGCCACGGGGAGGACATCTGTCTGTGGACCTCCAGCTCTGGGGGTGGGGCAGTGGGGGGGGGGTACCCCAGACTACAGTCGCATATGGGATAGGGAGATGGATGAGAGGAGTGGGGAGGACACTGCAGGTCTGCAGGCTGTAGCTTGAAGAAGTTGGTGGGGGTACAGTGGGTGAGGTGAGTACACTTAACTTTGGGTAGGGGGCCATCCTGCCTGGCACTGGGCATGGTTGCTCCTCCTTTGTGTGCACCTGTTGATGGGTGCTTCAACTGGGAATGCTGCTTTCTTTGTCTCAACATGGCTGAGCTGTGCAGGTTCATCTGGCAGGGCACCGATGATCTGTAGTTCTCCATGTGCACTGTTTTTGTACAGTCTCCCTCTTCTGCTTGGTACTTGGTCTAATTCTTTAGCCTTGCTTTTGATGCTCAGGCTTCCAGAGTTGTCATCTATATATGATTAACTTGTTTTCTGAGGTCTTTGTTTTATGAGGCACGTTATAAGGTGTTTGACTATGCCACTATACTGGGCTGTCTCCCTTTGTTGAGGGTTTTTGTGACACTGTTCATGAGGAGTAATGGTTTGTAGTTTTCTTTTAATGTCTTTGTCTAATCAAAATAATGTTAGCCTCATAAAATGGAACTGTGAAGTTTTCTCTGTTCTTCTCTTCTAGAAGATTTTGTGATAGCTTTGGTATTATTTTTTCCCTAAAAGTTTGGTGGAATTTACCAGTAAAACCATCTGTGCTTGCGGTGTTTTGTTGGTCATTTTAAACAACAAAATCGATTTGTTTAGATAGAGTAATCTTTAAGTTGTCTCTTCTTGAGTTGACTTTGCTAGTTGTTTTCCTCCCTATATCCAAGAACTATGTTCATTTCATGCAAGTTACCAAATTTATTGGCATAAAGATGTTTATGATAATTCCTTTATTGTTATTTTTAATGTCATTAGAATCTGTAGCTCTGTCATTTCTGATCCTGTCAATTTGTGCTGCCTTTTTTCTTTCTTTTTTTTTTTTTTTTTGCTGACCCACCTGACTAATGGCTTATCAATTTTACTGATCTTTTCAAGGAAATAGCTTTTGGTTTTATAGGTTTCTTTCATTTTATTCTAATTTCAATTTTAGGGATTTCTGCTCTTTATTTTTTAATTTGGATTTTCTTTTGGTTTAATTTGCTCTTTTTTTCTAATTTCTTTAAGTGGAAGCTTAGATTATTGATTCTAAATTCTTATTTCCTAATATAAGCATTTAATTCTATGTATTTCCCACTAAGCATCTTTTTCACTTTCCATCTTTTCCTTCAATCTACCTTTTGAAATTAGAATAATATCAATTAATGACTTTGGAAAGTAAGCAGTTAACTTAGGATTGATTATGGGGGTCCTAGTAATTTGGATTAGTGTGTACTATCTTCCAGGTGATTGAAAATAACTTCCCTAGTTTTTTTAGAGGGTTGGGGTGATGAGGTGGGAATGACTGTCTTCATTATTTTCTAAATAGTTTTAAGTTCCTGGTTTGAGGTCATTTTTTTCAACAAATGGCATGGAGATAATTGAACATCCACATGCAAAGAAATGAAATTAGGTTTTCTGTTAGACTGGATTCTCTAGAGAAGCAAAACCAGTAAAGCTTATAGAAAGAGAGAGAGAGAGGGAAATTTATCTTAGGAAAATGACTCACGCACTTACAGAAGCTGGCAAGTCCCAAGTTCTTGGATCAAACGTCAAGCTGGAGGCTTTTCCCGACTCACACAGTTGCAGGGGCTGACGAGCTCAAGGTTGGCAGGCAGTATACTGGCTATTGACTCTAACGAATGATGAACCCAGGACCTCCAGGCCGAATGGGAAACAGTTGTAGGCAGCACAGCAGAATCCCAATCCATAGAAGAGTGTCTTTTTTCCCAGGATGTCCATAAATATACTGGAAGCAGGCCACACCCCTAGGGAAACTCCCTTTCCACAGATTGGCTGCTCAAAACATACATCTGATTCCATCATTGGAGCAACCCACATCACAATTGCTTAAACCACATAGAATTGTGGTCTAGCCAAGTTGACACATAGCTCCAACTATCACAGTCCACTCCTTGTCAACTTGGCAGTTGTACACATAGTCTTAACCATATATAATCTCCAAATAAGGACAATTAGAAAGTCATATTTGAGCCTGACATGATGCGCTAACATGCATACAACTGAAATGCATTAACCTTATTTATATTTCACAATTCATAACAGAAGGAAATAAAAATATTTGATGCACATATACAATGAAGAAATAACAATCACAGCCCTTGTTTCTGCAACTGGTCATGTGGTCGTAGCTGATATTCAGAACTACCTTTTCCCACCACGCATTCTGTATTTCCCTTGCCCTAGTGCTTGCACTTTGCATTTGGACATCTAGCATTTTAAACTGAAAAGTTTTACTTGGATCCACAATCACTATCTATGGAAGCAGTAGTCAAGAAATCAGATGACATATTGCATTGGGCTAATCTGCTGCAAAAGACCTATGTAAAGCGTGAAAGAACAGACATGTCACTTTGAAGACTAAGGTGTGTCTGACCCAAGGCATGGACTTTTCAGTAGCCTCATATGCATGTGAGAGTTGAACAGTGAATAAGGAAGACCATTGAAGAATTGATGCATTTGAATTGTGTTGGTGAAGAATATTGAATGTACCATGGACTGGTATAAGAATGAAGAAATCTGTCTTGGAGGAAATACAGCTGCACTGCATCTTAAAAGTGAGAATGGACAGATTTTGCCTCATATACTTTGGTCGTGTTGTCAGAAGAGATTCCTTCAGAGCCAACAGAGAGAGAAAGCCTTGTCCTCAGCAAGCACCTCAGCTGGTCGTGGTTCTTGGCTTGGTCCTGCGCCATCCATACAAGCATTGTTACGCTTCAGCCTGCCATTGGAGCCATTGTGTCAGTCCACCTCGTTGAAGGTCTTCTCCTTTTTTGCTGACACTCTACTTTACAAACATGATATCCAGTAGATTATCATAAACTTAATCAGGTGATGACTCCAATTGCAGCTGCTGTTCCTGATGTGGTTTCATTGCTTGAGAAAATTAGCACATCTCCTGGTACTTGGTATGCAGCTGTTGATCTGGCCAGTGCCTTTTTGTCAATACCAATTTCAAAGGACCATCAGAAGCCTTCAGCTGGCAAGGCCAACAATATACTTGCACAGTGCTTCCTCAGGGGTATATCAGCTCCCAGCACTGTATCATAATTTAGTCTGTAGGGATCTTGATCTCCTTTCCCTTCCACGAGACATCACACTGGTCCATTATATTGATAGCATTATGCTGATTGGACCTAGTAGGGAAGAAGTATTGATGACTCAAGACTTAATGGTGAGACATCTGCATGCTAAAACTTCAGGCACCTTCTACCTCAGTGAAATTTCTAGAGGTCCAATGGTGTTGGGGCATGTCGAGATATTCCTACTAAAGTGAAGGGTAAGTTATTGTGTCTGGCTTCCCCCACAACTAAAAAGGAGGCACAACGTCTGGTGGGCCTCTTTGGATTTTGGAAGCAACATATCCCTCATTTGGGTGTGTTGCTGCGGCCTCTTTATCAGGTGACTCAGAAAGCTGCTAGTTTTGAGTGGGGTCCAGAGCAACAGAAGGCTCTGCAACAGGTTCAGGCTGCCGTGCAGGCTGCTCTGCCACTTGGGCCATATGATCCGGCTGATCCAATGGTGCTTGAAGTGTCTGTAGTAGATAGAGATGCTGTTTGAAGTCTTTGGCAGGTCCCTATTGGTGAATCACAATGCAGACCCTTGGGATTTTGGAGCAAAGCCCTGCCATCCTCTGCAGATAACTACTCTCCTTTTGAGAAACAGCTTTTGGCTTGTTACTGGGCTTTAGTAGAGACTGAATGCCTAACTATGGGCCACCAAGAGACCATGAGCCCTGAGCTGCCCATCATGAACTGGGTGTTGTCTGACCCACGGAGGACAAAGCATGATGCCTTTGGGTAGGTGGCTTCCTGGCAGAGTGGGTTGCCTCAGGGCATTAATTGGTGAAGAGACCGGTATCAAATGGAGTAGCAGGTTGGCTGGCCCACAGAGCAAGAAAGCTGAGTGCTTTGGGGACAGGAAGATTTCCTGTGGAGTGGGTTGCTATTGGCATTAATTGGCAGAAGCAGAGAGACCAAGGAAATGGAAGCAGAGCTGCCTCAGCCTGAAAGGTTAGGACCATGGCCTTTGGGGGTGGAACGACCACAGCCCCCTAGGTTTCAAAGAGCTAGGTCTTCACCAACTTGGTTCTGGAGTGTGGGGCTGCCTGTTCATGTGAGCCAGTCGGATGGAGCCATAGCCACTGCCCAAAAGTGAGGGGGCGGGGCTTCCATGCCTGAGAGGGAGAAGAATGGCGCCCACTAGGCTAAGGGGGTGAGGTCGCCACTTAGAGAAACTAGGGGACTGGAGCCACCCAATGAGAGAGATCTGTACAGATTCCAGCCAATGAAGATCTGTACAGGCGCCAAGTTGACAAGGGGAGGAATCGTGGTAGTTCATTTGTGTGTCAACTTGGCTGGGCCTGGTTAAGTGGCTGGTCAGCTGGATGTAGTCTTCCCCATGATGAGACTGGTAATCAACTCCATGGTGGAATCTACTGGGAGCAGCTGAGTAGCTGCCTTAGGGAATGTGGTCTATTTCCTGTATATAAGCAGAAGCCTTTGGGAATGGTCTCTAGCTTATGGCACGCTTGGACCCTGCATGTAGCTGTGTCATTGTTCAGCAGCCTGCCATGCTCTGCCAACCTTGGGACTTACAGTGGACTTAAAATAATGGTTTGCTGTGTGGTTTGGTAACACCAGGACTGTGCCTTTTTACTTGTCAAACTTCGGTTTGTCAGCCTCAGCAGCCAGCAGCTGTCTAGCTTCAGTGGGCCGGAGCTGGAGGCAGAGCTGAATCCCAAGGCTGAAGGACTTTCACCTAGCCCTAGCGCCTGGCACTATGAACTTGGACTTAAAGCCTCCAAATTGTAAGAATAAACTCCTGTTTGTTTAAGCCATCCCATATGTGGTATATTCTTCTCACAGCGGCACTAGGTAACCAGAACAGGCTTCTTCCTCATAACATGCATTAACTCAAAATGGATCATAGACCTAAATATAAGGACTAAAATATAAACCTCTTAGAAGAGAATATAGGAGTGAATCCTGATGACCTTATGATAAGCAAAGTCTTCTTAGATATAATACCCATAACACAACAATAAAAGAATAAAAAAATAAATTGGACTTCATCAAAATTAAAATTAAAACCTTTTGTTTTCAATGGACATCATCAAGAAAATGAAAAGACAGTTCATAGACTGGGGGAAAATACTTATAAATCATATATCTGATTTAATATATGATTTATCTGATGTTGATGTTGTAGTTGTTATGTGCCGTCGAGTCAGACCCGACTCATAGCGACCCCTCCTTGGGTTGCCGAGGCAGTATCACTACGGAAGTAGATTGCCCAACCTTCCTTCCGAGGAGTGGCTGGTGGGTTTGAACCGCCAGCCTTCTGGTGAGCAGTCAAGTGCCTTAGGCACTATCTTGAAATTTGAGATATATTTTGTTATTAGATTCTTATAGATATATGGTTTCTGAAGATATTCTCACAGTTGGTAGCTTGTCTTTTCAATTTTTTGGTAACATCTTTTGATTAACAGAAGTTTTTATTCTTAATTTTGTATTCTGCTGTTTGTACTTTTGGTATTAGATAATCCCATTGTTGAAAGCTAAGCGTGATCTACATAACGTTTTTGATCTAATAGAAGAATTAAAGCTTACTGATTACCTATTTTATATTAGACACTTTGGTATGAGCTTTATATATGTTTTCCCATTTAATCTTCAAGTAACTGTGTGAAGTGAGGAGTAGTATATCCATCATTTTTTAATTAACAGATTGTATTATAATGTTTATATATTTCTCCAAGCAATTATGATATGTTTTGATCCTCTGAGTCTGTTTTAGTTTCTGACATATAATGAGGCTCAATAGATGTTAACTATTGTAATGAATGTTTAGCAGCTGTATCCCTGGCCTTACCATTTAGTCTTTTTTGCTACCTTTGGTTCCTGAACCATGGTTTACAGATCTCTGAGTTAGGGAGTTGGTAGAAAGTATGCTGATTCTAGTGTATGCCCTGAAAGGTACTATTTAGACCTCATCTTTGACTTTAATTTTTTTCTATCTTTGTTAGCAATCTCTGCCCAAAGTGTTGTGCAAAGAGGAAATTCTAGGTGGATATTTATTAATTTTATTAATTGATACTATTCCTACCATGGAAATTAATGCTTGTTTTCAGAGGCTACTATTGTATTTTATGTATTTATTTGCAATTTAGTTCTTATTTCTGGTTATTGGAATATGTTCAAAAAGGTACATGTGAACCACTCTGTACCTTTTTTGGTAGGCACTGCTCAGTTTATCTTACTATTTTATGGTAAGTATATAAACAATTGGGAAATTGTGCTTAATAACCGCAATCTAGAGACTGCCTAAATGCCCATAAACCATTCCAGATTTCATTCATCCACCCTGTGGTAGTTAAGGTTATGTGTCAGCTTGGCTGGGCCTGGTTGAGTGGCTAGGCAGCTGGATGTAGTTGTTCCCCATGATGAGATTGGCAATCAGCTCCATGGTGGAATCTACTGGAGCAGCTAAGTAACTGCTTTAGGGATGTGATCTTCTGCTAATATATAAGAAGCAGCTTTGAGGAAAGTCTCCAGCTTTTTGGTACACTTGGGACCCTACATGTAACTAAGTCTTCCTTCAGTCGCCTGCCATGCTCTGCCAATCTTGGGACTTTTGATGGACTTGAATCAGTGGGCTATCATGTTATTTGGTAATATCGGGACTGTGCCATTTGTCAGCCATGGGCTTGTCAGCCTCAGCAGTCAGCAGCTGGCTAAGTGAAGAAAAGCTAGCTTCAGTGGGCTGGGAGCAAGAGCCGAGATGAAGACCAAAATTGAGGAGCTTTCACTTAGCTCCTAGAGCCTGACACTTTGAACTCGGACTTCTAGCCTCCAAAATTGTAAGAGAATAAATCTCTGTTTGTTCGAGCCACATCATTTGTGGTATATCCTGTCAGAGCAGCAGTAGGTAACTAAAACACACACCCTCTCAGAATTTCTGTAAACCGAAAACCAAACTCACTGCCTTCGAGTCAGATCTGACTCATAGCGACCCCTCCTTGGGTTTCCAAGGCAGTATCATTACGAAGTGGATTGCTCAACCTTCCTTCTGAGGAGTGGCTGGTGGGTTTGAACCGCCAGCCTTCTGGTTAGCAATCAAATGCCTTAGGCACCTTGCCACCAGAGCTCCTTGGAATTTCTGTAGCACTTACCAAAAATTTATTCATTTTTACCTAGTTTGTTTTTGCCTTTATATTTTGCCACAAATACCCAAATGTATTCTGTACCCTTAAAAGTCCTCTACTTTAGAAAGAGAAAAAATGAGTCCATGATTTTATAAAATGTGAAAACCCTCACTTTAGCATATTTGGAGTAAGAAATTTAAAATGGAAGAATATTAGATAGTTTAAAACTCACACAATTTTTTTATATACCTAAGCTAAAACAAGTGTAAAGTTCTGGAATATTCAGTAGGGAGAGCAAGCTCTTTGCCTAAAAAATAAAGAGATTCCTGCTTTGCAGTTCTTATCGTCTACTACTGAAGTAGTAGTAGTACTACTACTAGTAGTACTACTACTACGATGACGACGACCATGATAAGTACAGTGAAACCTGCGGGAGCTGGAACTCAGTGGGACTGCCTTGTTTTTCTGGGTCTCACAAGTTTTCTTTTTTTTTCCCAAACCTTTGCCAGGGTGCAGTATTATCACTTTTCTATTGCTTATTTTAGTGGAACGTATTTGAGGTTTCCTTCTCTTACAGGTTTCCACCTTACATAGGTTCTGGCTTTTCACAACATTTACTATAAATAGCAGTGGACCCTTTAAAGAAGACATTTCTAGCCTAGAAGAAGCAGCCCTGTGGCACACTGGTTAAGTGCCCAACTGCTAACTGAAAGGTTGGCAGTTCAAACCTTCCTGGTGGCCCTGTGGGAAAAAACACTTAGAAATCTGTTCCCATAAAGATTGTAGCCTAGGAAACCCCATGGAGAATTTCTACTTCACATGGAGTCATTATGAGTGGGGTCATTATGAGTCAGAATCAACTCATAGGCACCTAACAGCAATAACAACAGCCTAGCAGAAGGAGTCCTGGTAGCACAATGAAGATAGGCGGTTTGAACTCCCTCAGTGGCTCCATGGGAGAAAAGACCAGATCATCTACCCCATAAAGATTACCGCCTAGGAAACCCTGTCCCATAGGGTCACTATTAGCCAAAATTGACACAAGAGTACCTAATAACAACAAGCCTAGCAGAAAGGAGTAAGAGTAATAATAACGTGAAATATGAGGATTTCAAAAATAATTGAGTTAAATAAGATCTTTTTAATTCCTTGTGAGAAAATGTTGATTCTTGGAATTACACTAAAGTCATAGTGCATTCATTAATCTTAGCTTTTCTAAATGTGCCCCTAAACTACCTCTTTGATTATGGGATATCTTATTTTCAAAGTTTTTATATTTTTATGTATATTTTGAAAATATACGTACCTGTGACACACTGGAAACAGCTTTCTGGCATTTCATAATTCGTTAGAATTATGATTTTTAGCTCAACATTTTTAGTTCAAAGTTAGGTGTACCTCACTTTGCTTGTGTGTGTGTGCAAAATTTATGATTTGAGTTTTAGAAAATGAAATTTTTTAATTGTTTTATATTATGTTTTCATTATAGCTCAGCTTTTTGTTTCATGCCCTTTTCCTAACTTTGCTAGTAGAATAATGATTTAAAAAAAAAAAGAAAAAATAATCTTCTGGAAGAACTACTTCAACATCTTTAGTGGTGTTTGTTTTTTTCAGTAAATTCTAATTCTGTTTTGAAAGCTGTTATCTGTAAATGGTTATTGAAAATTCACTATCTCAACTGTAATTGTGTTCACAACATTTTTGCTAATACCTTAAGTATGATTTAAAAATACTATCTTTTCCCCTTCTTTAGGTATGACTGATGGCAAGCATTGTACTTTTCCACATCTACCTGGCAAAACCTTTGTCTATAATGCTTCTGAAGATAGACTGGAGTTGTGTGTGGATGCTGCAGGACATTTCCCCATCGGTCCTGATGTTGAAGATTTAGTTAAAGAGGCTGTAAGTCAGGTTCGAGCAGAGGCTACTACAAGAAGTAGGGAATCAAGTCCCTCACATGGGCTACTAAAATTAGGTAGTGGTGGTGTAGTGAAAAAGAAATCTGAGCAACTTCATAATGTAACTGCCTTTCAGGGAAAAGGGCATTCCCTAGGAACTGCATCTAGTAACCCACACCTTGATCCAAGAGCTAGGGAAACTCCAGTTATAAGAAAGCATAATACAGGGACAGACTTTAGTAATAGTTCCACTAAGACAGAGCCTTCTGTATTCACAGCTGCTCCTAGTAACAGCGAGCTTATTCGAATAGCTCCTGGAGTAGTAACAATGAGAGACAGCAGGCAGCTTGATCCTGATTTGGTGGAGGCCCAGCGAAAAAAATTGCAGGAAATGGTTTCTTCTATTCAGGCTTCAATGGACAAGCACTTGCGGGATCAAAGTACAGAGCAGTCACTGTCTGATCTTCCTCAAAGAAAAGTAGAAGTTGTGAGTTCTGCTGCAAAGTCTGGGACTCTTCAGACTGGCTTGCCTGAATCTTTTTCTTTAACTGATGGCACTGAAAATTTGAATACAGAAACAACTGACAGCAGTGTGGCAGATACATTGGGAGCAGCCTTTGTCACAAGGTCAAAAGCACAAAAGGGAAATTCCGTGGAGGAGCTTGAAGAGATGGATAGTCAAGATGCTGAGATGACTAACACAACTGAGCCAATGGATCATTCTTGATTTAATTAGAGGCTAATAAGGGCAGAATGTTTATTGTGAATATGTAATATTTGTTGGCTGGGCCACATAACTTTGATTAGCCATTAAAAATCTTGTATGTATATTTCAAAGATTATATCTTGTTATTCAGTGCATGATAGCAAGTGTGTGATTGGCAATAGCTTTTAATATACTGCTGCCCAGACTGGCTCTGAATTACCTATAAATTAGTTATTAGATCTGCTCAGATGAGCTTCTTCCATATATGTGGTTCATTGGATGTTCTTTGTAATTTTAATTCCATGAAAGTCTTAATGTTTCAAACATGAAAATTCTCTTTGTTAAGTATGTTTGTTATCTGAAAGGCTAGAACTGGGGGGAAAATGAGATTTTGCAAATGTTGATGTCATCAAGGTAAACATCCCACATATTTATTAGACTGTAAAAAAAATATATGTAAATTTGAAGGTTATTGAACTAAATTGTATCCTAACATTTATAAAATGATTTATTAGATTCTCTGACATTTCTGTGAACATAAACACATTCATAGAGATATGTATTCTTGAGGAAAATATCTTGAGAATAGAGTGTAAAGATAAATATTTTGCTGATTTGAGCAAGGGTAGGGAGAAGAAGCCTATTCTAGAATGATAAAGTCAATGTGATTCAGTTATGTTGCTGTCTGAGCCAACACAACTAGTTGTGTGCTCTGTTGTTGATAATTCGTTACCATTGTAATTTGAATCCTGACTTGGTCAAGTACCACCTAATTTTTATTTTTAATCTTGCAGAAAAGTTGATTGCAAAGTGTGGTAGAAAATACAAAAATAATGGTAGCAGTAGTTAATGATCTCTAATTTTCGGAGTTTGTCAGATTCACAGAGAATTTATAAATAAGAATTTATCTTTATGAATGAGTTACACTGATCTACAATTTTGATCAATGGTGTTCAAGCTTGAATATGCTAAGTGTCTTTGAGCCCCTTTGAACCAAAAATGTTTCCTTTCTTTCTAAGAGTCCTTAAGATTTTATTTATTAGCTTCACTTGGAGTTGGAATGCAGATTTTGCTGCATCATACCCTGATCAACATGGCATTTGCTTAAATAGTGTATTCATCAAATCTTCTGTGCCGCCTTCCTTGAAAAGCAGCTCTCATGCTTATTCCTTAAAGACAAAGAATGTTTATACTGAAATTGGTATTGCACTATTTTATCCTGTTCTATAAATCTGTATTCTGAAATATACATTTCAATCCATCTTTTTCCTCTGTTCACCCAATTAAGTTGAATTTGAATGGATGAAAGGCAAAATGTATGTTAATACAGTCTCTTACCTAGAGCGTTCAAAGCCTGGTTGTCTCTGTTTGCACATGTAACAGATGCAAAACGGTATTTGCATCCTGAGAAAATGTACATCAGAAAGTATATTATCAGGTATTTAAAAATCTCTACCTGTTGATTCATAAGACATATGGACAGTGCTTTAACTTGTGTTTCCAAATAAGGGAGGTTTTGGTCTTCTTTCTATGAAAGTATCTCTAATTGAATCCACTTATTAAATGAACTACTCCATTTTGATTAAGGAAAGAATAGAGAGTCTAGACATTTTGCAAGTGATATTTGAGCAAGACATATATTTGGGCTAATTTTATCATCTGCTTTTCTTTAAATACCATGTTGCATCTTCATTCTTCCACTTCTAAATTTACTTTCAAGCACTTTCTCTATATCAAAATAGCAGGAAAACTTAGAACTTTTATATTGTGCACTAGTGTTGCATAAAGTAAGAGATACAGCTACTGAATAATATTTCCCACTTAGGTAGTAGAGGTGGTTTCTGTGTGTATTATGCTAAAAATTATAAATGTCACTAACCACTATAATTATTTGTCACGTTTTCAGCCACAGAAACAAAGCTTTAATTTTTTTTTTTCTTTTTGGTTTAAATGCAGGCATACTGTATAACAAGCTAATGCACTGCTTCCAGGTAAATGATAATCACTTTTTCTTTAACAAATATTTTCTTTACCTGTGACTTGATATATTTAGTTAATAACTGATATGTATAGTCTCATAGCATAAAGTAAAAAATCAGAAATGAATCTTAATCTCCCTCCCTATTATATTAAATACTTGCATTTAGTGTAAATGTTAGAAGATGGGCTTCATCTCTGACAACGCTTGAGTAATTTCTCTTGCCACAGCAATACCATTTAGAAGCCAGTTAGTTACTAATATTATTATAACAACTTGAGTTCCCCCTTGATAAAGAATAAAAGGCTTCATTCTAAGAAATGATCATATTCCTTGAAATTATTTTAAATCAGCTGAAATTTTTGAGAAGTGGGCCCGGTATCATCTTTACAAAGAAATTTTAGAACAGTATTTCTTTAAATTTTAAATATCATCTTTTGTTCTTCCATATTGTTACTATAATCTAACACTTTTTATTTATAGAGTGACTTTTTTAGTAATAAATTACCATTTATTATGTCATCACACCTTTGAATCCAAACTAGAGATCTTAAAACTGTTCAAATATTTTTATCCCTAGAAGTAACATCATCTCTATAATTTAGTCCTATAGTTAAATATTATTTACTGGGTTGCACTGAAAATTGAAATAAAATTGTAATTTTTTTCTTTAGTAATCCATTTCATAACTAATCATACCAAGTTTGAGTTGAGCCAAAATCCAGGTATAATTGAAGAGAGTATTTGTCTAGAATATTAGTAATGTGAAACTAGTTGAAACTGAAGAAAACAAGACACTGCCAAATATGAGATAACATATGATTAACTTGAGAGGAATGCTTATATGGTTATTCGGGAACTAGTTAAAGAGCGAGCCTAAAGCCCATTCCCCACTTCCTCCTTTCACTATGTTTCAGGTATTTTATTGGAAAATACTAGAATGGAGACCTGAAAAATTTAGCAAATGATTTTGGCTTTGAAATTTGCTTTATATCTTCTGATGATTTTTAGTTTAGTTTTTATAATCAAGCCTACTGCTTGCAATTAAGATACCAATCTTAAATGCATCTGTGATTCCCAGGCACTGATTTTAAGTATCCATCTTAATTGGAGAAGAGCAGTGATTTTTGCATATGGTCTTTTACCTCAGGGAAGATCACTTACTTGCAACTCGTTAGTCATAATGAGTCAAAGCCATTGACAGGTTTTTGAGAAGTACTGACTGACATATCACATGCTAGCTACTAAATGTAAAATTTGTAACAGTATTATTTTATGTAGTTATTTACTAATACTGGCTGTTAGGGAAAATTTCTCTAAAAATTTCAACCTTTCTAATAACTAACCTTTAGGTATTAATGAAATAAACTTGTATAAAGTAGTTTCTGTCATTAGTTACTCTTCAGCTGGTCAATATGTTGACAATATAAACATTTATTTCAAAATATGGATATAGTTTTGTCTTTATTTTTCAACAGTAATTTTAATTGGCCCATTCTTCAGATCAGATTTTGAGATTTTCATGGATGTCAAAGCAAGGTTTCTATTTTAAGATTCTCATTTAAGCCTTTGCAAAATTGGATTAAACTCTGCTCATCTTAATATGAATTTTAAATGACCTTTTATAACATTAGTTAGTGAGATACATACTTCATGTGAGATAGGTAATTATATCCTACATTTCAAGGTTCTCATATAATTTAACAAAATTAAATGACCTCAAGACTGTTCACAATTAATTATATAAGCAATTAAATTTTCAAACCAGAACTATTCATTTATAAACATATAATAGTAGAATATATACTAAGGAAATAAAATAACAAAGGGGAGCTGTATCACCAATGTAAGATTTATAGGGATAATTACAAGTTCTGCCATTCTTAATAATTCTTTGAGATGCTATGTGTTTCAATTTATATTTAATGATACTTAAATCGTGGGAATTTTAACGTTCCAAAATAGCAAAAATTATAAAAATTGTGAATTATTGAAGAAAATGCCATTACTTGTATATCTGACATTTGGTTTTTTTAAATTATGGAGTCTACATGCTTTTGTAGTATATTAACATGATGATTATCTTCTTGTAAAAGAAAAGGAAAAACTAGTAAAAGAAAAGTTTTAGTTGATGTTATCTGCTTGTGAGTATCAATTACTTAGTATTTTAAATTTTAAAATATTGCATACTTCAATTTAGAATGCAGAGGTCCCTTCCTGAGCTTTTATGCTTGTGGTAGAGCAATAAAAGACTGAAAAAGTTATCAATATTTTCAGGTTTATTTGCCTTTAAGAATTAGTGCCAAGAACTGAAAAACATATTTTTTTGGAGGGAAATAACATTCAGAATATGTAAAATAAGTGGTAATAGTGTAAATATTTAGGAAAAAAAATAGCAAGTGCTTTAACTGCTCAATAAAAATGAAATAGCGTAGATGTTCTATCATCTCTGAGGCGCTGGCTGTTACCCCATTTTCTGGTTTGTGATTTCTGTATATATTATGTTTGGATGATAAATCATAGGTAATAGTGTATAGGGTTCTACAGCACACCTCACTGTACAGTATTTGAAATTTTATATCAATAATAAAATAATAAGTTAATACATACTGATTTCCCCCAACTTTTCTATATTAGCTTTTCAAGGTAATTTTTGTTATTCTTTAGTTTCCCTGGAATTATACCTTAATACTATAATGCATGAAAATACGGTTCCGTTTTATAAAGGTCTTCTAACTATAATAAGAATTTTTCACAATTTCCATAAGTGGGATATCATACAAGGATAGTAATATTTGCACTTAATACAGATTTCAATGGTAGATGAAATGAAGAAAAGAGTAAACTAAATTTCTTTTGACATTAACTTATTTGGGTCATGTGATGCTTACTGAATATTTAAAAACAAATGGAAAAAAAGCATGTTCTAATAAAGAGAGAACTTGGTTTTGTGCTAATTTTTAAAAATTACTGGTTAGAAACAATGAGGAAAATATAGAAAGTAGTGCTGAATCACATTAGTACAGCTTAGCAATCAAAACTTATGTTTACTTTTGTGATTTAGTATACATGCTTAATTTTTATATTGTTTAGAATAGATCATTAAATTTAACTTAGTAGTTAGAGCATAGACTCAGAAGCCAAACTTTCTAGGTTCAAGTCCTGGCACACCACTTACTGTACAACCTATCTGTGCTTCAGGTTCCTTTCTGGGAGGTTGACAATGACACCTACTCATGGATTGTTGTAAGAATTAAATGATTCTACACATACCAAGTGATAAGAACAGTCTTTGACACATACTTAGTAAATACCAAGGCTTCAAACTAGTTCTTCGCAGTTCATTCATGGCTAAGAAGGTGAAACCAGACAGAGAAAATTTTAAAAATTTGGGAGAACTGGAATGGGAAAATTTATAGATTGAAGCCCTCCTAGAAACTTAATCTCTCTCTTGGAAAAAAAAGGGCAGTGTATGTGTTGCACAGCAACCAGATTTCTTACCCGATGGTTGTTAAGCAGAGTGGGAAACAGTAGTGCCCTGGTCAAAGATGGTGGCAAACCATGCCATTCTGAATGTATGTCACTCTTCACAGTCCTGCCAGTAATCCAGTGTCACACATCAGTCTCCTGATATAGGAAGCTGGCCTTGCTGGGTCTGCAGCTGGCTGGTTGGGGGCTGCACTAGCAGCTGAATGGGGACTTTAGACATGGGCACAGGGCTGTATGTGTATTTGTGTGTGTGTGTGTGTGTGTGTGGAACACGTTGGGGGTATGGAAAAGTGATCACAGCGACTGGAAGTAAGGAGGTTGGCTGGGGTGGTGGCCCTGGCTACCGCCACCCTATTGATACGGCGGCCACTTCTTGATCTTGTGCAGCTGCCACCTGGAGCCAGGAGCTCGCAAATGCCCCTGGGGCTGGCCAGCATCATCAGGACCATCAGCAGCAGAAGAGCGCGGCAGCCGGGAATGGAAGGCTGCACGCTGATGGATGAGGGAATGAAGCCAGGGTGAGGAGGAGGCATTGCAGGGATTGGGATGTGCCCTGGAGTTCTGCTCATTCACTCTGGAGGTTTGGGGTCTTTAAAACCTTTAAGGAGAAATAATAAACAAAAGGAGAGCTGCTTTCTCTTAAATAAAACAAATACACCTTATGGGACCATGAATTTTTTGGTAACTTTATGACACTCTAACAGAAATACCACAATAGGATGGCTTGAACAAACAGGAGTTTATTGTTGCTCTGATGCATAAGCTGACCATGCTAACTATGCTATTTGTGATCTCACTTGCTGAGGGCATGGTGTTGATGGGACAGATAACAAGGCTACGAGGCCCAAGTAGCCTAACATAATGAGCTTTGCTTTATGTTTTGGCTATAAAACTTGGACTTGAAGTCTTGTATACACAGAGCACTAGTCATGTACCATCAAGATAGTCTAGAGCTGTCAAAACCTGTTTAGTGAATAAAATAAGGTAAACATCCTACTTATGTAAGTTGAGTATGGATTTTATGTTTATTGATAGGTTCTTTGAATAGCTGCAGTTCTGACTGCATAATTGATTGTTTCTAGTCATTAAAAATGTATGTAGAAAAAACAAAATAAGTTAAATTGATTTTCTAAACTATGGTATCCCAAAATGAAAAAAAATTATGGGCTCGTCCCTCTTTGGAACTAAACCTGTCTTTGTTCCACTTGTCATAACACATAATTCCTTATCTGAAAACAGATAAATTGTGGGAGAATCTAGGGGTAAGGTTTGAGGGGTTTCCTGCTTGTCAGTCCTCTGTATAGAGAAACATGTTGTTTTGGTAACTTTATGACACTCTAACAGAAACACCACAATAGGATGGCTTGAACAAACAGGAGTTTATTCTCTTACAGTTTGGGGAGGCTAGAAGTTTGAGTTCAAAGTGCTAGGCTCTAGGGGCTGGGTGAAAGCTCCTTGACCTTGGGCTTCAGCTCTGCCTCCTGTTCCTGACCCACTGAAGTGGGAAGGTTTTCTTCACTCAGTCAACTGCTGGCTGCTGAGGCTGACAATGCCAAGGTTGACAAGTAAAAAGGCACAGTCCCAATGTTAGCAAACCACGCAGCAGACCACTAGTTCAAGCCCATAGTAAGTCCCAAGATCAGCAGAGGATGGCAGACTGCTGAATGAAGGCTTGGCTACATGCATGGTCCAAGCATGCCAAAAAGCTGAAAAGACTTTTCTCAAAACATCTTATGTACTGGAAACAGACCACACAAAACCAGGCCCAGCCAAGCTGACACATAACCTTAACTACCACATACATATAGCATGAGGTCTAATTGTAAATAATGACTTATTTTTATATTTGATTTATAGTCTTACTTGGTTTGGTTGAATATCAGGAAAGTTCAGGTTACAATGTAAAAACCACTGGCTATAGACAATGTGGAAATCCAAGAATAGCTAGCCATATTTTCCTTTCCGTATGTCCAGGTGGGAGCTCTGGTGGCATAGTGCCTAAGGCATTTGACTGCTAACCAGAAGGCTGGCAGTTCAAACCCACCAGCCACTCCTCAGAAGGAACATTGGGCAATCTACTTCCATAGTGATATTGCCTCGGAAACCCAAGGAGAAGTTGCCATGAGTCGAATCCAACTTGACGGCAGTGTGTATGTATGTCCAGGCAATAGGTTAAACACTTAACATGAAGTAATTAATTTAGCCCTCAAAACAGCTGTTCATGGTTGGACACTATCAATGTCTTCATCTTTCAGGAAATGGGCTCAGATAGTTTAGGCAGTTTACCCAAGGCGCTGTAGTTAGTAAGTGACAAAGCTATCTAAACCCAGATGTTTGTGACTCCATCACCTGCATTCTTAATGTCAGTGCCTCATTTGTAATTTAGCAAAGGAGTAAAATTTGGTGGTCACATAAGTCTTTACAAACATCTATTGTTTTTCAAGTGTACTACTCTGAACTGATTTTAAGATATAGTAGTTGTTAGTTGCTGTTGAGTCAATTCTGACTCATGGGGACCCCGTTTGACCATGTGTGCAGCATAGAACTGCTCCAAAATCTTGATTTCAAGGCTGTAACTGTTTGGAAGCAGATCACCAGTTGTGATCCAAGGTGCCTCTGGGTAGGTTTGAACTGCCAACATTTGGCCTAGTGGTGGAACACTTATCATTTATATCATCCAGGGGGACTCCTATAAGGTACAGTACCAGTCTCTAATTTCATCTTCTGTTAGTTTCCTTTCTGAACCCCAAGCTTCTACCTCATCTTCTTCCTTTATTTTTTTGCCTCCACAAAATCTGAAGGTAGGAAGGGTTTCAGAATTTCTTAGATGACTGATCTGGGTAAATTTGAGAATCATTGATTAGATAAATGTTCAGCACCTCATTTCAAGAACCTAGAATAATTATTTTTATTTCCTAAATGTGTCTGTTAGTTTGGGAGGAAGGTTTTCTAAAGGCAGTGCTTCTCAAAATATAGCTCATGGGCTGCATGTGTCTTAATTGCCTGGAAAACTTATTTTTATGGAATCAGGACTGGGGTGAGAGCTCAAGTATCTCCCTTTATAAAAACTATTTTTTCCCATTAAAGCACACTAAAGTTTTCATTGGTTATCCTTATGTTGATCTTAAATATTCTCTCAAAGCTATTTCAGAGTATTACCACAGAACTTGGAAAAACCTGGGCTGAATCATTTCTGTCAATTTGCCACCCCTGTATATTATCTTTATGCTGAAATACTTTCATAAGTGTTACATAAAAAGGAATACGTATTTGCAGTCTTACCTATTAAGTAACTTTTATTTTTTAAATTATGATTTGGGTGAAAATTGGTTTTCCATTCAATAATCCATACACTTCTGTTTTGTGACATTTACTGCAATCCCCTTGCTATAACAGCATCCTTCCCACTTCCTCCCACTGCCCACTCCTTCCTTTTGTCCTTCCTTTGCATCCCCTGCTGCCTTCCTAGCTCTATCCCTGGGCAAATGGTGTATTGATCGCACATGCTTGGTTGTTCTAATGATTGCATACCCTCCTGGTATTACTGTTCATCTTACAAGCCTATAAACCAAAAACCAAACTCAACTGCCGTCAAGTTGGATCAGACTCTTAACAACCCCTCCTTGGGTTTCCGAGGCATCAGTCACTCCTCAGAAGGAAGGTTGGGCAATCTACTTCCATGGTGATGTTGTTAGGCACCATTGAGTCGTTTCTGACCCATAGTGACCCTCTACACAGCAGAATGAAACATCTTCCAGTCCCACTCCAGCTCCATGATCCTTGCTACACTTGAGCCCATCGTCACAACCACTGTGTCAATCCATCTTGTTGAAGCCCTTCTCCTCTTTCGTCGACCCCCTCCACCTTACCAAGCATGACATTCTTCTCCAGGGAATGGTCCCTTCTGACAACATGACCAAAGTAGGTGAGACGAAGTCTGGCCATTCTCGCTTCAAAGAAACATTCTGGCTGCACTTCCTCCAGGACAGATCTGTTAGTTCTTTTAGCAGTCCATGGTACTTTCAGTATTCTTCGCCAGCACCACAGCTCAAAAGCATCAACTCTTCTTTGGTCTTCCTTATTTATTGTCCAGCTCTCACATGCATATGAGGTGATTGAAAATATCATGGCTTGCGTCAGGCACACCTTAGTCCTCAAGGAGACATCTTACTCCTCAACACCTGAAAGAGGTCCTTTGCAGCTGACTTGCCCAGTGCTATACGTCTAATGTCCTGACTGCTGCTTCCATTGTCGTCAATTGTAGAACTAAGCAATGTAAATTCTTTGACAACCTCAATCTTTTCTCCATTTATCGTGATGCTGCTTATTGGTCCAGTTGTGAGGATTTTTGTTTTCTTTATATTGAGATGTAATCCATACTCCAGACTGTATTCTTCAGTCTTCATCAGTACATGCACATTATCCTCACTTTCAACAAGCAAAGTTGTGCCATCAGCATATTGCAGGTTGTTAATGATTCTTCCTCCAATCTTGATGTCACGTTTTTCTTCATATAGTCCAGCTTCTTGGATTATTTGTTCAGCATACAGATTGAATAAGTATGGGGAAAGAATACATCCCCTGACACACTCCTTTCTTCATTTTAAAGCATGCAGTGTCCCTTGTTCTGTTCGAATGACAACTTCCTGGTCAATGTAGTGATACTCCTTCGGAAACCCAAGGAGGGGTCGCTATGAGTCGGATCTGACTTGACAGCAGTGAGATCACTATGGAAATAGATTGCCCAGTCTTCCTTCTGAGGAGTGGCTGATGGGTATAGTTTGGCTGAAAGTTGAGTCACTAAGGTTAAGTTCGGTTCCTAGCTTAAAGGGTGTCTAAGGGCCATAGTCTCAGGGGTTCCACCAGGCTTCATCAGACCAGTAAGCCTGGTCTTTTTTTATGATTTTGAGTTTTGTTGCACATTTTCTGCCACTCTATCCAGGACCTTAGAAGTGAGAATAGTCAGATTTTGCCTCTTGTGCTTTGCTCATACTGTCAAAAGGGACCATCCCTGGAGAAGAATATCATGCTGGGTAAAGTAGAGGGTCAGTGAAAAAGGGAAAGATGCTCAACAAGATGGATTGACACAGTGGCTATGGGCTCAAGCATAGCAAGGATAATAAAGATGGTGCAGGACTGGACCGTGTTTCATTCTGTTGTACATAGGGTTCCTATGAGTCTGAACTGACTCAAGGGCACCTAACAACAACATTTAATTATTTGAGAGGCTACCATGTGCTAGGTACTTTGCTCAGCAAAAGGAATAATATATATATTCTGCTTTTACTATATATTTAGTGAGGGAGACAAGGACATTTAAATAAGCAATTAGGTGAACGTATAGAGAAAGTGCTGGATGCTGTGGGACTACGCTGCAGGAGTAACTAACCTGACCTGCTGATGGTCAGGAAAGGCTTCCTGAGTGATGTATTAGCTGATACCTAAAGAATCAATGTTGTTGTTGGGTGCCCTTGAGTCGGCTCTGACTCATAGCCACCCTAAGTACAACAGAATAAGACACTGCCTGGTCCTGCCCCAGCCTCACAATCCTTGCTCTGCTTGAGCTCATCACTGCACACACTGGTCAGTCCCTCTCATTGAGGGTCTTCCCCTTTTTCACTGACCTTTTTTGCATGATATCTTTTTCCAGGGAATAGTCACTTCTGATAACAACCAAAGTAGGTGAGTTGAAGTATGGCCATTCTCGCTTCTAAGGTGCATTCTGGCTGCACTTCCAGGGCAGATTTGTTTGTTCTTTTGGCAATCCATGGTATTTTTAGTATTCTTTGCCAGGATCACAATTCAAAGACATCAGCTCTTCTTTGATCTTCCTTCTTCATTTTTCCAGCTTTCACATGTGTATGAGATGATTGAAAATAACATGGCTTGGGTTAGGTGCACTTTAGTCTTCAAAGGGACATCTTTGCTTCTTAACACTTTAAAGAGGTCTTTTGCAGCAGATTTGCCCAGTGCAATACCACATCTGATTTTCTTGATTGCTGCTTCCATGGGTGTTGATTGTGGATCCAAGTAAAATGAAATCCCTGACAACTTCAATCTTTTCTCCATTTATTGTGATGATGCCTATTGGTCTTTCTGTGAGGATTTTTGTTTTCTTTATGTTGAAGTTTAATCCATATCAAACTCTGATCTTCACCAGTAAGTGCTTTAAGTCCTCTTCACTTTCAGCAAGCAAAGTTGTGTCATCTATGTATCATAAGTTGTTAATGAGTCTTCCTCTAATCCTGATGCCCCATTCTTCAAATAGTCCATGTTCTCAGATTATTTCCACAGCATGCAGATTAAATAAATATGAAGATACAACCCTGATGTACACCTTTCCTGACCTTAAACCATGCAGGGTCCCCTTATTCTGTTCAAATGACTGCCTCTTGGTCTTTGTACAGGTTCCTCATAAGCACAATTAAGGGTTCTGGAATTCCCATTCTTTGCAATGTTATCCATAATTTGTTATGATCCACACAGTTGCATACCTTTTCTTAATCAGTAAGACACAGATAAACATCTTTCTAGTATTCTTTGTTTTCAGCCAAGATCCATCTGACTTCAGCAAGATATCCCTTGTTCAACATCCTCTTCTGAATCCAGCTTACATTTCTGGAAGTTCCCTGTCAATACACGCCTGCAACTGTTTTTTAATTATGTTCAGCAAAATTTTACTTGTGTGTGATATTAATGATATTGTTCAATAATTTACTTATTCTGCTGGATCACCTTTCCTTGGAATATGCACAAATATCAATCTCTTCCAGTCAGTTAGGTAGCTGTCTTCCAAATTTCTTGGCATAAACAAGTAAGTGCCTCCAGAGCTGCCTCTGTTTGTTGAAACATCTCAGTAAGTACTGCATATATATTCCATAAATTCCTGGAGCCAATTGTTTCCTCTTCTGAAGTTGTGACACATATACCCTAGTTGAATGAATAAGAGTGAGAAACTTGGAGAAAGTTTGTGAAAATAAGATTCCCAGGGAAAAGGAAACAAATTGTGGTAGAAAATAAGATTCTAGAGATGGCGAACTAGGCAGAAAGACTGCACAGACCCTCTTCAACAAAGAAAACGGAAACCAATTAACACAGACACAGAAGATAATCCTTGAAGGGAAGGATACAGAGGAGGACTAAACCCCAACTAGCAGAAGAATTTGAGTGAAAATACTGAAAAAGGAGACACACGGAGCTGTGATCTGGCAGCGATCCTGAGCGATCCTGACGGCACAGACAGCTTGGAGATTCCCAAGTGCTGATAGGACTTAAAAATTAACCTAAAAATCAGCCCTGCTAGCCAGGGACTGCACGGAGGACTGCTTCAGTGGCTGGGGAATAAACGGAGAAGGTAAAGAAAAAGGCAGGCTGAGCTGTGGACTTTTGCCGGTCCTGAGGGTGCCGCCATTTTGGAGGTCTAAAAGTGGCTTGACTATTTTGGATACTTAAAGAGGCAGCACTCTCGCAGATTCCTGTGGCTTAAGAACACATTCTGCTTTCCAGCAACCCCAAGACCCTCCGGACCTGCAAGACTGAAAAGATACGACATTCCTTTTGTTACTCTTATACCACACACCCGCTTGGTGAACGGAGGTGCAGCCATTCCCCACCCCCACCTACCTTCTGGGCCCACAGGAACTCCATCACAGTCTGTGTGCTCAGATGGAGCCTGGATGCCCTGCCCTGCCCTCCACACATTTTTTTTTTTCTCTCTGTCTTTTTTTAATTTTTTTTTCTTTTTTGCTTCTTTTTTCTGATGATTAGTTTGCTTGTATTTGTCTGTTTTAAAACAACTATTATTATTAATATTTTTGTCCTTTTTACTATTATTCTTAATCTTCCCATCCCAGGTCCTAGTTTTCAGCATTTTTTCTTTTCCCTGTTCCTGGTTGAAATTTTTTTTTTTTTTT
>NW_006921839.1:2218238-2240592 GCF_000298275.1 Orycteropus afer afer
GGGGACCGGGTTTGCTGGTCCGATAGAGCCTGGTGGAACCACTGAGACTATGGCCCTAGCGGCCCTTCAGATCTGGAATTGAACCCACACCTGTGGTTTCCAGCCAAATAGAAGACAGGCATATGAGTTGAACATTTCCCTGAGGTAAATACACTCCTTGGAGAGAACAATCATTGAGGAAGAAGGGCTGCCTATGCACAGGGAGATAGCTCAGGGGGCAGGAGTCCATGGAGAGATGGACACTGGGAAGAGGTGTCTATGGGGAGGAAGTGGGAGGGGCGCTGTTTCATTGTGGTAAATTGTGGTAAATGTCATGAGACAAATTATATGTAAACTGCTGTATGGAAAGTGAATTTGCTCTGTAAATCTTCACCCAAATAACAATAAAAAAATAAATTAATTAAAAAAAAATAAGATTCTACATTTAGTACATAGAACCAACTTCTTACATGAGCTGCTTCTTTGAAGCTAAAAGGTGTCTCTGCTATTGAATATGACCAGTGCAAATTAGATGTATTATTATTGTTGTAAGGTTCCATCAAGTTGGTTTTGACTCAGTGACCCTTTGTACAAGAGAATGAAACACTGCCTGGTCCTGTATCATATTCGCAATCCTTGCCATGCTTGAGCCCATTGTCACAGCCACTGTGTCAGTTCATCTCATTGAGGGTCTTCCCATTTTTCGCTGACTCTCTACTTTATCCAGCATGATGATATTCTCCAGGGACTAGTCCCTTCTGACAACATGACCAAAGTATGAAAGGTGAAGTCTGACCATTCTAGCGTCTAAGGAGCATACTGAATGTACTTCCTCCAAGACAGATTTGTTTGTTGTTCTAGCTGTCCATGGTGTATTGAGTATTCATAGCTAACACCACAATTCAAATGTATCAGTTCTTCTCTAATCTTTCTCCTTCATTGTTTAGCTCTCACATGCAAATGAGGTAATTGAAAATGTTATAGCTTGGGTCACTTGCAACTTAGTCTTCAAAGTGATATCTTTGCTCTTAAACATTTTGAAGACGTCTTTTGCAGCAGATTTATCCAATGCAATACATCATTTGATTTCTTTATTTTTGCTTCCATGGGCATTGATTGTGGATCCAAATAAAATAAAATCCTTGACAATTTCACTGTTTTCTCCATTTCTCATGATGTGGCATATTCGTCCAGTTGTGAGGATTTTTGCTTTCTTTATGTTGAGGTGTAATCCATGCTGAAGGCCTGGATTTTATTTACATTCATACATTAATTTACATTTATTTATTTACATTCTGGTTGTTCTGTTTCCAATAATCTTGCTTCCCTGCCTCCCCTTAGCTTCTCATCTTTGCTTTAGAGTAAATGTTAACCATCTGATTTCATATAATTGATTTTTTATTAAGTGCACAGTATTCATGGGTGATGTCTATTTTATGAAGTAATCTGTTATTTAACTGTAAGGTCTTTGATCTTCTTCAGGAAGTACTTCAAATTCTCTTCACTTTCAGCAAGCATGTTTGTGTCATCTCTGTATTGTAGGTTGTTAAAGAGTCTTCCTCCAATCCCGATGCCACGTTCTTTATGTAGTTCAGCTTCTCAGATCATTTGCTCAGCATACAGATTGAATAATTACAATGAAAGGATAGAACCCTGACTCACACCTTTCCTGATTAAACTGTGCAGTATGCCATTGTTCTATTTGAATGACTGCCTCTTGGTCTATGTACAGGTTCTTCATGAGCACAAGTGTTTTAGAATTCCTATTCTTTACCATATTATCCATAATTTGTTATGGTCCATACAGTTGAATTGGGAAGGAAGACTGGGCAATCTACTTCCATAGAGATACCACCTCGGAAATCCAAGGCGGGATCGCTATGAGTTGGAACCGACTCCATAGCAGTGAATTTGGTTTTTGATACAGTTGAATGCCTTTGCATAGTCAATTCACCTAAGGCATTTGACTGCTAACCAGAAGGTTGGTGGTTCCAACCCACCAGCTGCTTCTTGGAAGGAAGATGGGAAAATCTATTTCTGTAAAGATTTACAGCTTCAGAAACCCAGTGGGGGTCACTGTGAGTCAGAATCAACTTGATGGCATTGAGTTTGGTCTGGTTTGAAACATCTTTTTGGTATTCTTTGTTTTAGCTAAGAGCTATCTGAATCAGCAGTGATATCCCTCTTCCAAGCCTTCTGAATGCTGCTTGAATTTCTGAAAGTTCCTTGTTTATATAATGCTGCAACCATTTTTGAATTATCTTCAGCAAAATTTTACTTCCATATGATATTAATGATATTGTTCGATAATTTCTACATTCTAATGGTTGGATCACCTTTCCTTGGACTGGGCACAAATATAGATGTCTTCCATTCAGTTGTCTAGGTAGCTGTCTTCCTTATTTCTTGGCATAATTGAGTGAGTGCCTTCAGCACTGCATCCATTTGTTGAAACATCTCAATGGGTATTCTGTCAATTCCTGGAACCTTTTTTTTTTTTTTTTTTGCTAATTTCTTCAGTATAGCTTGGACTTCTTCTTTGAAGTTCTTTATCATATGCTACCTCCTGAAATGGTTGAATGTTGACCTTTTCTTTTCGGTATAGTAATTCTGTGTATTCCTTCCATCTTCTTTTGATGCTTCCTGTATCATTCAATATTTTTCCTATAGAAGCCTTCAGTATCACAACTTGAGGCTTGAATATTTTCTTCAATTCTTTTAGACTGAGATATGCTGAACGTGTTCTTCTCCTTTGGTTTTCCAACTCCAGGTCTTTGCACATTTCATTATAATACTTTACTTTGTCTTCCTGAGTTGCCTTATGAGATCATCTGTTCAGCTCTTTCACTTCAACATTTCTTCCATTCACTTTAGCTACTCTCCATTCAAGAGCAGGTTTCAGGGTCTCTTCTAATATCCATTTTTGTCTTTTCCTTTCTTGTCTTTTTAATGACCTTTTGCTTTCTTTATGCATGATGTCCTGTATGTCCTCTCACAACTTGTCTGGTCTTTGATCACTGGTGTTCAGTGCATCAAATCTGTTCTTCAGATGGTCTCTAAATTTAGGTGGGATATACTCAAGGTCATATTTTGCCTCTTGTGGACTTGCTTTAATTTTCTAAAACTTCAACTTGAATGTGCATATGATGGTCTGTTCCACAGTCGGCCCCTGGCCTTGTTCTGATTGGTGATACTGAGTTCCTCTATTGTCTCTTTCTACAGATGTAGTCGATTAGATTCTTGTGCATTCCATCTGACAAGGTCCACGTGTATAGTCATGGTTTATGTTGTTTAAAGAAGGTATTTGTAATGATTAAGTCATTGGGCTTGCAAAATTATGTTATGAGATCTCTGGTGTCCAAGGCCATATTTTCCAACTACTGATGCTTCTTCATTTCCAACTTTTGCATTCCAATCACTAATAATTATCAGTACATCTTGATTGCATGTTTGGCCAAATTCAGACTGCAGAATTTGGTTAAAAAATAATTCAATTTCTTCATCTTTGGCTTTAGTGGTTGGTAGGTAAGTTTGAATAACAGTAGTATTAACTAATCTTCCTATCTTCCTTGTAGGCATATGGATATTATCCTATCACTGACAGCATTGTACGTCAGTATAGATCTTTTTCTTTTTTCAGTATAGATCTTGAAATGTTCTTTTTGACAATAAATGTGATGCCATTCTTCTTTAATTTGTCATTTCTGGTATAGTAGACCATATGATTATCCAATTGAAAATGGCCAGTATTAGTCCATTTCAGCTCACTAATGCCTGGGATATTGACTTTTTTGCATTCCATTTCATATTTGAAAACTTAAACAATTTTCCTACATTCATACTCTGTATATTCCACATTCTGATTATTAATTATTAATATGTTTTTGCAGCTGTTTCTTGTCATTTTGAGTCATACCACGCCACCAAAGGAAGATCCCAAAATGTTTACCCCATCCACATGAAGGTGGATTCTACTTTTAGGAGACAGCTCTTTGTATTTGAGTGCCTTCCAACCTGAGGGGCTCATCTTCCAGCACTATATCAGATAGTGTTTCCCTGCTATTCATAAGATTTTCAGTGACCGAGTTTTTTCAGAAGTAGGTCCTAGTTTGTCTTAGTTTGGAAGCTTCGCTGAAACCTCTCTACAATAAGTGACTGCTAGTATTTGCAATACTGGTGGCATAGCTTCCAGTATCACAAGAACATGCAAGTTACCACAGTACAGGAAACTGACATAGATGATGTATAGATACATAATAAAAGCAAAACAGTAAAGTAAAATTAGGAGTAGGAATCTCTCAACTATTCTGATTTATTTCAGTATTCAGAATATAGAAAGATTAGTTCATTTTTTTTTTGTCTAGTTCTCATTGCCTTGGATGAGTATCTGCCACCTTCTTTGTTTTCAATGTAAGCAAAGTGTCTGTTGTTGTTACATGCCGTCGAGTCAGACCCGACTCATAGCAACCGCTCCTTGGGTTTCCGAGGCAGTATCACTACGGAAGTAGATTGCCCAACCTTCCTTCCGAATAAGTGGCTAGGAACCAAATATACAGGAGCGCTGGTAACATAGTGCCTAAGGCATTTGACTGCAACTGGAAGGCTGGCAGTTCAAATCCACCAGCCACTCCTCAGAAGGAAGACTGGGCAATCTGCTTTCGTAGTGATAGTGCCTCAGAAACCCAAGGTGGGGTTGCTATGAGTTGAATCGACTGGACGGCAGTGAATTTTTTTTTTTTTTTTGTAAAAGTTCTTATTGAAAAGGCCTTTTTTTTTTTCATTTAAAAAATTATTCTCACAGCAATACCATATACATGTTTTTTTAACCATGTCCATGTACATGGTTAAAAACAGTTCAAAACTTCATAGAGGTACCCAGCTTCCCCATCCCAATCACTAGAGGCAACCATCTTTAACTGTTTCTTTTTTGTTTCTTTTAATAATTTAAATAAGTTACTTATATGTGTGATCTTTTAATGTATCAACTTTAGGCAGCCTTTATTGATTCCATTATCAAAGTTGAATTCCCTTACACTTTTTAGATTATCTTTATAACTTTAAATAATATGTTTAAGTCTTTATTAATTGAGTCATCCATTTTAGACATTATCTCTTGACTGGACTCCCCACCAGGTCAGATGTAAAATGAAGAAATTAACATTCTATGCTTTTAATAGTCCTCATCTTCCAATTCTATTTCCTGTCTTGTACCAGCTGTACCTGTTATGTTTACATTGTCAAGGTTTATGGTATTCAAAAGCCATAATTGCTTTAGAAAAAAATCCTATAGTTTGATTAAACCAATAAATAGCTGAGGTTATTCCAAATGTCAAAATGAGAAGATCTTTTTTTGTGGGACACCAATATATCATACTGGGAGTTGGGGCTATCCCAAGGTAGATATTGTACTTTGGTTTCTGTAGAGAACAGTTCTTTAGTTTTTCACACACACACACACACACACACACACCCCGGAGAAAACTGCATTACTCTCAATTCCAATTCATAGTGACATCATAGGATGGAGTGGAACGGCCTCATAGCTTTCCAAGGCTATAAATCTTTATGGAAGCAGACTGCCACATCTTTCTCCCACAGAGCAGCTTGTGGATTCAAACAGCCAACCTTTCAATTAGCAACTGAGCACTTTAACCACTGCACAATCAGAGTTTCTTCCTCTAGTTTTTACATGGATATAAAAGCATCAGTGGTTATTCCACAAGAGGAAAGTAAAAATAGGTTATAAACCAAAACTAAGCTCACTGCTGTGGAGTCGGGTCCGACTCATAGCAACCCCTCCTTGGGTTTCTGAGGCAGTATCACTACAGAAGTAGATTGCCCATCCTTCCTTCTGAGGAGTGGCTGGTGAGTTTGAACTGCTAGCCTTTTGGTTAGCAGTCAAATGCCTTAGGCACTGCACTACCAGAGCTCTCAGAATAGATTATGGAGATCAATTAGTATAGCTGTTCCATATATGGTATGGTGTCTTATTTTACATACTACTATTCACTCTTGCTCTTCAAGCATTTGACAGTCTGCTTCGGTAAAGATTAACAGTCTTGGAAACACTATGGGGGAAGTTCTACTCTGTCAAATAGGGCCGTTATGAGTTGGAATCAGCTCAATGACAGTGGGTATGGTTTGGTTTTAGATTTACTCTTGCTTACTGTACCTTCTACTTCCTAATTTGGAGCCTCCAGATCCCACTGGAAAATGCAGGTCCCACTTCTGCATCCTTCTCCTGTGCATAGTTTCTGGGCTGTAGTTGCGTTTGGTCTGTTTTAAACATCAGTATGGTCCTAATTTCTCTCTTCCAGAAACATATTAATAACTCAGATCCATTGATGTTCCCCCTGTCCCACTTCTCCTAGTTATTTTGGGTTCATCTCCCTTTATACGTTATTGCAATAACGTGAGTTTGGTAAGCACGTATGGTCAATCCACCATCTTGAACCAAAAACCAGGTCTTAAATTTGTGAGGAAATTACTACAAGATAATCTCAGAATTTTTTGTGTCCTCTGGTGGTGCCATCATTTTGTAAACTGAAGACATTTTAACTTCAAAGGGAGTCTTTTTTCTTTTTCTTTTTTTGCTAAAGAAACAATGCTAAAAATATAAGCAAAAACTATTCTTGATCTTTCATTCATTCTTTGGATGTGAAAACAAAGGGCAAATTAAAAAATAAGGAGCTCACATTCAAAGATTTGACTACGGGGCTATCATTTAGAGATACCACATGACTCCTATTGGAGAGAGTCCTCCTTGGCCCTCTTGCACTCCTACACACATCTGGCTGGGTGTGCTAAGATTCCAAGGCCCTGACCACTCTTTTATCCAGGCTATTTCTCAGAATTCTTTTTGCAGCTGTAACCTTGAGAGATGAGGTAACATCTTGTCTTGAAGGGAGAGCAAGGTTGCTTTCTAATTGCCATAATGGCAGTGGGTTCCCCATGGTCAGTGTTTCTCAGCTGCACAAACCCACTGGGTACATAGCATCTATCTGGCCCATTTCTTGCCCCATGGGACTTGGGAGCAAGAAGGATTATATAAATGTATTGATTCTCATACTGTTTGCTGTGCTGTAAATGATACCAACATTTGTCTCTGACCTAAAAACCAAGTGTGTGTATGTGTTTTCCTGCCAGCATCCGTGAAACAATAACTGACTTAAGGTAAAATCCCAGACATCTACCTGATCAGAGTGTTATAAGTTAAGGGGCTCTCATAAGTATTCAGAGACCTCTGTCCCTGTCTTATCAGATTTAAATTCCCATGAAGTAAATTTTTTGTTTTTCTTAAATTCCTGAATTCCTGAGCCCAACAGTGTGAAAACTGTCTCTCCTTATGGTTGAAGGTCACCATCAGCACTGTCCTGTTAGAAATGGAGCTCCAGAGGCAGTAAGAGGATGCATGCTAAGGCTGACTGACCCCTTTCTATTTTGTAAATAGAAATAAGCTTCTTTTTACTTACTTGGTAAAAATGTAAAATCTATACAAATGAGAATTCAAAATAGTTTGATTTTTTTTTTTTGGTTCAGAATGATCTACTTTAAAGTTACAATACTGAATTTGAACACCTGGCAAGTAAGAGATGAATTCTGTTGTGCTTCTTTATTAAATTATTGGTTAATGAAACAATGTAGTGCAAAGTTGGTTCATTTATAAATATTCATGTATATTGGTGTAATAGGAAGCGGTTTGTTGTGTTGTTGTTATGTGCCGTCGAGTCGGACCCAACTCATAGCGACCCCTCCTTAGGTTTCTGAGGCAGTATCACTATGGAAGTAGATTGCCCCATCTTCCTTCCAAATAGGAAGTGGTAGTATATCAAATTTATGCACACAGCATAGCACTTAGTGTTGTAATAAAGATTGGGGATCCTTCATCCTAAGAGGAAAAGAAATATTAATTAGTATTAATCTTATTACTCAATTCAGTTTAACAAAGTTATTGAGCACCTTTTAACAAAGTTATTGAGCACCTACTCACTTGACAGTGGTCCTATAAATAAACACTCATTGTCTATTAAGAGAAAGAGAATGTAACAAGATAGAGAGATATAAACAGATTATACTAAAATGTGACAAGTGCATCAGCAGAGATATATTCCAGGAACAGAGGTAGAAAATAATGATTAATCTTTAGGAAGTGGTAAAGGGAGGTTTTGGGGTGGTTTTTCAGAGAGGGTAACATCTGAGCTGGGTTTTGACAAGTAAATAGAAGTTTCACAGGCAAAGATGAGTACACTTGACAGAGAATAAATATAAAAGCACAGAGGCATGGAAAGCATGTCATGTACAGAAAATTCAAGAATATTATGTGAATTGACTGAGATCACATAGAAAATTCCAGGTTTTCTGATTCTTCATCAGAGGTTTATTCTGTTGCATTATATAGCTGTAAACTCTTGTATATATATTTGAAGTTACTTCACCTTTGTGTTACGTTACTTCACCTTTGTGTTACTTTATCCTTTATTTGCCCTCAAAAGGACTTCCAAGTGTAGGACCTCAGCCCATTACCAGTAAAAAAAACCATTCTAGCTTCTAAATTACTATTCTATTTCTCAAATAAGTTAATTTTTATAGGTACAATTAGCTAAGAGATGGTTAACTTAATAGCATAGTCAGATTTGAACCTAGATCTCTAAACTGAGACCCAGTACCAACTTAGGAAAAAAAAAAATAATTGCACAAGAAGCTCTGGTAGCATAGTGCCCTAAGGCACTGGAGTGCTAACCAGAGGGCTGGAGGTTCAAACCCACCAGCCACTCGTTGGAAGGAAGATGGGGCAATCTACTTTTGTAGTGATACTGCCTCAGAAACCCAAGGAGGGGTTGCTATAAGTAGGGTCTGACTCGATGGCACATAACAACAACAACATACTTAAAAATCAGGTACATATTAATAAGTGACCCAAAATCCACTGCTGTCAAGTTGATTCCAACTCATAGTGACCCTGTAGGATAGAGTAGAACTGCCCCCTCGGGCTTCCAAGGCTGTAAGTCTTTATGGAAGCAGACTGCCACAACTTTCTCCCACAAGAAACTGGTGGGTTCGAACCACTGACTTTTTGGTTAGCAGCTGAGCACTTTAACCACTGTGCCACCACACTACTTAAATAAGTGATGTGCTCATGTAATTATTCTAATACCTGCAAAGTATTATGCCTTAGATTAACTAAGGCTAGTTGAATTAATGAGAATGAAGATTCTATTCCTCCTCTATATAAATCTAGAGCTTCCTCTTTCCTCTTAAATCATCTTGAGTTCATAGTTATTAGACTATCTAATTTCCCATTACTGTCTTATATTCTAGAAATACCAAATCATTTTTAGCCTTATTTTCCTCATCTGTAAAATGAGAATTTCACCAATAACAGATAATACATGCTCAGTACTTAGCATAGTGCAACTTAATGTATAGTTGCTTATCAGATAATAGTTATTATGAGGTTGGAGTGATAGATGTAGGACCAAAGCATCAAGTCATTGATTGTTGTACTAAAGATTTTATCCGGTAGGCAATGGAAAGTCAATGACTGTTATGTTTTAAAATAATTTTATTGAGATATAGTTCACATGCCATATAATTCACTAATTTAAAGTGCACAACTTAACATTTTTAGTATATTCACAGAGTTGTACGACAATCACCACAATTAATTTTAGAACATTTTCATCACCCCAAAAAGAAACCCATCACCATTAGCAGTCACTCCCATTTCCACCCAACCCTACCCCCCTACCTCTAGGTAACAATTAATTTCTCTCTGCTTTTAAAAGCAGGTCAGAAATAAACAGATTTATGTTGTTTAAAAAAACAAACAAACAAAAAAAAAAAAACCATTGCCACTGAGTCAATTCCAACTCATAGCCACCAACCCCCAGTGGGTTTCCAAGTTGGTAAATCTTTTTTTTTTTTTTTTCAAGGTGGTAAATCTTTACGGAAGTAGCTTGCCTCATCTTTGTTCCACTGAGCATCTGGTGGGTTTGAACCATCATCCTTCAATAGATGGACTGACACAGTGACTGCAACAATGGGCTCAAGCAGAACAAGGATTGTGAGGATGGCACACTACTAGGAAGTGTTTTGTTCTGTTGTACATAGGGGTCATTATGTCGGAGCCAACTCCATGGCACTCAACAACAACAACAACAAATTGTAGAAGACCATTCAGATGGCCATATGGAAGATGTTTTAGACTATAGGCTGGGAAATCACTTTAAAGACTTTCTGTAACTGAGAGATAACAGAAAGAATACATAAAAAGGTCAATCCAGACTCTTTAGTTCCTACTTAAGAGGTTGAATTTTGGGAGTTCAGCACTTCTGGGGGCAATGGGCAGGGGTTGGGGGCAGTTTCAGAGAGAGGTTGGGGGTAGAAATAAAGATGCTTTATAGGAGATGATTGAAACCACAGGAGTAGATGAGGTTGCTTAGGAGGAGCGTGTAAAGTGAGAACAGAGCTAAAAATTGAATACCATCCTGAGGAATGACAACATTTAAGGAGCCAGTAGAACAGAGGCTTGCAAAGTATTTTGAGGGATGTACAGAATAGAGATCATGGAGACATTGTCACAGAAATTAAGAAGAAAGTTTCAATTAAAAGATAGTAATTGAGTAAATGCAGCAGAAAGGGCAGGTTAAGATGAAGGTTGATTTATTTCATCACATGTCCATTGGGTTTGGTGGGTTTGTTTATTGATATGCTTTCTTCTATTTAATTATTTTCTTAAGATAAAATGTCTGCCAAAGGCTATGCATATCTTTATGACTTGTTCAGTATTGCTTTCCAAAAACGATTGTATCAGTTTTCAGTACCTCCCTTAAGAAATTATTAAAATCTTATTGGCATGGTTTAGAACAGTTTAGTAGTTATTTCAAATCTATTTTAATTTGTATATATTTTTTTGCCAACTCGTGAACATAAATATTCAAGTGCTTGTTTATTTTTGCCTTTTTTTCACTCATTCATTCTACAGATATTTTATCGAGCATCTTGCTGCATCACTATTCCAGGAACTGTGGATCTAGCAGTGAATAAAACAGACAAAAATCCCCTACAGGAATGGCTGATTCAGCTGTATTAAAAGTATACTCTCTTAGGTATTACATTAATCAGGACTTTTCAAACTAGCATAAGCAATGTTGGGAGTATGTGTTTGGCCTTTGACTGCGGGAGGATAAGAAGAAGGTGCAGCCATGTGAAGGATGCACAAGGTGCATTTTTCTTGGGAAGCAATGAAAGACTTGGAGTAAGTGAATTAATAAAGCAGTTTTTGTAATACAAATACAAATGTGTTTATCATAGGATAGAATGCAAATTTTACATGAGTTTTCGAAGACAAAATAGTTTTCAAAGAAATTTCCAACACTTGCTCCTTTCTCCTGCCTCCTGTTAGTATTCAGTTCCCTGTATTTTGAGAGTTCTTCACTGGAGAAACTTAGAAGCATTAACAAGCTATTTAAAACCAACTCTTGGTTTATGATATGATATACCGGAGTAGGTAAATTCAAATGAGTTACCACTTTAGTTCCACAATTTGTCTTGAGTTTTAAAACCAATTTAAATTATTTTGCATTGTTATATCTTTCTGAGGAATTTTTGTTTTTTTCTACCTGTAAAATGAGGGGGATTAATTTACTATCCAAATCTAAAACACTTGTCTTCAAGCTCTAAAACTGTACTTTGTGTAAAACTGACGATAGCTTAAAATATAGCAGAAGCTCTGCTTCCTGTTAGAATATAAATAACAGAGTAATGTGTGACCAGGAATAAATAAGAAAGCACTGACTCCAAATGACATTGTTTTCTAAATTAGGTTTTTGATTTTAAGTGGACCAGCATCACAGTAAGGAATGATATACAAGAAAAGCTGCTTTAACTTCCCAGAACCTACACCTTGAGAAAAAAGAACTAAGTTTTGACAGTAGTGGATGAAAGCTCCTCTTAGTACACGTTTGCACCTGCATCTCCAATTTGCAAAAGATGATGCATATAATTTCAAAATAGCAGAATGCCACTTTGTTACAATATTAATATGTGGTTCAGTGCTCTATGCAGTGGAGCATGTTGCCTTGCAAATTTGGATCACTAACCATTTCTAAGTGTTACTATAGATAATCTACTCGATTTGAGCAACTCGTTGTTACTGAACTTGGAACCTCTCGTAGTTGCATCTGCTAGAATCAACGCGGTTTCTCCCCCGCCCCCACGCCCCTGTCTCTCTTGCGGAAGGAAGCTCACTTTCTACTGTTGACTACTGTACTCATTAGGCAGTTACTTTGATTTGAGGCGAAATTCCTAGCCCACTCCTGTCTTCCAGGATTTCCCTCCCGGTCCAGGGCTCCTTCACCGCACACATTGCATAATTCCCTTACGAGCAGGGTAAGAGATTAAGCACCAGACGCAGACCCAGATTATTTCCCTGTCCCGTTCTAAGCACACTTCCTGATGAAAACTTTTCTCATTTGTCTCACTCCTGCCATCCTGCAAAAAAATAGGTGAAATTCGATTTCCTGCCACAGCCTTTGACACTCCAGTAGCTTTGATGTCTGGGTAAAAATAGCTTAAATGTTTGCTTAAAAAATAATGGCCGCACAAGTTTATGGTCAGATTCGTCTCAAGTTCGAAGACATCGCTTCCTAACCATCGAAGAAGAATACACGCAAGGAGGAGAGAACTGCGAAGGAGAGAGAGCTGTAAGGAAGTGGGTGGCCTGGCCGCGGGGCCATCCACCCGGGGAGATTTGGGACAGCTAAGGCTGACCCGCTGCCGCTTCCGACTCGCCCCTTGGCGAGAGCAGGAACTCGCTTTCCCAGCAGGCCGAGCGCGGCCCTTGACGACCTGCAGCCTCGCGGTGCAGCGCGCGGCGCGCTCCGGGTCCTGTCACAGCTTGTCCTGCGGCCCCACCCCCGGCTCCCGGCTCCTACCCCGAGTCCCCTGAGTTCCAGTCCCAGCTTCCAGCTCCCCAGCCCCGCCTTCAGTCGCGCGCGCTCTCCCCGCCTGGTCCTTGCCCCCCCTTTTGCGGCCGCTACAGCCAATGAGGTTCGGGGCCGCGTGCGCAGATTCAAACGGCCGCTCTTGAGGGAGGCTGGGCGCGAGATTCGGCGTTGCGGACAAAACCCTGCTAGAGGCTGCGAGCTCCGCAGTGCTGCTCGCTGCGAGGAGGGGCGAGGGTCGGCGCTCGCTGCGGAGCCACGCCGGGACCGCTGCTAGGAGGCTGAAAGGCGGCGGGAGGGGCCGGCGGAGGACGAGAGAGCTCCTCCTGACATGTCAGGGGCATCCTTGACCTGACAGGGCCCGGCCGGGGCTAGGAGCGGGGCTGCGAGTCGGGGGCGGGGCGGGGTGTCGCGATCTGCTCCTTGGTGCCTCGGTCCTGCCCTGAAGGGACGTGCGTTCCGCGCTCGGTCGCTTCGGGAAGGGTGTGAGGAAAGTTAGCGGGAGGGTCGGGGAGAAGGAGCATTCGCCTGAGGCTGGAGGAGGCTGAACTGCGTCCCCGCCCTGCCCGCGCCTATGCGGTACTTGAAGGATGGCGAAGAGGTCGCGCAGGTGGGTGACATCCCCTTCGCCCAGGCCTGTCGGCGCCGTCTGGCTTAGATTCTCTTTCCTTTCGCTCCACCCTTCACCAGGCCCACTCTAGCCAGGGCAGAAGTTTTCCTTCCCGTTGCCCTCCGGCCACTTCGGCCCCTCTGTCCGGAGGCCGCCGCGGCGTGTAGAGAGTTGGGGACCACTGTGATTAAGACTCAGAAAGTGACTAACAGATGCCCAGGTTGCTCCTTTGAGTTGATTTCTCCCCACAGCGCACGTCTGGAATCCTAACTTCTCAGAGCCATTTCTTGGTGGGAGAGGGGTTCTTGCCAGGTAAGTCTTCTCGCTTTCAGGGATCCTGCTACGCAGATACAAGTGGTAGTGCCTGCCTGGATGACAGGAATTTGGGGCTCAGAGGGACTCTCTTTTATGACTGACTGCACCGGTTAACTAGGAACTCCATGCTAAACCTGGGCGGGGAATTCTCTCTCAACTTGAGGATTTTGAAAGGTATGGAAAATTCTCAGGTGCAGCTGAGGGGAAAGTACTATTCTGATGTTTTCTGTAATTACCATACCCATGCTCTCAGCTTCATGTATATTTTAAAATATTTACTACTGGGAGGATGTCACAGTGTTACAGTCAGTAGCTTCAGCTTAAAATGAAACAATGTGTTTGATTGACCTAATATTTTGAGTGCCCATGTTTGGCTCTGACTGTACTTAAGCGTTGTGCAGAGATAGGGCCCATGTGCTGGAGTGAATTTATGCATCTAATTTTTATTTATATAGCACTATAGTAGCTACTTCTAAATCGTATGGAATAATCATTTAAATGATTAGAACAAACAAACAAAAAAACAACCTAGGGTCTTTTTAAAATTTGCAGTATTATTATGGAAACCTGAAAACATGTTTGGCATAATTTCCTGATATTTTTATTTATCTAGATCCACTTCAAAGTCTAAATTAAGGATGTATTTCCCAAGCTGAAATTAACTACTTGGATTCATTTACTGAAGATTTTGTTAAAAATTCAAAATTGGAAGTCACTGCATATACATTTATTAAACACCTTGTATGCACAAAATAGTTTTGCAGAAATAAACTTAAATATAATTAATCCCTGTTTTGCTTATTATTTGTAACAACTACAATATAGCGTAGTGAGCTCTGGTCATGCTGTGGTTAAAGCATTAGGTTGCTAGCCAAAAGGTCTGCAGTTTGCACACCCCAGCTGCTCTTTGGGAAAAAGATGTAGCAGCATACTTCCATAAAGATTTAAAGCCTTGGAGACCCTATGGGGCAGTTCTACTCTTTCCTATAGGGTCACGCTATGAGTTAGAATCTACTTGATGGCAGTGGGTTTGGTTTTTTTCATTTTGACAGTAGAGGACAAACCCTTCAGGTGGAACAATGAATACACACACATACACACAAAACCCCCACTTATCTAGAGCAGAGTTTTCAATCTCAGCACTACTGATAATTTGGATGGATTGACTTTTTGTAGTGGGGAGCTGTTCTCTGCATTGTAGGATGCTGAAAAGCATCCCTGGCCTCTCTGCAGAAAATGCCAGTAACAAAAAATGTCTCCAGACATTGCCAACTGGTGCTTGAGGGGCAAAATCACCTCTGGTTTAGAACCATTGTTCTAGAACTTGTGGGCCCAATAAACCTCTTGATCTTCAGAAAAGATAGATTTTAAAAGATCCTGTAATTACAATTTACTGAAGTACTGGTTTAGACTTTTTCTTTTGAATTTGTAAATATAATTTCATAAATAAGATAACTTCACTAAGCAAGGTGACAAGTGAATATGTCAATTCAACGAAAGTTTATCTTCAGTATGTAGCATTATCTACTTATTAGTATTGATGTTAATTTTATGTGAAACCATTTCTTGGCTAATGCAATTACCAGTATTTAGTTAAAGTTATGATGAGATATAGATGTTTGGATATCAGAGCCCTCCTCTTCCCAATTTCTTTTCTTTCCATTTTATAATTGTGTATGTTATTTTCTGTTATGGACAATTCTGTGAGTTTTCAGATCTAAATATATATTGTGCTATTGATCTTAATTTTTTGTCAGGTATATAAATTAAAACAATGATTCGGGGAGTCATAAGTCTGCAGTAAAAACATGGTAGGATGAAGCTACACTATCTTATGGGAGTATGCAGTAAAGGATGTAATAAGAAATTATCTCAGAATAATTTCTCAGATTTCTTAGAGTGTTCATACTTGAATTTATTTCCTGCTCTAAATTGTATTTCTTGTATATGTAAATATGATTATTTCCCTTAAACCAAAAACCAAACCCACTGCCATCGAGTCGGATCTGACTCATAGTGACCCACCCCTCCTTGGGTTTCCGAGGCAGTAGCACTATGGAAGTAGATTGCCCAACCATTCTTCTGAGGAGTGGCTGGTGGGTTTGAACCACCAGCCTTCTGGTTAGCAGTCAAATGCCTTAGGCACTAAAATGAAATGTTTTAAAAGAGAATCAGTCTATTCATAGGGCAATGTCTAATCTTTTGCCTTTTAGCTAATAAGTATCTTAAAAATATCACAAACTTAGAACTGCTGTACAGAAAGTGAATTTGCTCTGTAAACTTTCACCCAAATCGCAATAAAAAAAATGCACAAACTTAAATTATAGTCACAAGAGAAAATAAGTAATTCAGCTACTTCATACTGTACTTTGAGATCTCCAGTATACAACCATTTAAAATTTAAGTTAAAAAAATAAACTTTGCTGCTTAAAAGTTTTGCATAAAGACTATGGCATAAATCCTGTAATACACTTTTTCTGTGTCAGCTGAAAAAAAGTAAGAGAATGTTACCTCATGTGTGAAACAGCTGAAGGATGTTGGCTCTTTTGATCAGTGTTTTTGATAGCTGTGCTATCACTAATCTAGATTTGCATAAAGGTTTATTATTCATTTTATTATTGTGACTTTAATTAGTTTTTTATCCCATTGGGGGTTTTCATGATATAATTTACAGACAATACTAAAATTGATATTGATCTATCATTAACATGTATTTGACTTTTAAGTATAGTTATGTACAAATAATTTTAGTTTTTAAAAGCCAGTTCTCCCCTTAAAAATAAAGTTTTAAAAGTATCATTTAGAAGTGACAAAGATAAAAGATAAATGCCAGTTTTGAATTGGAAGATGTTTTCCAGTGGGATGTGTATGTGTGGGAAGCAATTTTACTATGTTTCCAGGAAAGTGGTTGTTACAGGTGAGAGGATACCAAAATAAGAGACTGACTTTTGCAGTCAGCTTTATTATTATGTGGCAATATTGTTTTGGGAAAGGAATTAAATCCTGTACCCCAGTTTTTCATCTCTTAATTGGACTAGATGATCTGTAAGGTAACATCTAGCTTTAGTGTGTACCCTATTTTGAAGATCTTTTGTAATTTTATCTTTTTCATTTAAAAATGTATACACATCAGTAGAATCAAGACAAATATTCTCACATTACTTTTGTTTATAGATGACTAGGTAGGTCTATCTTCAGTATTTAAGTATTGCTATTTATAATGGTCAAAGGTTACGTGAAAAATTTGTCTTGCTGTAAGGATGCTGATTTGTAAAACCCAAATATTCATGTATGCAGTACATCATATTAACCACTGGGTGGCCTGATTTCACTTTACTGAATCAACCTGGTCAAAGTTCCTACCTTGATTGAAATTGAACTTAAAGAACAAAATGTACAGTTACCCTCTCCTCAATATACATTATAATAAAGGTGTATTTTTTGATGATGATAAAGGCCATTTATGGTTAAAAATATCAAGTTGAAGTGATTTTATTAGAGCCAATTTCATAAAACTGATATTTCTTTAATTTCAAACTAATAGTTCTTTTCCAAATAAAAATAAAATTGAAAAAATTCTCAAGTCCTTCCTTTGGCTACTTCATTTTCCTCTTTTCAGGTGATATAATTGGTGTTCTTTAAAATTAAACTTTTGCCAAATGTTTTATTTTAACAGTACTGAGTGAATATTTTGTGTATTATTTCACAGGCTAAGTCATTACTACCACATCATAATAATTTACACCCAATGTAAAGTTATTCTTAACCATTTTCCTGGACTATTGAGTTATAGTATTTTTTTCCTTTGCTTCATTTTGCTGTTTCATCATCACTCTAATCACTTTGTTCAGTCATAATCTAGAAAACTTTCTTTTTCAATTTTGGTTTTGTATTAGTTATAAAATAAATATTTTCTTTGACTTATAAAAGAAAACTAGCAGAATGATTCTGGAAACCAAGTCTTGGACTAGAGAGTCAATGACCAAATTCTTCCTTCTGTTTTTGTTTTGTGGCGGGAGAAATGGTTTCAACTATTTTGTTGCCTTATAGATTCTTGACGGTATATAAGAACAACAACATAGATTAGTCAATCTAGGCTAGCAATGGTTTGTTTATTTAACTACATAATAGGAAGCTGATTTTATTTAAATTACTACATATTACCAAGGTTGACTGCTATAATACAAAAATGCTAAATGATGATATAAAAAGCAAAAAAATAGAGTAGATCTGTTTTGATGGTGTCTAACCATTATTGAGGAGTGGGTCTTTTTCAAAGGGTAGAAGAAACTTTAGTGAGATTACTTGTGGGATTTTGTCCCTTCCCCTTTGTTCTTGGAAAATGAGTCTTCCTGTTGTAGCTATCGGTATTGGTAAGTTTCTAGGATCTTTTTTTCTGTCACATTTATTTAAAAGTTCTATCAACCTTTCAACAATCACTTAAATATATAGAAAAAACTTAATGTCAAAACTAAAAAGTAGACTCAGGAAAGTCCCAGTAGTAGAGAAATGATTCTAAGAATTCTACTTTAATGCTCCCTCACACTCACCTACTAAAAAACCCAGCTTCCTGAATATTGAAGGACCATGTAACTCTGTGACTAAAACTAATGACCATGAAAAATAGAGAACGAAACCTCATGTAAAAATAGAAATTTCTCTCAAAGAGAGTATGCGGTTAAAAAATAAGGCAGAATTGTAAAGTTAAAATGAACAAGCTTTCAGAAAAATTGCTCCTCGTAAACTAGTCTTTTTGAGCAGCATAACATTTTGGACTCAAACTTTTATGATACTAAATTAAAATGGGTAAAGATTTTGAGAAGAACTTTAAAGTGAATTTCACACAGATGTGATGTAGATATTTTGTGATTTACATGGGGAAATTGCCAAGTTAAAATTTCTTTTGACTTAGTAGTGAACTATTTTTTAAGCAGTCGTCAGTAAACTGTTGTGGAAGCTATTGCAGTATGTGAGGAAAGAATAAAAGAGGAGAACTTGTGAAAAGCATGACTGAGGGCTATTTGGAATGGCAGGAAGGGGTAATTTTATGGGAGCATCTATGAAATGTTAGGCACTAAGATATCCCCAAAGACCCCTTCTGTACTGAATTTTGTTTTGTTTTGTTTCAGCAGGTTCTGCTTCTGAACATTCTACCACTCAGAGGTGCATTTGGATTTTGAAAGTCCTTTTTAACAAATGGGAATGTGTTTGACTTTCTTGTAGAGATATTTTCATTTGTTAAAAAAAGTTTTCTTTCTCATAGCTACTTGAGATCGATCACCTGTATTGGAAGCTGAAAGTTTTGATGGGTTGGAGGGAGTTAGGTAGTTTTGGAGTATAGAGCACTTAGGAGACGTGAATGCAAGGGAGGTTATTTATTAATTCAGATAATTTGAATGGTAGGTAATATCTTTGGTCCTAGAGAGGTGAACATAATAGATGTGGTCTCTGCACTTACAAACTTACTGTTTGCTTGTGAAGGTTGGCAAGTATAATAAGCATGAAGAAGAAGGAAGGGCAGGTACTATGACTATATGAATTGGACAGAAAGCTAAGTATGGTGATTTTTCTGATATAGTTAACTTTTTTAGTAATTTATGAAGTCATTGAACTCTGAATCATCTCCAGTAACAACTTAATCTTGGCTAGTCAGGTGATACAAGTGAAACTTCTGTTAGCTGAAGATGGCTGAAAATAAAGTATTTTCTTTAATTAAAACTTCTTTTAAATGTTCAGCATAGTAGGAGCTTTGGTGGCATAGTGCCTAAAGCATTTGACTGCTAACCAGCAGGCTGGAGGTTCAAATCCACCGGAAGGTTGGCAATCTACTTTCGTAGTGATACCGCCTCAGAAACCCAAGGAGGGGTCGCTATGAGTTGGATCTGACTTGATGGCAGAGAGTTTGGTTTTTTGGTTTGGTGAACAAACTAAGTACATATATGGAAGTAGGACTGGTAGATTATTGTTACAGACTACCTTCTGTGCGAGAGAACATGGAATATTAACGTGCACTGAATTGAATTGAAGAGCAGTTACATAAGCATTATATAGGTAGGGTAATTGGGAATCTTGGTATCTTGCTAGGAGCTCTGGAGGTGTAGTGCCTAAGGCATTTGACTGCTAACCAGAAGGCTGGTGGTTCAAACCCACCAGCCACTCCTCGAAGGAAGATTGGGCAATCTACTTCTGTAGTGATACCACCTCGGAAGCCCAAGGAGGGGTCGCTATGAGTCGGATCTGACTCGGTGGCAGCGAGTTTGGTTTTTTTTTTTTTTTTTTTTTTGCTTGGTATCTTGCGTGTTCAAATATTAAGAATTTTTGTTCCATGGAATTAACAACTCAAGGGAAATTTGAGATTCCTGCAAAGGATATGTATAATGTACATTAAATCTGTTGTTAGATGCTGTCAAGTTGGCTGTGACTCATAGCGACCCTATGTGGAACAGAGAGAAACACTGCCCTGTTCTGTGCCGTCCTCACAATCTTTGCTCTGCTTGAGCCCATCGTTGCAGCCACTGTCAATCCGTCTCATTGTTGGTCTTCCCCCTTTTCACTGAAGCTCTACTTTACCAACCATGATACCCTTCTCCAGCAACTGTTCCCTTCTGACTTCTCATACGACCGAAGTATGAGAGACAAAGTCTGGCTGTTCTTGCTTAAAAGGAACATTGCAGCTGTACTTTTTCCAAGACAGATTTGTTCATTCTTCTGGCAGTCCATAGAATTTTCAGTATTCTTTGCCAACACTGCAACTTCAAATGCATCAATTCTGCGGTCTTCCTTCCTATTGTCCAGCTTTCACATGCATATGAGGCAATTGAAAATACCATTGCTTGGGTCAGACACATTTTAGGTTTAAAAGTGACATCTTTACTCTTTAACACTTCAAAGAACTCTTTTGCAGCAGATTTGCCCCATGCACTATGTCATCCGATTTGTAAATGACTGCTGCTTTCATAGACATTGATTTTGGATCCAAGTAAGATGAAATCCTTGACAACTTCAATCAGTTGTGAAACTTTTGTTTTCTTTATGTTGAGGTATAATCCATCCTGAAGACTGTAGTCTTTGATCTTCATCTGTAAATGCTTCAGCTCTTCTTCACTTTGAGCAAGCAAGGTTGTGTCATCTCCATATCACAGGTTGTTAATGAGCCTTCCTCCAATCTTGAGGCCACCTTCTTCTTTACATAGTTCAGCTTCTCGGATTATTTGCATACAGATACATACAGATTGAATAAGTATGGTGAAAGGATATAACCCTGATGCACACTTTTCCTGATTTTAAACCACACAGTATCCCCTTGCTCTGTTTGAACTGCCCCCTCTTGGTTTGTGTACAGGTTCCTCACACAATTAAATTATTTTGAATTCCCATTCTTTGCAATGTTATCAATAGTTTGTTATTATCCACACAGTTGAATGCCTTTACATAGTCAGTAAAACACAAGTAAACATCTTTCTGGTATTGATTGCATTCAACCAAGATCCCTCTGACATCAGCAATGATATCCCTCCTTCCGTGTCTGCTTCTGAATCCAGCTTGAAATTGTACATTATGTATAAATAGATAAGTAAGAGCTATCCACATGAGCTTAAATATAGTAAACACGAGTTCCTGGGTGATGCAAACAGTTAACACACTTGGCTGCTAACCAGAGGCTCCTGGGGTAGGGGGGAAAGCCTGCAATTTACTTCTGAAAAATCAGCCACTGAAAACCCTGTGGAGCACAGATTTACTCATGGATCAGAATGAATCAGAATGTACTTGATGGCAATAGGTTCTTGGTTTAAAGTTAAACCATCAAACTTTGCCTTTTTCAATTTTGAATTCATTCCAGAATGAATTTTTAGAAAACAGTTGAACATAACATGCAAAAATAATTTGTAATATTATCAGGCAGTCAGCCTAAGCACATAATACTAAAATTGGGCCACTCTGTGCCAAGTGCTATAATGGGGTGTTTTATATGTTTATTAGCCTTATTTTATAAATGACTGAACTAAATCCCCTTGAAGTTAGCATGTCAAAGGTTGCAAAGTCATTAAGTTAGAACTGAAACTATTCTGATTGCAAAAATTTACATGAGGTTTGTCGTTTGGTATCCTCTTCCCCATTTTCCCAGTATATTGCTCTATAGTGGTTAAGTAGTGGACTCTGGCGTTCAGTCATGCCATATTTTGTGACTGTGGGCAACAAAGTACTTTTCTAAGTCGAAGTTTCCTATTCTTTATAATGCAAATAATAACAATATTCCTCTTAGGGTTGTTGGAAAGTTTTAAGAGAAATCTCATGGAGTTGTACAACATCTGGTACTTACCCATACCCATTGCCTTCAAGTTAATTACATCTCATAACAACACTACAGGACAGGGTAGAATTATCCCATAGGATTTCCAAGGCTGTAAACTTTAAATAATCCGAGAAGCTGGACTATATGAAGAAAAACGTGGTATCAGGATTGGAGGAAGAATCATTAACAACCTGAGATATGCAGACGATACAA
>NW_006921839.1:2241282-2243446 GCF_000298275.1 Orycteropus afer afer
TTTCGTTCTGCTGTGCATGGGGTCGCTATGAGTCGGAAACGACTCGACGGCACTTAACAACAACAACAACAAACTTTACAGAAGCAGACTTCTACATCTTTCTTTAACATACCAGTGGCTGGTAGGTTAAAACCACTAACCTTTCAATTAGAAGCTGAGTGCTTTAACCACTGTGCCAACAGGACTCCTTATCAGGTATTTCCCCAAACCAAAAAACAAACCTCCTACCTGTCAAGTTGATTCTGAGTCATAGCGATTCATTGACCATGTATGGCAAACTAAAACTGCCTCATAAGATTTCTCTCTTTCTCCCTTCCTCCTTCCCTCTCTCTTTCTCTTTCCTTCCCTCTCTTTTCCCCCCCACACCCCTCTGTTTTTCTTTCTCTTTGTATTGTGATTTGTGTGAAATTTTACAAAGCAGATTCTTTTACGTTTAACAATTTTGTGACACTGGTTACAGTTCCCATGATGTAACAGCTCTCCTCCCACTTCTCCTTGTAGTCACCCTTTCCCTGTGCACTTCCCACCTATACATTCCTACCTTCCTAACTTTATCCCAGTGTAAATGCTGCCCTTCTGATTTCCCATGGTTGATTATTCTAAGGAGTACATCTCCCTGGTGCAGTTGTTCAGCTCATAGGCCTGTGTACTGTTTGGCTGAAAGTTAGCCATGGGAAGGGTGACTTGGAACCATAGTCTTGGGGGTTTTCACCATTCTCTGTCTGACCTACTTGGTCTTTTTTTGTTTTTTAATTTTGTTCAACATTTTTTCTCATACTCTATCCACGATTTCCAATTTTGATCCCTTTCTGAATGGTTGGCAGAGGTAGCCAGGCACTGTCTAGTTCTTCTGGTCTCAGATTCCTATAGGCTGAGGTTCTCACGGTCCATTAGTCTTTTGGACTAATTGTTACTGTGTGTCTTTTTATTTTCTGCATTCTGTGCTCCAGATGGTGAAAGACCACTAGTTGCATCTTAAGATGGCCACGTGCAAGCTTTTAAGACCCCAATCACTACTCACCAAAGTAGGGTATAGAACAAGGTTTTTGTGTATTATGTTGTGCAGTTGAGCTTGATGTCCCCCACAACCATGGTCCGGACCCTGGAGGCCTAGTGACTCACTTTCTCAAGGTGCTTAGTTGTCGCTTAACAGTTATACCTACTTTTTCCGCTGTTAACTCTATGCTGCATATGGACATTTTTATAGCACATACAAATACACATGTAGGCATACTGTCTGCCAGCCTATGTATGGTCATAGGTATATTCCCATTTGCTTACTTATACCTGATCATCTTGCCTGTCTACCTATGTATCCACCCATAAATTAGTGTTTGCTATTACTGATAATGCAGTATTGCTTATATAATAATATTTACCTTTATTGTCTATACCTCTTGTACACCTCTCCGTGTCTTCCTTTTCCTTAGTGCTATTGTGCAGGCCACAGATTTTTGGTATATTGCCTTTCTCTTCACCTAAATCAGCACCTGTCTCTTAACTAGCAAACAGATTTCCCTCCCCTTCCTTCCCTTCCCTGGTAACAAACAAAGTTCACTTTCCTTCCCTGTGTGAATGTTTCCTTGACTTGTTATAATAACAGACTCATACAATATTTGTCTTTCTGTGATTGACTTATTTCACTCAGCATTATGTCCCCCAAGTTCATCCACATTATGACGTGATTCACAGATTCTTTATTATTCTCTAATGTTGTGTAGTTTTCCATTATGTGTATGTACTATAGTTTGTTATGTGCCGTCGAGTTGGCCCCGAGGTTGGGCATTCCTACTTCCGTAGTGATACTGCCTCGGAAACCCAAGGAAGGGTCACTATGAGTCGGGGCCAACTCGATGGCAAATAACAACAACAACAAAAACAGCAACCATAGTTTGGTTATCCTTTCATCTGTTGATGAGCACTAGATTGTTTCTCTCTCTTTGCTACTGTAAATAGTGCTGCAGTGAATGAACATGAGTGCACATATATCTATTCATGTCCATATCTTACCTCTTTATCATATAATCCTAGTAGTGGGATTGCTGGATCAAATGGTATTTATATTCCCAACTTTTTTTTTGAATTGTGATTTGGGTGAAAATTTACAGAGCAAATTCACTTTCCATACAGCAGTTCACATACACTTTATCTTATGACATTGACT
>NW_006921839.1:2261929-2263733 GCF_000298275.1 Orycteropus afer afer
GAGACATCATGGCATTGTTGTATTTAGATCTTTTTTAACTGTGAGGAGCAGCCAAAGGTGAGCCAGGCTCTTCTGGTGGTTGTTTATCATTGGCCTCTATCGTTGGTAGAGAAGGAAGTGGTGGCTCTCACTCAGTAAGTGAAGCTGCAGGAGGTGTGGGTGTAGTTGTATGGGGACTATTGCCGTCTCTCATTCAGTTAGACAAAAATAATAATTGAACAACCATCAACAAAGTAAAAGCACATGGACAAAAAATACACCATGCAGTCACACAGGAACAGTAACCAAAAAAAAGAAAAAAACCAAAACCCTGCAATATCTGGGGAGAGGGCAATAAGAGAAAAAAGACAGAGAAGGAGAATAATGAAGAAAAAATGGTAAAAACGCAAAAAGAAAAACAAGGAACGGGGTCAATCACGAAAAAGAAAAAAAAAATTGCAAACAGGAACAGGGAAAAGAGAAAAAGGGGAAAACTAGAACCTGGACAGGGAAGAATAAAGAATAATAATAAAAAGGACAAAATTAATAATAATAATAGTAGTTTTAAAATGGATGAAAACAAACAAACTAAAAAACAGAAAACAGAAAAAAAAAAATCAAGCCAGGGTGGCGCAGGGCACCCAGGCTCTGTCCAAGCACACAGACTGGGATGCAATTTCTGCCAGCCCAGAAAGTGGGTGGGAGTGAGGGAGACCACACCTCCGTTCACCAAGAGGGTATAGGGTATAAGGCTAACAAGGGGAATGTCCCACCTTTCCTGTCATCCAGGTCTGGAATGTCCTTGGGGTTCCTGGGAAGTGGAGCCTGTTCTTAAGTTCTTGGAATCTGGGAGAACACTGTTGCTTTAAATATCCAAAATGGTCAAGCCACTTGTAAACATTCAAAATAGCTGTGCCCTCTGGACCGACAAAAGTCCACAGCTCAGCCCGCCTTCCTCTTCGCTGCTTCCCCATTTATTCCCCAGCCATCAAAGCAATCTTCCATGTAGTCCCTGGCTAACAGGGCTGATTTTTAGGTTAATTCTTAGGTCCTACCACCACTCGGCAATATCCAAGCTGTCTGTGCTGTCAGGATCGCTGCCAGACCGTAGCTCCGTGTGTCTCCTTTTTTGGTGTTTTTCATGCAAATTGTTCTGCTGGTTGGAATTTAATCCACTTCTATATCCTTCCCTTTAAGGCTCAGGGGTCCAGGATTATCTTCTGTATCTGTGTTAATTGGTTCCCCTTTTCTTTGTTGAAGAGGGTCTGTGCAGTCTTTCTGCCTATTCTGCCATCCTACCAGAACTCATATGCCCAACTTTTAAAAGAAGTGCCATACCTTTTCACACATTATACCATTTTATAGTCCCACCTGTAATGTGTGAGAGTTCCAATCTCTCCATACCCTCACCAGCCTTTGTTGTTTTCTGACTTGTTGAACTTTGCTGTTATTGCTTGGGTAAGATGATATCTTATTGTTGTTTTGATTTGCATCTCTCTAATGGCTAATGATCATGAACATTTCTTCATGTGTTTGTTGGCTGCCTGAATATTTGGTGACGTGTCTGTTCATGTCTTCTACTTGTTTTTGAATTGGATTGTTTGTTTTTTGATGTTGAGGTGTTGATTATAGTTTTTAAATAAATTTTAGAGATAAGTCCCTTATCTGATATGTCATTGCCAAATATTTTTTCCAATTTGTAGATTCTCTTTTACTTTTTTGGAGAAGTCTTTTGATGTACATAAGAACTGAATTATTAGATGTTTTTGTTGTTGTTATGTGCCGTCGAGTCAAACCCGACTCATAGCGACCCCTCCTTGGGTTT